>NC_069504.1:677003063-677334729 GCF_027579735.1 Bombina bombina
CTAATCATAAACTCTCAGTGCTAATTTATGTTAGCTACTAATAGCTGCGCCTATGTCTGTTAGTTACTAATAGCTAGCTTTCCCCACATTCATGAACCCATGGAGTAAATAGTAAACGGACAAAAAAAAAAAGGTAAAAGTTTCATTACTTGAATAATGGTAATTACTGTATGTTGTTGCATGTGAAGGGCAGTGATTGTTTCAAAGTGTATTCTTCTTTCCCTCCCTTCCTCCCTCAACTCACTCCCTCCCTCAACTCCCTCCCTTCTTTCCCTCCCTCCCTTCTTTCTCTCATCTCCCTGGTTTGCTCCCTTCTTTCACTCCTTTTTTTCCCTCACCACTTTTCTCTTCTCTCTCTCTCTCTCTCTCTCTCTCTCTCTCTCTCTCTCTCCCTCCCTTCCTGCTTTCCTTTCCCTCCCTTTTTCCCCCTCCCCTTCTTTTCTCTCCCTTCTCTCAGGGAGAAAATGGTATGAAATGCGTGCAATTCAATCCATCTGTATGCAAGTGTTTTGCTAGCCCATTTTCTTTTGAATTGTTTTGAAAAAACAAACAAAACAAAAACTTTTTACACACTGACCCCAAAAAATATGAAATGGAAAAAAAGCCTAAAACCTTTGGGGGGGGGGGGCAGCATATTTTTGAGTGCCTAGGGCAGCACTAAACATAAATACGCCATTTATAAATTAGAAAATAAATAAATCAGATAGATATTAAAATAAATATTTATAAATAAAAAGTACATTTTATCCTATGTGAAGAACTTATTCTAAGTGAGGAATGTAAAATATGTATTACTCTTTTCGGGTTAGCACTGTAGGTTAAATGTGGTGTTGGGTTAGCACGCAAGCATTAGGTGTAATTTTTTTTTTAAGTTGTACTCTCCCATGAAATCTATTGGCAGAAGTTAAATCGGACGCAATATCTGAAGTCCTATAGTTAGTTTCAGTCAGGTTTTGCTCTTGTGCTTTTTACTTTCAACTTGTAATACACACTTGTGCACATTACAATTTTATGTTCAGTGGTATTAGCACTCAAGCATGAAAGCTAAATACTTCTACTCTTGCGATCTGGCCTATAGCATTGTAAATATGTTGGGACATCACATTATTATTATTATTATTATTATTAATAATAATAAAAAAGGCATACAGAGTTTAGCCCTATGGCAGAAAGATACACTGTCACATTCTTATTGGTTGAACTAAAAATACATCCATCTTTAGGGCAGTCTTTCTTATGTATCTCCTTTTAAAGTATTTAATCCTATGAGTGAGACATGAAATGGATAAAAAAAAAGATCTGCAAAAAAAAAAAAAAAAAAAGGAAAAATAAATAAATATATATAGATAGATAGATAGATAGATAGATAGATAGATAGATAGTAAATATATCTAGTTACATGGATAATGGATGTATGTGTAGGTGGAAACAGAAAAACAAAATCAAGGTATTTAACTATAAACAAAGAGTCAGAATGGATATGCATTTGGCTGCCTGATCAAAGGGAGTTCTATCCAGGCACAAGAAACTCAACAGCAGTGTGCTCAAAAACTATATCCGAGCACACATCTGGAGAATGGGATTCAGGGCAATTTAGCGGATAGAAGCTAGTGCAGCACTTCAGTGTAGGAGAGATGAGAGGCTGAGAAGAATAGAAATTGTTTATTAGCAAACTTGGAGCCTTGACCTCGGGAAAAAGATAAAGATCATACGTTGGATGCAACCTAAAAACGAAATATTCTTCCTTGTCTATTAATCACCTTTAAAGAGATATAAAACACACAAAAGAAGAAGGTTTTAAATTTACTTCTATTATCAAATTTGCTTCATTCCCATGGTATTCTTTGTTGAAAAGATACCTAGGTAGGTGTCTGGAGCACTACATGGTGGGAAAATGTGCTGTCATATAGTGCTCCAGACATAGATGGATAACATTATTGCAAAACTGCTGCCAGATAGTGCTTCAGACATAGACAGGCTCATGAGCTTATGTACCTGCATTTTAACAAGAGATACCAAGAGAACAAAGGAAAATTGATAATAGAAATAAAAATAATGTTGTTTTTAAATGTAATGATCTATCTGATTAGTTAAAGAAAACTTTTGGGTTTCATATCCCTTTAAACTCTCACATCTCCTTGATGTCTTAAATCACAATAACACAGAAATGTAAGGGTAATTCATTCATAAATACACACCATGCCCTCCACATAAGAAGCTGTGGCCTAGATTTAGAGTTCGGCGGTAGCCGTCAAAACCAGCGTTAGAGGCTCCTAACGCTGGTTTTGGGCGCCCGCTGGTATTTGGAGTCAGTGATTAAAGGGTCTAACGCTCACTTTTCAGCCGCGACTTTTCCATACCGCAGATCCCCCTACGCCATTTGCGTAGCCTATCTTTTCAATGGGATCTTTCTAACGCCGGTATTTAGAGTCGTTTCTGCAGTGAGCGTTAGAGCTCTAACGACAAGATTCCAGCCGCCTGAAAATAGCAGGAGTTAAGAGCTTTCTGGCTAACGCCGGTTTATAAAGCTCTTAACTACTGTACCCTAAAGTACACTAACACCCATCAACTACCTATGTACCCCTAAACCGAGCTCCCCCCACATCGCCGCCACTCGATTAAAATTTTTAACCCCTAATCTGCCGACCGCCACCTACGTTATACTTATGTACCCCTAATCTGCTGCCCCTAACCCCGCCGACCCCTATATTATATTTATTAACCCCTAACTTGCCCCCCACAACGTCGCCGCAAGATACTTAAAATAATTAACCCCTAATCTTCCGACTGCAAATCGCCGCCACCTACGTTATCCCTATGTACCCCTAATCTGCTGCCCCTAACATCGCCGACCCCTATGTTATATTTATTAACCCCTAATCTGCCCCCCACAACGTCGCCGACACCTGCCTACACTTATTAACCCCTAATCTGCCGAGCGGACCTGAGCGCTACTATAATAAAGTTATTAACCCCTAATCCGCCTCACTAACCCTATCATAAATAGTATTAACCCCTAATCTGCCCTCCCTAACATCGCCGACACCTACCTTCAATTATTAACCCCTAATCTGCCGACCGGAGCTCACCGCTATTCTAATAAATTGATTAACCCCTAAAGCTAAGTCTAACCCTAACACTAACACCCCCCCTAACTTAAATATAATTGTTATCTAACGAAATAAATTAACTCTTATTAAATAAATGATTCCTATTTAAAGCTAAATACTTACCTGTAAAATAAATCCTAATATAGCTACAATATAAATTATAATTATATTATAGCTATTTTAGGATTAATATTTATTTTACAGGCAACTTTGTAATTATTTTAACTAGGTAACTATTAAATAGTTCTTAACTATTTAATAGCTATTGTACCTGGTTAAAATAAATACAAAGTTACCTATAAAATAAATATTAATCCTAAAATAGCTATAATATAATTATAATTTATATTGTAGCTATATAAGGGTTTATTTTACAGGTAAGTATTTAGCTTTAAATAGGAATAATTTATTTAATAAGAGTTAATTTATTTCGTTAGATAAAAATTATATTTAATTTAGGGGGGTGTTAGTGTTAGGGTTAGACTTAGCTTTAGGGGTTAATACATTTATTAGAATAGCGGTGAGCTCCGGTCGGCAGATTAGGGGTTAATAATTGAAGGTAGGTGTCGGCGATGTTAGGGAGGGCAGATTAGGGGTTAATACTATTTATGATAGGGTTAGTGAGGCGGATTAGGGGTTAATAACTTTATTATAATAGCGCTCAGGTCCGCTCGGCAGATTAGGGGTTAATACGTGTAGGTAGGTGTCGGCGACGTTGTGGGGGGCAGATTAGGGGTTAATAAATATAACATAGGGGTCGGCGATGTTAGGGCAGCAGATTAGGGGTACATAGGGATAACGTAGGTGGCGGCGGTTTACGGAGCGGCAGATTAGGGGTTAAAAGTGTAATGCAGGGGTCAGCGATAGCGGGGGCGGCAGATTAGGGGTTAATAAGTGTAAGGTTAGGGGTGTTTAGACTCGGGGTACATGTTAGAGTGTTAGGTGCAGACGTAGGAAGTGTTTCCCCATAGGAAACAATGGGGCTGCGTTAGGAGCTGAACGCTGCTTTTTTGCAGGTGTTAGGTTTTTTTTCAGCTCAAACAGCCCCATTGTTTCCTATGGGAGAATCGTGCACGAGCACGTTTTTGAGGCCGGCCGCGTCCGTAAGCAGCTCTGGTATCGAGAGTTGCATTTGCGGTAAAAATGCTCTACGCTCCTTTTTTGGAGCCTAACGCAGCATTTGTTTTAACTCTCGATACCAGAGTTAAATTTATGGTGCGGCCAGAAAAAAGCCCGCGGAGCGTTAACAGCCCTTTTACCGCCGAACTCTAAATCTAGGCCTGTGAGTGCACAAGCAAGCCTGCAGTAGAGAGTTAAGAAGAACGGTCATCAGACTGTTGCTTCTTAAACTGATCTGCCAACTGTAAAGTGGCATTTCTCAATCTCCCCAGACTTCTCCAACCAGTGATATTGACAGCCCCTGCTAACGCCCGATTAGCCACATGCAAGCACTTTTTTGGCAACGTATGAAATTAGCTTATTTATTTATGATCTTATATACTTTACCTAAGCCTTTCATAGAATGCCTAGGTATTCTATAGAATGTTTAGACTTTTTTTGTGGAAAAATATGAAATTAACTTATGAGCTGAGTTTAGGTTTTAATGTGTTTAATTTGTTCATAAAGCACTTCCCTTGTTGCCTATTCTACTATTCTTTGCCTAAAAAAGGATAGGCATACTTTAAAATACCTAGGCATTTTATGAAATACTTAAAAGTAATAAAATCAGAATGAAAACAGCTCACTTCATTCTTTGCCAAAAACATCCTAGGCATTCTATAGAATGCCCGAATTTCTCACTTTGCCCGTAACAAATTCATGTTTATCAATAGCTCTTGTTTTAGCAAAATTGTGCTCTCAAACTAATATTTCTCATTTGTCTGACATGACAGAGATTACAGACTCCCATTCTAAAAGTCACAGTAGGGATATGTCTAGAGTCTTTTGATTAAAACGAGTCCATTGCATGAACACATTTGAATTAAGGTCCTGTTTGATTCAATGTTTGATTTTAAAGATTATGTGACACAATTGGATTATTTGTTTCCCTTTTCTCTGCATCACTGTCGTCATTTAGAAGATAAGTACTATTGCACGGGTAATTGAACATCAATTGTATGTGACTGAGATACCACTCTATCAGAAATGTGACATAGGTGCAATCAGATAAGAGTTAGACAGTGTGCGTCTGAAGTCCTGCATATGCTTCCTATCACCACATATTTAAAGAAACATACAAGAATTGTTTGCTTGTTTTTGGCACCCAAAAAAACGATAATTTAACACTTTTTAAGTTTGTTTTGTTTTTAATAAATAGACATATATGAGTTGCAATTATCAAACTCTAAGCAATTTTGAGGTATCAGGGCAACACAAACAAGCATATTCAATAGCTGTATAGGGGACATTAAACCCAATTTTTTACTTTCATGATTCAGATAGAGCATACAATTTTAAACAACTTTCCATTTTAATTGTATCTAATTTTCCTCATTCTCTTGATATCATTTGTTGGAAAGGTAGGTAGGCTCATGAGCAGCAATACACTTCTGGAAGCTAGCTGCTGATTGATGGTTGAGCATGCATGCCTCTTGTCATTGGTTCACCTGATGTTCTCATCTAGCTCTTGTAAGGCAATGCTGCTACTTCAACAAAGGATACCACAAGAATAAAGCAGATTTGATAATTGAAGTAAATTGGAAAGTTTATTATAATTGTATGCTCTATCTGAACTATGAAAGAAAAAAAATGTGTTTCATGTCCCTTTAGCATTTTTTACCAAAACAAACGTAACTTGTTACCAGGCTATACTTTAAAATTTGTAAATTAAAATATTTGAGCTAAATATTCATTTAAGATTTCCAAAATTACAGATAGTGTTAATGAAGGATTAGTACTGCTTTTTTTCCCTTTTCTACGTCTGAACAGATGTTTTTCCAACTCTGTTACTAGTAAGATATGAAAGAATTTTTAAAGGAGGCTTTTGAAGTAGCCTAGCCTTCTGTGAAACATTAGGCAAAGAAAAAATGAGATCAAACCTTCAGAAAAGGAACATTAGCACCCAGCTAAAAAGCATCAAATCAATAAACAAATTCCCTTTCAGTTGATTACACTAAAGAAGTTTGATTAAGCAACAACAAGCACAGTATATCAATCAAGGATTTGTCTCTGATTCTTGGCACTCATAGACTGGAAATATTTGTGAACTAAGGAATAAGATGAAGTTCACTGACCTCTATTCTTCTCTCACCTGCTAGCATTGTTCATTAAATTAGCTGTATTAAAGGAAAACGGTTGTCAAAGCTAAAATGCACAAAAGTGCATTTCAGTTTTGAATAGGAACATTTTTGCAATAAACTTGTATTATTAGCAAACATTCTTTTTGTAAATGCTATATTTGTTTCATTGTCCTGATTTTTATTCTGTACAGTTGCATGTGGAGCATATGCACATATTCTCTGTTCACTAACATTGAAATGTTGCATCTGCCAGTGGTGTGTAAAACATTGACAACTACTCTGTTTTCATATACTATATTATTATATACTGGTACTGTGAAAACCACTGTGGTGTTCTAATTGGCTAATGGTAGATTGATCAGCCTTGACAATAAACAAAACAATGCTATATACAATATGATGGCCATATCTCACTGCAAGATAACAACTATGAAGTTGGTTCCTAAAGTTTCCTGTTGCAAATTTACACTCAGCAGAAATAACATTCAGCCTAATTTTGTTTCTTAGTTTATCTAAATTGTAACACTATTTTGACATATTGGTTATTATTAAATTACGTTTACTGTTAATCTAAGATAAGATCAATGAACCAATGATAATTTATCTGCTGAGGCTTTTTATGCTATGTTTTGGTATTTTCAGACCCCACAATTGCATTTATGGTTCACAGAAAAAGCCTTATTTTTTAATGAGGCAGAAAAGTTCTTTGCATTTACAAAGCATTTTCAAGACCGGCTTTGACTTTTCAAATTCAGCACCTCCAGGCACTTGATGCAGTCTTGAAAGAACATTTTAGACATCTATGAAATGGCAACAGGAGCCATTTTGGAGATGTATTAACATACATTGTATTAATTCATTAAAACTCTATTCATCACTATCATATATACTATAGGCCATTTGCAGTGGACAGGGCAAACATGAACATATATATAGGTTCATTTATATACAGTATGTATATCTAGTGAGTATGTGATATCCTATACAGCTAAGATGACCTGCAAAAAATGTGAGATCAGGACCCCAACAGCAAGAAATGTAGAAGAGTTATCGCTTTGGCAAAAAAATGTTTCAAATTAACACAATGTCATTATTGCCACTATTAGCACTAGTGTCTTCATAACCAGCCTTAAAAACTGGATCATGAGTTCAAAAGGAAACTATTGCAATCCATTTCCATCCTCACCACTGCCTAACCATCTGAATGCCAGTTTCTGTAGACATGACGGGCATAGTGGGCATGACTGTTCAATTACTTTATTAAAACTTTTAATGTTTTACAACTATTGGTTTTAGCAATTTTTGCATTTATTGATTATACAGTTTCCAGTTTGGCGTGATCTGAGAGTAAGAAGACTATGGCTTTTATTAGAAGGACTTAAAGGGACACTGAACCCAAAATTTTTATTTTGTGATTCAGATAAAACATGAAATTTTAATCACCTTTCTAATTTACTCCTATTATCAAATTTTCTTTATTCTCTTGTTATCTTTATTTGAAATGCAAGAATGTAAGTTTAGATGCCGGCCCATTTTTGGTGAACAACCTGGGCTGTCCTTGCTGATTGGTGGATACATTCATCCACCAATAATAAAGTGCTGTCCAGATTTCTGAACCAAGAAAAAAAGCTTAGATGCCTTCTTTTTCAAATAAAGATAGCAAGAGAACGAAGACAATTTGATAATAGGAGTAAATTAGAAAGTTGCTTAAAATTACATGCTCTATCTGAATCACAAAAGAAAAAAAATCGGGTTCAGTGTCCCTTTAAGATATATTCTTATACTGGATTTTTACAAAACTTAAACTGTAATGCGTGAACCTGTTCCATCACCACATTGTATCTAAATAGAAGATTTTCAAATGTGACCCCTAGGGTTTTATAGGGTTTAATGGCACACAACAGAACATATTTCATTAACAGCATTAAAAGGTCTCAGGACTGACCCTATGAACTTAAAACATGAGATAGTTGCAATGACATTTTAACAAACTCATATTCCTATAACCACTAGATAAAAACACCAACTGATTTCCATAAAGATATGGATGGGTGACTGTCTGATATTTGTCATTTGAATAATAGAACAAATATCTACTCTGATATTACTTTTATTATAGTAATAATCCTATAGAATATATATTACATTTAAAGGAATATGAAACCCAAAATTATTTTTTTACGATTCAGATAAAGCAAACATTTCTATGTTCCAATATACTTTAATTATCAATTTTGCTCATTCTCTTGGTATCCTTTATTGAATGAGCAGCAATGCACTGCAGAAAGCTAACTAAACACATGCCAATGACAATAGGTATTTATGTGCAGCCACCAATCAGCATCTAGCTCCCAGATCCTTAGCCTACCTAGATATGCTTTTTAACAAAGGATACCAAATAAACAACACAAATTGGGTATATGTATATATGTGTATTTATGAATTTATATATGTATATGTATACTGTATATATATACATAAATATATATAGTGTACATACATATATACAAAGGTATATACATATAAACACATATATACACATGTATACACACATAAATATATATATATATATATATACATATAATGTATATACATTTTTAGACATATATACCTATATATATATATATATATATATATATATATATATATATATATATATATATATATAAACTTCAACAACAAATGCAAAGGCACTCACCGTTATACTCCAATGTCAAATTTAATTATTATTACTTTTCGGGTGGTGCCATCATCAGACAGACATATATATATATATATATATATATATATATATATACATATATACATATATACAAATACAATACAGGCTTTCCACTCAAACACCTTGCCATATACTTGTTAACTCTTATGAAAAAATGTATTAATATTTATAAGAATTATTTTAACCCTTACATGAGCTCTTCAGTCGTACTAACCTGAGGAGCTCAAATATTACTTTGCGGTCTGCAGTACGCTTTTATTTCCAACGTGTAATACACAGGCAAAATAGCACGGTCACAATATGCAGTATCACACCCACGCTAACTTAACCGCGCCACTTGTAACCTAGCTTATAGCATTTAGAGTTGGACTTGTCACACAAAACAGTATTGAAAAAACTTTATTCAGCGGTAAGATATCCATTGAAAACAAAATCAACTATGATGCATTTTCTAAAACCTTCTTATACACAACAAAGAAAAGAAACTGTGGTTTTTTTAACTTTTTTTAATTTCTACAATAAATTAATATATTCAATATTAATATTTATTAAGGTATTTCAAATTCCATAGCAACCACTATGGGCATGAAGTTCAGTGGTTTAAGGGCTGACATTTACAAATATTTTACAATTTAATAACATGTGGATGGCTTACTCAATGATTGACATTAGCATATCCGACAGATGTAGCCCTACTTAACATTTCCTGAGTTATCCTTTGCCATCTCAATCTTGATAAGCAATTCTATTGACTTATGGGGGATTAGTTAACACAGATTTTTTTTTACAGGAATGTAGCTGAAATGATAATGTGAGAAAGGCTACATCTGTAGTTAACCTTATACAAACTTGCAAGAACAGTTATTTTCAAACTTAACATTGAAAATACAGCTTGTTATACTAAATCATTAATTGTTATTGCATTCTAAATAACACTGTTTAATGTGTGTTTGTTTTAATCCAGTCTTGTTATGTTACTTTATAATACACATATTTGTTGTACCAAATGTAAACAAACAAAACCTTCCAAAATATACATACAGTAATGCACGCAAAGTGCAACAAAAATCTATCCCTTCTTTTAAAAACTAATGAATCCACATACATTTATTGCAGGTTTTTTACATATTATCTATCTAGCTATCTCTTTCTCTATCTACTGTATCTATCTATTTATCTATCTGTCTGTCTGACTGTCTGACTGTCTGTTATCTATATATCTATCAATCTATCTCTTTATCTCTCTTTCTCTCTCTCTCTCTCTCTATCATTATCTATCTGTCTGTCTGCCTGTCTGTCTGTCTATTTTGATTTGTTAGGATATAATTAATTAATGAATCAGTTATTAAGGCCATGAAATGAATTCAAACATACATCATGAAAAAAGATAAAAAAATTTAACCAATTGACCCAAAGCAACGGAAATAAGCCCACTGTATTCCATTTCCCAAGTATTTTTGTACCTGAATACTAATGATAAAAAATCATGATAGTTAAAAACTTTTTACGTTAATAAAAGATTTAGTTGTTTCAACATACATCAATCATGGTTATTATTTATACCTATTGGCAAAAGCACCCCATTGTTCTGGTTGGTCTAAAAGAAAGGGTGAAAATTCCTGGAACTGTGCATGGTTATTGTTTGCTCCTAATGTTTTATTGATTAGTTAGAAATAATTAATCAATCAGGATTGCCTCCTTGGGAGTGATGAGATAGGAGGGGCTTTCAAAGTTGGACTTAGTGAGGGAGGACATATTACAGTATGGACAATGCATGTTGGTTAAGTATAAAGGTGGGTAACTTTGGTGGGGGGACTAATTGGGTGTTAATTAAGTTTAAGGGGGTAGTTGTGTTGGGGATCATTTAGAAAGAAAATTGGGTTTAAAGAGACATTCAAATTGAAATGTTATACTCTCTGAATTGACTTTATATACAGTCCTTTTATAAAAAAAAATCACTTTTATTGTAAAATGGCTTGCTTTTCAATTAAAAAGGTTTCTCACACTCCCTAGGGAAGTTGAAAGTCAGTCAAATCACCTAAGTATGCCTCAAAATACTGCAAATTATTTGAACCAACTTCATACTAGACAATGATAGCTTAGTAAACAAACTAATTTACAGCTTGACACAATTACTTAATAGCCAAAAACTATGTAGACAAAATAAACATACTCATCAGGGTTTTTAACTCATTTGATAGCACAACATGCAGTTGTCTAAAGCATTAAGTGACAATTTAAACCTATGGGGCATATTTATGATTGTGCGAGCGAACATGATACGATATAGCGGATCATGTCTGCTGCTCATCAATAAATGCCGACAGCATATGCTCTCTGCATTTATCATTGCACCAACAGTTCTTGTGAACTACTGGTGCAATGCCGCCCCCTGCAGATTCGTGGCTGCTAGCAGGGGGTGTCAATCAATCCGATCGTATTCGATCGGGTTGATTTCTGTCCACCGCTTTAGAGCAGGCGTACAGGTTATGGAGCAGTGGTCTTTAGACCACTGCTTTAAAACTTCTGTTTCCAGAGCTTGATAAATATGCCCAAAGTGTATAATATATTTTGAATGTAGGTATATTGCCATTCACTTAATTGTGTTGGGGCTGGGTTATCTACAGATAGTGTTAATTGTGTTGGGACAGGATTGTGGTTAGGGTTAACTTGTGTTTGGTTGGCTTTTTCAACAGCAGCTTTATTACAGTTTGGGATTTAAGGATGGTGAAAGTTAAGGGGCATAATTTGTTTTTCTTCTTCTACATTGAGTTGTTGCTGCCTAAAGTCTGCTGTATGACATCTAAAAAGTTTACCCTAATACTTTTCTGTGATGCACACACCCTGCTGTTGATACTAACTGGGTTAACCATATGCTGTATCTCTGTTGCTATAAATAGCTGTTTGCCTAGGATCCTGGTCTTAGTTATTTGGACAATGAACTCGACTAAAAACAATGTTAGACCCACTCATAGTGCAAAATAATTGCATGAGACAAAGTAATGCAGTTCAATTATTACCCATCCCAGCAGACTGAATAAATCACAGAAGGAATTGCTATTTGACTGTTGATGACATTTATTTCAATGTGAATCTAATGATATTTTTTTAGAATCCTGCTGGGCTTTACTGAGTGATTAACTCTGACAATTTCAGGCATGCTTTTACTTTCACCAATTATGGAACACATTTTACAACAAATAATAATGCAATCCACAGCAAGAAATAAAGAATGGAACACAGTGAATATGAACAATTAGATCTGTAGAAAAGTCTTAAACTGCTTAACAAATGAGTTATAGAAGGATACTTTAAATTATTATTTCTGTTTGAAATTTTGTTTTAGATAAGAGTGGATGTTTGGTGGGTCAGGAGAGCACACATTATTGTCATACTTCCTCACCTCCTGTTTCTCAACCTCCTACCCTTCTAGATTGTAAATTCCCACTGGAATAGGGCCCTCAATTCCTCCTGTATGTGTTTGTAAAATCTTGTCTTGTCTCTTACAAGTTTTATATCATTGTCTTATCTAAATGAATAGTACTCATGGACAGTGCTGCAGAATATGTTGGCGCTTTATAAATAAAGTATAATAATAATACTTTAATGAATACAATGGCCCCATTTATAAAGCTGCTTCTTAACGTGCCCACAACCTCAGAGATTGCAAACATTAGACAGCCCGGACCTATTCGTCCGAGTTAAACAACAAGCATATAGATCCTAAAAGGAAGCACAAAGGAGGTGCCACATCATGTAAACAATAAACAATACAAGTAAAATCATCATTAAATAGGGATTCTCAGAAATGTGGAAGCACATTTATGTGCCAGTAAGGACAGTCTGAACAATTAGGAGTGGTCCAGCACAGTCTCCCTCAGGCCTCTCCAGGTCTCCAGGGTAAATACTGTGATAATCAGCAGCAAGCAAGAACATGATCCAATAGTGAAATCATTTATTAAAATGTAAGATTTAAAACAAAGAACACTCTGTTGCCTGATAAAACAACATTGGATACAAAGAAACATGCGTGTTCTATCTGTTTCCTTTTTGACCTGTGTCTGGATCAATAAGAGCTGCCTATCATCTTTTTGTGGAATTAACTTTATAAATATTGATGTTTGGACTTGGTATTGTATATACCCTGACTTTTTAGTGCCTTTTATCAGTTTCTTTTTAGGAACCTTTGTGCTATTCATCAGAGTTTTTTTTTTTTTTTTTGAAAATAATTTTTATTGTGGTTTAATTGCGGCATACAAGCATAAAATGCTAACATGAATTGGTTACAAAACATATGCATAAACAAGGAGTAGTCTAAGGTAACATCTTGCCTAAGCTTTTCCTTTACAGAAAAAGAAAGAAAGGAAGAAAAAAACATAACAAACAAGACATGAGAATAATACTAGCAATCATTACAGAGCACCTACATTACGGGCCCGAAGGACCTCTCATGGCTTTATTATGCTGTAATCTCAGGGGATCAAGTAGGTGTATCTACAATAGGATAGACCTCTAAAGGGTCTATTTGGGAAACCACATTATTCATGTTATATACAATTTAAATCATATGGGCAAAGTGGCGCGATATGTAAGGAGTATCAGCTTCGAGGTGTAATATTATGACATATCTCACGTCATAAGTTAGTTACCAACAGGAGTAACCAAAGGGGGGATGGGATGAGTTATGAGTGGGGGTGCGGGTGAAGGGGAGAGGGGGGAGGAAGAGAAAAGAGAGGAGAGGAGAAAAAAAAAAAAAAAAAAAAAGGGATTTGGTGGTGGAAGGAGGAGGAAAGAGAAATGGAGGATGAGCTGTGGTGTGTAAGGTCCTCTGTCACTGGACGTGAAAGTCATCCAGTCTGTCATACCATGAAGGGCCTGGAAATATTTCACTGGTTTCCCGACCTTCCTTTATGGTTTACCTGAGTGACTCCCAGACCTCCCATACCTGTGCATGTAAAAGTGATTTGTTTTGCTGATTGAAAATCGGACCTTCCATGAGTTCCAGGTAGGTCATTATTCTGACCACATCATTCCAAGATGGGAGAATTTTCTGCTTCCATAGCCTGGCTATTGATAGCTTAGCCGCAGTAAACAAGTAAATGCTAAGAAGGTCTGTCGGGATAGTCGATGTTTTAATGTCTAGATGGAAGAGCAGGGTTTGTGGGGTGGTTCCTAGAAGGGGGGAGAGTTGTGTACACCTATGCAAAATCTCCGTCCAAAAGGGCTGTAATGCTGGGCACTCCCACCAAATATGGGCTGGCGACCCCACCATCCCGCAGTCCCTCCAGCACAGCGGGGAGTTTAGGCTTGAGATCTTAAAAAGTCTCAGCGGTGTGAGGTGCCATTGTGTGCAAATTTTAATGTATAATTCTAGTAGAGTGATGCAATGTAGAGCCTTCCTAGTGAGTGCGGCTGCTTTGGACCAATCACCCTGATCAGCGTGAAAGTGAAGATCTCTTTCCCAGGACATGATGTAAGCTGACTTAAAGAAAATGGGAGGGTTTATTAGATCTCTGTATGAGATTGATAGGGCCCGGGGAGTCTTAATGCCAGAGGCCCACCTCCTCTCCCAGTTAGTAGGTTCACGTAACGGCTTGTCAAGGAAGCCCCATGATTTCAGTAGACTGCGAAGCCTCCAGAACTCGAATCGTAAAATCTGCGGAGGATTATGTTTAGAGAGGAAATCTGATGTCTGGATAAAACGCCCGCCTGGGAATAGATCGGCTATACAATTTATACCTTGATCTTGCCACAAGTGAGGATGTGAGTCCCTAAGAGCAGCTAGCAAGCCCGAGAGGGAGTGTGTAGGAGAAGGATGGGGGGCAATTTGCGGCAATGAGCGGATTCTGTCCCAGAAGCGTAATGCATGTAGAACAATGAAGTTCTGTATCTTGAAGGAGGATCTGACATGTCTAGGCAACCATATAAGGTCTGCTAAACTTAACTGGCCAGGGAGGGTGGCCTGTTCTAGTAACTGCCATTTACTGTGAACTATGGTCTCGCTCCACGGGAGGATGTGGGCTATTCTGGAGGCTTCATGGTAATAAAATAAGTTTGGGGCACCTGCACCCCCACTATGGAAGGGCTGCTGCATTATTCTCGTGGCTACCCTAGGATGTTTGTTCCTCCAAACGTATGTATTGCATATGTATTGGAATTTACCAATAAGAGTTTTAGGAATCGGTATGGGTAGCGAGCGGAACAGGTAAGTAAGTTTAGGTAGTAAGACCATCTTGAATGCCGCTATGCGTCCCAACCAGGAGATGCATGGAACACTCCACTTGTCAGCATTCTCTTGGAAATGCCGTAGTAGGGGGTAGAAGTTAGCCTCCAAAATAGTGGATATATTGTGGGAGAGGTAAACCCCCAAGTGCTTGATCTTTTGATGAGACCAGTTAAAGGTGTACAGCTTCTTTAATACCGAGAGCTCCACAGGTGTCATATTGATGACGTAAGCGTCTGTTTTATTAACATTAAGCTTGTAGAAGCTAACCTGCCCGAACTTACGTAGGACATTGAAAAGGAAAGGGAGGGATTTGTAGGGGTCACCCAAGAAGATGGTGAGATCATCCGCGAATAGTGCAGTTTTTTGTACCGTCCCCGCAATCTCCACCCCCTGAATGTCTGGGTTGCTTCTTATTGCCTCAGCAAGCGGCTCCATGATGAGAGTGAAGATCAATGGGGATAAGGGGCAGCCTTGCCTCGTTCCATTGGTAATGGGAAATATGGGAGACTGAAATCCTAAGCCCCTCACGGATGCCGATGGAGCAGAGTACAGTGCTTTGACACAGGCATGGAAGTATGGGAGGAAACCAAATTTATCTAGGACTTCGCATAGGTAGGCCCAATTTACCCTATCGAAGGCCTTTTCAGCGTCCAGTGCTAGGGTGGTACAGGGGGTACCCTGTCGCTTGGCCTCAAAATAGATATTGAGGATTCGCCTGGTGTTGTCGGGTCCCTCTCTGCCAGGTGTGAAACCTACCTGGTCTCTATCGATAAGTGAAGGGAGTACTTGGTTAAGTCTGGAGGCCATAAGCTTGGCTAAAAGCTTTATGTCTAAATTGATCAGGGATATGGGTCTGAAGTGTTCACAGATGTTGGGAGCCTTCCCTGGCTTTGGGATGGTTACAATGACAGCTTCTAAGAACTCAGGGGGGAGGGAACTTGACTGTCTGGCTAATGAGCAAACTCTTGTAAGTAATGGGGAGAGCTGTGCGAGGAACGTTTTGTAGAAGAGGGCGGTGTACCCGTCTGGGCCTGGGGCCTTATGGCCCTTTAGTGTTTTGATAGTTGAGACTATTTCCTCTACTCTGAAAGGAGAGTCCAATAGGGATCTCTGTTCATCAGTTAAAGTTGGCAGAGATAGCGAGTCTAGAAAGCCCCGAATCTGTTGCGTTGATGGCACGGGGGAGTCTGGGGAATCCCCCAGGTTGTACAAGGAGGAATAGTAGGTGGCGAAAGCTTTGCCTATGTCACTTGGTAACCTGACTGTGCCTTGTGAGGTTTTTAAATATGGGATGCGCGCCTCTGCTGTTCGCTGTCTGAGCTTGTGTGCTAATAGTCTGTCAGCTTGGTTGCCTTTAGCATAAAACAATTGTTTAAAATGGCGGGTTTGTTCTTGATATCTCTTATTTTCTAGGGCTTCTATTTTCGATTTAACTTCTTCAATTTGAGGTAGGATGTGAGGGTCTAATGAGGTCATATGGGAAGAAGTCAGGTCTCTAAGCGTAGTGTGTAGTTGGGCCAAGGTCCCTCCTGAATGCTTTTTGTGTTCCGCTTTATATTTGATAAATAGTCCCCTGAGAAAAGCTTTTAGAGCCCCCCATAGGCAGAAATCACTGACAGCACCATTATCATTTATCATTAAGAAATTAGTTATTTCCTGTCGTATGAGAGAGACTCTCTCAGGTGATGATAGAAGGAAGTCGGGTAGCTTCCAAGTGGGTCTAGTCATCAAGTAGTGTGGGGCACTCATGGTTAGCTGAATCGGGCAGTGGTCTGACCAGGAGCAGCTAGGTATGTGTATAGATTGGATTTGATCTAGCAGACAGGGTTCACAAAAAATGTAGTCAATTCTAGTGTATGTGTTATGAACATTAGAATAGAAGGAGTAATCCCTAGATGAGGGATGGTGGGACCGCCAAGCATCAAATAGGTTGTATTGGGCAATAAGATTATTAAATTGTTTAGCAGTCCTGGAGGTCTGGGAGTCACAGGGTTTGAGTTTCAGGGATCTACGGTCCAAGGATACATCTAGGAGCATATTGAAATCACCTGCTAGTAAAAGATTTTGGGTTTTGTGGGTTGCTAGAGTCCTCAGGAATTTTCTAAGCGCCCTAATTTGTCCGGAGTTCGGGCCATAATAATTAGCCAGAGTATAAGGGACATCATCCAATTTGCAGTTAAGAATTAAATACCTGTCTAGAGGGTCTCTGTAGGTGTTGATTTTTTCAAATAAGATTGTCTTGTGGATTAAAATCGCTACACCTTTTGATTTCCCCGGGGAGGAGGCTGTCTCAACTATCGGGTATAGTTTACTACGTAATGGGATGGGTGAGCCCTCGACCCAGTGGGTCTCCTGTAAAAAGGCGATCTTTGACTTGGCGTGGGCAAGGTAGCTTAACAGTCTGCTTCTCTTGTTTGGTGTATTAAGTCCCCTGACGTTATGGGAGGTACAAGATAACGCCATAGTAGGATAGTGTTAGTTGCTGTGTAAGAGAATGGGTGAGAGAGAAGAGAAGAAAAGGAGAGGAAAAAAAAAAAAAAAAAAGGAAAAAGGGGAGATTAGGGTGGAGGGAGACAAGAATGGGGGGGTATAAGGTTGAGGAAGAGGACGGTTGGGAGGAGATGAAATGAGTTAAGGGAAGGTTACTCCTGAAAGGCAAAGTGTAATATTCAGGCTGAAAAGTAGTACGTTTCTAATAGTTGCGGTATAGTCAAGAGAAACCGCTTAGGTAGTCCCCCTCGATAGAGGAGGTTCCTTGTGGAAAATAAATGGCAGTAAGTAGGGGTATATGAATTGTAATATGGGATTTTGGGGGGGGAGGTATTTATATATAGTTGCAAAGTTAGGTAGGTTCGTTGAGGCGGCCAGTGCGCCTGTCATGTGATATAGTTAAGGCCTATAAGGGTGATACTGACAGTGTCTATACATATCTAAAAGAACAACATAGGAGAAAAAAGTAATACTATACATGAAATGAACATTCAACAAACATTAACTTATATACCTCAACATTTTGAGTATTAAACATTTGTTACCAAGGAAATGTAGTCTAAAGCCCATGCACAAGACCAGTTGCAGCTGCACTGTTGTCCATATTAGAATGTAGGGTCACCCAATTAGAGTGTGTGTCCGTGTGTGTTTGTCTAGTGTCTGGGTGCAACCTCATGTAGTCTCGTTTCCTCAGGTGGGTTGAAAGGTAATTTATGTTGGTGTCCTCTAAGCGGAGTTCCAAGTAAATGTAAGTGGGGTCATAAAGTTTGATAGGTTAAACTCTGTAGTGAGGTGGAAGTCGTTGCTTAGTGAGTGTATGGCCTAAATAAGTCGGGCTGACCCCTTGGTCACAGATGTTATGTAGCTTTACGTCCTCCTAAGGTGTGTGTTATGTTTTTTGTGAGGGCGTGTGTAGTGCAAACCCTGCATGCTGGAATGTAGTGTAAGTTTAGTACTATACAGTTAAACTTTAACAGAAATAACAGTTGACACAATAAGGACAGCATCTGGTTAGTAATCTGCAAGACAATCAGATGATTAGGTTGTTGAGACATGAGCCATTGGAGCCCCATCAGGCCTGAAATGGGGTACATAGAGCAGTCTCTGCTATAGGTGTAGCTATAAAAAGTCTCTCTAGAAAAGTAAACTCACAGACTTTTGACAATAACATCAATATATAATGGAACTAAAACATAAGAATGTAGAACATAATTAGATGTATACTTATCGTTCTTAAGGCACTCTCGTTAGGATGTATTAACCAGGCAGCCAAGTGAAGCTGCAGCATAGTCCAACAGTGCAGAGCACAAAGTTAGAGTCCTGCAGGTGGCTTTAGGATGTCGGTGAGCCAGATCTATGTCTCTGAGGGAGAGCAGACCAGTCGGGTCTTTCTGGTTGTTTACGTTGAGTAGGATCTTGCACCTTGCTTGGGGACCAACTTGGATGGCTGATTCTTGTATGACTTGTGGTGGTTTGGCGGCCACTGGAGGTGGAAGTGGAAGAAGCTGGCCATTCTTCTGCTGAAGCGTTTAGTTGGTTGCGTTGAGGATGCAAGTTCTCTTTGCGAGAAGGCAGCAGGTTCCAGAGTTGTAGGAGATCATAGCCTTTATCTGGCTTCATGATTGTGAAAACTTGGTTGTTTCTGAAGATAAGTAACTTTATGGGGTAGCCCCATCTGTACCTAATGTTGTTCTTTCTAAGAATAGAGGTAACTTCAGTAAAGGTTTTTTTTTTCTGTAGAGTCCTTGCAGACAGATCAGGAAATATTTGTACGTTTCTGAACTTATCAGGTAAGGTTGGTTTCTGGAAATGGGCCCTTTGGATTCTTTCTTTATAAGTGTAGTAGTGCATACGGACTATTATGTCTCTCGGCTGATCCTCCGACAAGCCTTTGGGTTTGAGCAAACGGTGGGCTCTATCAATCAGGTCTTCCGATTTCAAGGCTGGAGGAGCTAGTAGATGGAACAATTCCCTGAGGAATGGCTGTAGGTCGGACATGGAGACGGTCTCAGGCACCCCCCGGATCCTAAGGTTGTTGCGCCTGGACCTGTCTTCCAAGTCAGCGATTTTATCTTCTACTACATCAAAGTAATCAGAAAGTCGCTGTGCGAAGTTTAGTAGATTGGATTGTTCAGAAGTCATATCCTCTTGGCGTCTTTCAAGAGAATCAATGCGTTCATTTGTAGACGAAATTTCTCTTTTCAGTTCAGCAGTAGAAGCTGCAAGTTTAGCCGTGAATGACGCATGGTGATTATCTAGTAAAGATTTCAGGGAGTCCATGATGAAAGTAGGGGTAACTGTAGTTGGTGAAAACTGCTGGATATCTTGCATAGCTGCCAGCGTGAGCTCAGAGGTTTCGGTTCTCGGAGACTCCAGGGATTCAGTGTCACTAAGCTGTGATGCTGTACACAGGGGCCCAAAATGATCAATCACAGTCTTTTTTGGTAGTAAAAGTTGTTTATTTTTTTTCCTGGCTGACTGTGACATGCTATTAAACGTAGTATTTATTGTAGAGCTAAGATTTAGCGAATATTCTGCTGCTTCAAAAGCGGACTTATTTGAACCTGTATACTGAAATTATGTGATGTAGCACTGAGTGGTAGACAGGCTAAAACGGCCAAGCTGTTTTATTCCATGGTTCTTATAGTGTAGTTATCATCTAAATGGAGTGCTGTTACATAGAGACTCAGAAGCAATGATAAGCTGCAAGGAATTCAGGCCTTAATAACACACTATTGCAGATCCTGTTTACTAAAGGTTGGGAGGCAGAAGAGGATTAACTGTTTTTGTTGTACTTCTTTTTTTTTTTTTTTTTTTTTTTTTTTTAAAACAGTGTGATGCCACAGGGTGTTGTAACTGCAGTTCTCCTGCCTGTAGAATTTACTCAAGCAGAGCTGTTCAGGTAATAGACTTTTAACTGTGTCCCTGAACTAGGCACCTGAGGCTGAAGCGTTATCCAGCTGCAGGGGAAGCAAGGCCAGAGAGGATGTATATGCAGCTCTGCTGCTGTGTAGTTCACTGATGTGTTCGGTGAGCAGAGAGTAACTTAGAGGTACGCTATTGTGAGTATAACACTAAAGAAGTGACCAGTGGAGGCCTACATTTAAATAGGTTCCCACGTGGCAATAGTGTTTTGGTGTTTGTTAGTTTATGGAGTTAGTAAAGGCGAGTGGGCTTAGATGCACTCTTTTATGCTTATTTATTTTATCTTGGCTGTGAGTTTATATAGGCTGTGGTACCAGCTGTTAAATGTTGAGGTTCAACTGCACAGCGATGCCTGTCACATTTAGCACCGGGTGTATGATAGGAGAGAGAGGAATCCAAGATGGCGCTTTCGCGCCTTAGCCTGATATGCACCCGGTGACAGTGAAGCATAGATGACAAGTTATATAATGGGTATGATTCTGCTGCGCTAACAGTAATGAGGAAGATAGTCTAGTTTGTCTCTAGGCGATGTCCGCCCGAGTGCTACTCACACTTGCCGCCTCTGTTGTATTGCCGGAGGAATGACCCCTGCGTTGTTTGAAGCGGGTCTCCGTTTGCAGCAGCTGCAGTGTCCTTAGATGAGCTCCGGAGCGGATCCCCGACCCTCCGGAGCTAGATGCGGTATTTTACGGGAGTGTAAGCTGTGCTGAGCCCTCCGGTCTCTGGATAAGGTTAGCTCCACTTATCTGAGGCTCCTATAGGCTGCGGCCTAAGTCGGCTCCTAGAAAATCACCGGGAGAATCAGCGTGTAGATAGTAGGAGCGCAGCAACTAAATAACGATCAAAGTGTCTCTTGAAAAATAAAGAAAAAAGCGGTCTTGTGTTGGTTTTTAGCCACTTAAAGCTAGTGCATAAGTGGGAGCTCTAGAAAGTTGCGACTGCTCTGTGCGGTGTTTGGCTCCGCCCCCCCCTATTCATCAGAGTTGACTGACAAGCCCTGCTCTCGCACAATTGGTTGTGGGCAAGCAGGATGAAGGGATGCATATGTGATTGTGTGTGCAACCTTAAATCCACAGTAGATGCTGATCCAGAGGCTCCAAATGTGTGCAGACAGGTTCTTTTGATGAGAACCTTGTCCGCATGGATCATAAAAGGGGGTCAATGAATAAGTTATAGTAATGCATCAATTTTAAGTAAAATAAAAGATCAACAGACAAATATTAGAATGAAATTCAGATTCTGGTAATTATGAATCAAGAGCAGCTTTGGAGATGTGTACTTCTTTCTCATTTTTTATATAACTAGCCATCTGATGGGGATAAGGGCACATATGAAGTTTGCAGAATGACTAGAATGTTTATATTGTCCCAGGTAATCAGATTTAAAAAGATCGTAGTTACCTAAAGGAACATGAGACTCCTTACACTTATAACTATGACCATCAAATGTCCAAATGATTACAGCTATATACTCTAAAAAAAAATAATATACCATGAATTAAATGTTCAACCCTTTGAATACCTTTGACACCTTGGCTTGTTCTCTTAGACAGCTATGAGTTACACATGCTGCAAAGAAGTGTAACTCATTGCTGTCCAGGGAAATATGGCCAAGGGGGCAACCCTGCGTGTGGAAGAAATTCAACCAATCAGTCCAAAGGGGACACCATGAAAATACTGTAACATATAGCAAAAAGCCACCAGACAACAAATCTCTTTATAATTAATATCCACAAATTATATCTTACACAAGGTGTTTTATGTTTAAACTGGAATTCTGTTCAAAATAGTTTATACTCCTTATTATGATGTAGAATTTTGGGAATTGCTGAATAACTTTAAGAGAAAAACAGCATGTACACTTTTATATTACACATATATCTGTTATTATTTGTCTCAAAATAATCTCATGGTGAAATATCAATGGCATTGTATGAGTATTCACAAAACAAAATGGTTCTCAACCTTAGAAATTGACAAACTCCCCGTATATATGTAAAATTAATCAAATCTTTGTTTTTTTTCTGAATATCTCTAGTATCTAAAACAATATTTTAAGATGAATTAAATGTTGCTGCATTTTTTTCTATAAGGAGGTATTTTAAAAAAATTTAATATTTTTTTTTTTTTAAATACCAGCAAAGCAACATCAAAACATCAATGAACCTCCTCTATGTTTCATGTTAGTGATGGTGATCTTTTCTTTGAGAGCTTCTTTTTTTTTCCTTCAGTAAACATTGAGTTGTTGTGATTTGCCAAAAAGCTCTACTTTTGATTTGTCTGTCCAAAGGACATTTTCCCAGAACGACTGTGGCTGGTCAAAATGCATCTTGGCAAACTCCAGTCTGGGTTTTTGGTGTTTTTCCCTAAAAAGGCAAAGGTAGCAATACTTTAAAATCCAAGGGTACCAATACTTTTGGCCATGTCTGTATCTTTTTAGCTTTCTATTATGGACTGTGATCAGCTCTGGATTGGAAGTATATTAAAGGACCAGTCAATACTGTAGATTTGCATAATCAACAAATGCATGATAAGAAGATAATGCAATAGCACTTAGTCTGAACTTCAAATGAGTAGTAGATTTTTGTCAAATAAATTGCAGTTATGTCTAATTCCACTCCCCCTGTATCATGTGACAGCCATCAGCCAATCACAAATGCATATATGTATATGCTGTGAATTCTTGCACATGCTCAGTAGGAGTTTGTGACTCAAAAAGTGTGAATATAAAAAGACTGTGCACATTTTGTTAATGGAAGTAAATTGGAAAGTTGTTTAATATTGCATGCTCTATCTGAATCATGAAGTTTAATTTTGACTTGAGTGTCCCTTTAACACTCTAGATCAGCACTTAACCACGTTTTTAACACCGTTGTAGGAGTTTAACACATAGTTATAGTCAAGTTCAAAACGTGGAAGTATAGACACTTACCACAAGAAAGAATGCACGTCTAGCACTCTACGCCCAGACTCAAGGGAACTACTAGTTATGAAAGAATTAAAATATAACTTTTATTGGATATTTTATAAAACAAAGAAACAAATGAACAAACAACACAAAGATAAAAAGACTCAAAGTGAAGCAATCTATATCCAGGTAGGAAGTAGTAGACACAAGTACTATGTAAATGCCATCATATAAATATCATAGTGTGTCACTACTATGGTAATGGAAGATAATGAAAGCTCCTATGACAATACTACTAGCGTATTTCTCTAATGTGATAGAGGCAGTTAAATGTGTAACTAACACAGTAAAAATTACTTCTGTAAAGCGACGTGGGTAAGTGTAGTATCGCTCTGGACTATATCATTGTATCAATAAGATGATTCTAGTGTGGTACCAGATAAGGTAAAATATAATCAACCAATAGTAGTTTCGCTGAGTCGTGTATTGGCTGATACAGTGTTGGTATTAAGACTCTTGTAATATATGAAGTCACACCAATTTAATAATATTGAGTATCGAGTACAATATGTCCTATTATATCCAGGTAGGAAGGTCTACTACACATAGATAACGAATAATAGGTTAATACTGACTAGACACCCCTGATACTTTTGTGTCAGAGTGTTCACATATAAAATGACAGGTCAATTGATATAGTGCTAGTGATGAAATAAGGATACTAATATTCCTTATGAATCCAGAATTATTAACAGATGAAAACGAAGCAGTTTTTATGTCAGTGTAGGTCTATCTAATGATAGAGTATAGATGCATTGATCGTATAGAAATAATTTCTTGTTAGAATTTATCAACTGGTACTGAGTGTTATTATTAAAATCGTGATATATATAAACAGTTACGATTCACTGCCAGTGTATGCTGTGTTCACATTTAGGTTATATATTGGGCACTGAAGTCCGTTTAAATCACGTTTACTATTATCTATATATGCACACAGTAGAGTGTTGGTTTATTATATGCATCTGTTTGCTACCCTGAATCACTGACAGAATGCGCGGTTTGTCCCCTCTGATCGTGTGTAAAGTACACGAGTATATGATATAATCGTTGTTGTCAAACACTATATCAGCCTGAATTTGTGTTATTTTTCACATGGATTGACTAGAGCTTTATAAAAACAGCGGTGTGTTCATTGACTTACACATACATGTTCAAATTGCTAATTCTCTTAACCACAAATTACCAATGTTACATTTTATTATTATTGTTGATAAAACCTTTTAATTCACGTAAGTCTCGGAATACCCAAGAGTTTATTAAACAGTATTTATCCCACTCATAAATAATTTGTAAAGGATTTCTGTTGTAACATGATTTTCATATAATATGAGTGAGAGATAAAAATGGGCCATTTTAGCCTAATTCTTTACTGTGTAAGTTTTTGAACGTATTTGTAACCGGTTATTTGTACCCGGATGTGGGTTCTATATTAACCGTAAGGATATGATATTGAAGTTAATTCACTATTGTTATGTTACCAAGCGTGTGTCAACATCTCCTATGTGTTAAAGTCACACTTAATAAATTTTGTGTTCTGATTATGTACCGGAGTGTTGTTACTTTTTTACACATAGGTTGATTATTACCATATCATTATGCTGGCAGGGCATTTGCATACTCTTGCACCGTTATCTCAGAAGTATGTGTTAGAGTTTAAATTGATTAAATTGTGTAACATAAAGTTACCCCCATCATTGAAGGGTAAATATAATACACAAATACCCCGCCGTTGATACTTTGAGGTCTCCGTTAAACAGCTGCTGTATCACTACCGTGTGATAGTATCTAACAATGTTTGTTGTCGGTCAGTTGTACCCAGATGTCAATAATACAAGGGCCGTATATCATTTATATTAGTCCGTTATTACTTGTTACAATCTAGCGGTCAGGTGTGAGCCCACCTATCTAATATAATGTGGTTACACTAGATTGAACTAGGATTCTCGTCTATATATAAATATTGACCAACTTAAAGGACTAGAAGTAAATAGCGTTATGTTGTCCCCGTATACATTACTAGGTTTGCGTAGTGGTACTGCTATACGAATAACTTGCTGTTTTTTATTAAAGACTTCTATTAATTTAACTTATTCTGTTTTGTAACAGAGCGATACCCACTTAGTGAAAGAAGGGATGTTACACCCTTATACTATACCGCTAGTGCTAGGTCATTTTTACATTAAATAACTAATGTGAATATAGGCTGCATAGGAGCATGTTAATATATAGCTTCACTTTGACAAGTTAAAAGGCGTCTGTCACTACTGACGCGTTTTGCCCGTACTGGGCTTTCTCAAAGGCAGCGAGCCGCCAAATTTTCAAATATTTATGTGCTGTATTCTCAAGTAGTACCACCCCTTTTGGATTTGCATTGGTTCAGGATTCAGAGGGTGTGTACCTTGGTTTAGTTAAGGTGGTATATACCTAATCTGAGGTTCTGCAACATAAATTCTACGATTTTTAATTACATAATAATACTGAGGAGAGAATTATTTGAGATTGTTGAGGCAATCGGGTCTAAACAGAGGAATTGTTAGTAGTAACATCAGGTTGGGTAATTTCATTTCTTATTATTATTTATGTACTTTGGGGAAGTATTGTTTGCAGAATTTTATTAAATGGAATTGTGATCATGATATTTATTATCGTTTCTGTTTGTGTATACTGATCCCCATTATGTCTAACTTAGGGTTTGAGAATTTTCTTTAAATTATTATATTATATGTTAGAATTGTACTGCATATACAAGATAGATAAAAGGGTGCCAGAAAAACTATCGGTTACAGAAATAACATGAAATCTCCTGATTATATATAACTTGAATAAGTATAGGGGTAAAGTATTCAGGTTAAGTCCTATATTAATAGGGCTATTATTTTACTCAGATCTGATCTAGTATAATAATTAGTATAGTACTGCTCATTTGAGAGTTACAAAGTCATAACTATTACTAATAGGATGTGAACGTATGTTAAATTATCGATCTAAATTTGATCATATATTATAAATCTATTCACATGGTGTAATGTTTAACAAAGTGCCTAAATGTGCATTATTATAAAAGGAGTGTATAACTGAATATTCAACACTCCCTGTGTTTGCGTGATGTGTTGCTGGGGTATCTGTGTAATGTGATAAATATGAATAAATAAATATTTGGGAAAATTTGGTGACTAAGGTGACGATCTGATTCTCAGACCCAAATCAAGTATTGATAGCTCCTAATTGGGTTGAGATGAGGAAATATCCTTGTTGAAGGATATGTTTATACAATGATGTACAATTATTACAAATTATTATAGATTCCTTACGTATATCTGGTTTATAGTTATAGTCAAGTAATAGTGCAATTAGAAAATGTTCTACTGCTAATATACTTTAAACACACATATATATATATATATATATATATATATATATATATATATATATATATATATATATATATAAAATATAATATCATGAAGACAATATTGATATTTTTAGGTAAATATACTAAATTTGTTAGCATAATTCCATTTTACTTCTAAAATCGACTACACTACTATACAATTCAATCAAATAAAATGTAATTGTGCTTGAAGCAGCTGCAGAAATGCCCTTTCAAATGTGTTGAACTTTTTCTATTTCCCCCACTGAGTGGTGGATTTCTGCTAATACCTCTTGCTTATATTGCTGTTCTAAAGCCAGTGCTGTAGTACTGCAATTTACAGTATAGGTGACAATTTCAACTGGAAAACATGCTATTTCAAAAGTTAAAATACAGGTAAATGATCAAATCCAAACTATTTAATACACTGGTAAAATGGATCACAAGGGGAACATTAATGGGGAGAACATCACAGTGTATTGTCTCTTTAAGGATCCTGTGTTATACACAGAGCAGTCAATTATTATGCACTAGTCTTTATGCAGTACATGAACAGGGTCTTAATCTCCATCTACTAAACAGCTGATTATTATATTTGTTACCTGGCTAAACAAATGAAATAACAATGTCAGCTCATAGTCAGTAGGGTATATAACCATGATAGCAACATTTAGACCAGCAATCTTTCAACAAGCACAAGAGAAAGGTCAAAATATTATAAATATTCAATGCTCTATTTTTTTCATGCTTAAAATATAATCAGATATATTGTTAATCAATAACAAAATCATTACTTCCCTGAATTGTTTTTTTTTTTTGGCATGAATATAATAATAGGTGTTTTCTCAGGAGTGATGAAGCGTAGAGTGAAGTTCACAAATCTAACAATTAACAGGTTAATGTTATTGAAATGTCTAGGGATGATTAATATAGCTGTTGCAAATGAGTCTTGGCGGATCATAAAGATTTGCTGTACTACAATTTAGAGAAGAGGATGATTGATATAATGACTCTGTCTACATGTAGATAGACTGGAAGTTCCTATGATGAGATTCCCTACATGTACATTTATTTTCCAGAAAGAACTAATGCAGCAGCTTGTAACAGAAGATGTTCACAATAGGAATCATAACAATGTGAAAGCTTTGCTCTGGCTGATATTCCACTTCTAGCTGCAGGTCAGCACAGATTTCTTGCTTCAAGTCAATGCATTATTCAGACTGATTATCTTCAATGTTGTTCTTGCATCTTGTAATGTTGTAAAAACCGAAAAGCAAATATTTTAAATATTAATTCTGTTGAGTTGGGAAGGTAATGTTAAAGTTGGAAAAAAACAACCTGAGCTACAGTAAACAGAAATGTAACTCTTTAAAGGGACATGAAACCCAACATTTTTCATTAATGATTCAGTTAGATTATACATTTTTAAACAACTTTCCAATTTACTGTTATCAGTTTTGCTTCATTCTCTTGGTATCTTTAATTGAAGAAGCAGCAATACACTACTGCTAGCTAAACACATTTGTAAGCCAATGGAAATGGGTATACAAGTTCAGCAAACAGCTAGCTCCAATATCTTGAGCCTATCTAGATATGATTTTCAACAAAGGATACCAAGAGAATGAAGTAAATTAGAATTTAAAATTGAATGTTCTATCTGAATCACAAAATAAAAATGTTGGGTTTCATGCTCCTTTAAGTCATAACAAAACAATCCTTGAAAGACTACATATATTGTTCTTAAATCTGTAAGCATGTAAGCAAGAGTCCATGGCCCCAATTTATCAAAGGTCTTGCGGACCTGATCCGACACTGCGGATCAGGTCCGCAAGACCTCACTAAATGCGGAGATCAATACGCTTTCCGCATTTAACATTGCACCATTAGCTCACAAGAGCTGCTGGTGCAACGCCGCCCCCTGCAGACTCGCGGCCAATCGGCCGCCAGCAGGGAGGTGTCAATCAACCCGATCGTATTTGATTGGGTTGATTTCCGGCGATTCCTGTCCGCCTGCTCAGAGCAGGCAGACAGGGTTATGGAGCAGCGGTCTTTAGACCGCTGCTTCATAAGTTGTGTTTCTGGCGAGTCTGAAGACTCGCCAGAAACACGGCTCTTCAAGCTCCGTACGGAGCTTGATAAATGGGCCTGTATGTTTTTATTAAAATTAAGTTTATAGCTCAAGTTAAATATTGTTCTATAAATATATGATACATAAAAAAACAATACTAATTAAAAATGTTTTTTTTTTGTTTTTAAACTAGCAGGAATTGTACAACTAATCTGTGTTTTAAAAAATCACTGGCAGATAAAGACAGCTCCAACAACATTATTGATTGACAATGTCAACCGTATTTAAAAAAAACAACAATATTTTAGTGTAAACATCCATTTTTTTTCCAAACAGAAAAACATACTACATTTTAGATTTTTTTTTTTTTTTTTTTAATTTATATTTTTATTGAGGTTTCAAAAGTAAAATATTACAACAAGGTTATAGTCTAGTCATGAACAAACGCAATTGACATCATATAAACAGTATTATCCGAATAGTATAATAATTAAGAGTTCAAACTATAGATCTCTAGCATAAAATTCTCAGAGACAGTGATAATATTCATCAGTCTAACGGACATACCTGTATCAAAATAGCAAGCTAAAGCAATCAATGGCTAACCTCATATTCGGAGATGAAACCTCTTTTTTGTTTAGGGGGTATAGGGAAGGAAAATCAGTGGGCCAAAGCCACTCGCATAAGGGGGAAGAAGGGTATATGCTGTAATAAAATTTCTAGTTGAGCTAGTGAATATACCATGACATGGAGGGGGTGTTAAATCTGCATAGGTAAATTAGAGGGTTAACATGTAACCGTAAAGGGGTGGACGGTAGGAAATAGGGAGTCTGCCACAAGTAGTTACGAAAGAGGGTGGGGTAAACCTAGGTATGTCAGGTAGTCATGCTGGCAAAAATATATATATATGTGAAATGGGGGTAACTAGGGTTCAGAGGTAACACAGGATCAGATGTAGATATAATTTACAATAGTGGAGTAGGACTGATCTAGTGCCAATATCCAATAAAATTCAGCTGACAGTATGGCTCATTAAACACCTTTTAAGTATGACATAACATCTCAAGCCCCCTACATAACAGCATCTATCCCCATCTACACATTAGACTAGAAGAAAACATCAATAAATCATAAACACCCAAAGTGACAAAGCTGTTTCCCTAATATGGGTTTGCAAGTAAAGTAAGTGTAAAAGTTATTCTGTTACTGTCCAAGTAGAGTCAGAGCTGGGGCTGTGTAGGGAATTATGCAACAACGGGGTAGAGAGCGTCCACGTGGGTAATGAACTGAACACTTTAGGCTCAATAGTGGAAAACTAAATATACACAGGACCCCACATAGGTAGGAAAGGATTGAAATAACACATATGTACAGAGAGACATGGAGATGGGCGTGCTGCAAATGAAAACAAAAATACCCACTACTCCATTCCGGTGAGAAAGTCTTTATAATTAGCCTATGCCTCTTCTAGGAGGCTGATCCGTATCGAGCCATTTATAAATGAAAGGGTTAGCCAGACTGCTTGGTGTCAAAAACTTCGGTAACCCTGTGTAGGACAAAGCATTGAATAAGGGTAAGTGTGAGCCCTGTGTGACTGCAATCTCTGCGCTGCTCTTTCTGCTAGATCGCTAACTGCAGCACCCCATCTGGTTCGCAGAGACAAACATCTTTCCTGGGACTCTGTTTCTTCTCCGGAAGCTAGGCGTTCTTTTCCGGTAAATGGGTGAGGGAGATTTAGCGATGTCTTCTGGCTGGCAGTCCTGGGAGTAAGAAGTATCTCTGGTGTCACAGATATTCGCAGAACTGTTAGTAGGTCGGATGCTCTTTAGCTTCTCCTCTATGCCAGAACTCCGCAGGTCACTGTTTGCTGAGGCAAGTAAATTAGTAATGGCTCCGTTCTGAGGTGTTATATGCGATCGTGTAAGGCAGTCCGCCCGCTCCTCTATTTCCAGGCAGGGTTTAGAAATGCATGCGGGCTTTGATGGGAGGTGCCGCTTACTAAGGTTAAGGGTCTCCTGCTGGGTATCTATATCTGTCTCTGTCGACATTTTGGATATCTCAAGGGCTTTCTTACCGCAGGCTATTTGTAAAGTGTAGTGCAGATCATCAAAGTTGCGTTGCATCTGCAGCTCCAGTGCTTCCAGCATCAGCTGTATCTGCCGGGGGAAATCCCCCTCCATATCAAGGATATGAAAGTTGTAGAAATAGTTAGGCTTTTCACTAGCGTGATGTTGCTTTACCCGGCTGTTAACAAGCCGGGGGGGGGGGGGTGGTTGAAATATGAAAACGATATGAGGCCGCAGCCGACACTTTTTTGAGGCTCAAAAAGAAATATTTCAATATCAGATAGTTCCCCAGTTGTTTCTCTGTCAGAGTCACAAATTCTAAGAAAGTTTGGCTGGGTAGAGCAGAGATAATCGACAGATTATGAGGTTATAGGGAGAGCTTCTCAAATGTGCGACTCTTCATGGCTGCAGCTAGGACACGCCTCAGATGTACTCTTTTTAGAGTCAATAAATTAAACATTTATTTTATTCTCATCTGAAAACTGTTTATAGAGCAGTGTCTTAATAATTATATAGACCAAATTCACTATGATTTTAGACTTTGAGTGCCTCGCCTACTCTGTCTCTTCCTTATATGTCTGACAAACATTATGTATTTATTGGAAACAGTTTTGATGAGACAATTCATTTTAATACTATTTTCAAGACAGAAGCTGCAGAGGAATGAAAGATATTTTATGGACCTTGCACCACTGTATATATTTTTCACAATGTTAAAAGGAATATAAATTTTATTTGTAAATTGAATATATACCCCAGAGTAATGTTTTTAACAAGTTCTCCATATAATATTCACATTTTGAATACATAATTGCCTGTACTCCACTGTTAGATTGATTGCATGATCCCTATGACAATTTTGGATCAAATTGAGTACTTCTTTGTTGGACTGCCAATGGCAGAGATCCTACCTTTCTCTTATTTTGCATGATAATAGAGGATAACAAGCTCTATTACATGGGCTCTCCTGATATACTCCCTGCTCTAAGAATGTCCTGGTTTTAAAAAGTAAAAGCTTTACTTATGGAACCCTGACTTATCCACTCTTCCTTGACTCCCCCCCCAGGTCACCAAAACTCAGCCCCCAGCCTACTGGTTCCATATATTATACATTAAATTTTGAGAAGCAATCATGTGCATTGGGGCATATCTATCAAACTCTGTATGGAGCTTGAAGCCCCGTGCTCGCCAGAAACACCAGTTATGAAGCAGCGGTCTAAAGACAGGCGGACAGACATCGCCGCAAATCAACCCGATCGAGTACGATCGGGTTGATTGACACCCCCTGCTGGCGGCCGATTGGCCGCTAATCTGCAGGGGGCGGCATTGCACCAGTAGCTCACAAGAGCTGCTGGTGCAATGCTGAATATGGAGAGTGTATTGCTCTCTGCATTCAGCGAGGTCTGTCGGACCTGATCCGCACTGTCGGATCAGGTCCGACAGACCTTTAATAAATAGACCTCATTATGTGTATGCAAATACAAATTAGTCAAATCCTCCACATGCTCCACGATCAGCACCAGAAAGAGTGTAGATGAATATAGACACTGAGAGTTGATATTCTTTATTGTTTCATAGGAAGCCTCCTAAAAATATTACACTGGGGCATACAGCTCCATTTAGAAAAGAACAAACTTTCAAGAGTCCAGAGGAAGATTGAAAAAATAAATCTACTCTGTAATATATAATGTAAGTTAAAGGAACAGTAAAGTCAAAATAAAACGTTCATGATTCTGATGTAAAAAGCAAGTTTAAACAACTTTCCAAAGTACTTTTGTTATCAAATTTGCATTTCTCTCATGGTATCTTTTATTGAGGAGTAAAACTAGGGAGGCTTATAAGAGCTCAGGAGTGTGCATGTGTCTGTACTATTCTATGGCAGCAGTGTTTTGCAACATTGTATAAAAAAGCCACAAATAATGTTGCAAAAGACTGCTGCCATAGAGTACTAAAGACATGTGCACACTCCTGAGCTTTTATGAGTCTACGTAGTTTAACTCTTTAAAAAAAGATACCAAAAGAACAAAGCAAAATTGATAACAGAAGTACATTGGAAGTTTAATTGTGGCTTTACTGTCCCTTTAAGTAAAAATGTACAACTAAATATGGTAATTCTCTGCAATTTTACTTCTGAATTGCTGCACTAAGACTGCTTATCCTGTCTATATATAATAAGAAAAAAATAAATAAAACCTTTCTAGATAATTCATTTGAAGAGATAATAAAACATTTCTCCTTTACAGATTTGAACCTGGATAAAGACTTGTAAACAACATTGTACATATCCATCCCATCGGTTTAAGATCATTATATTTGTATAGCCACCCAAACAATAAGCAGGTCAAATTCCATTCAAATATGTTCTGAAAAACAGCCCCTATCCGACATTCAAGATTCACTTGCACATGTCCAGTCTAATTTATCATTCATATTTTAAATAATGATTTCAGAGAAAAAAAACATTTCAACTAAATTCTTAATAATTTAGTTCAATAGCAAGAAAAGAATAAAATACCATTCAAGAACGTACTGTCCTTACCAACAGTTCCCTTAAATAATGTTCATTATCAATATCAGCCTTTTCTTCAATTTTCTCATTACCAAAACAATTCATTTAAACACTCTCTGTTTCAAGCAGGCATTAAATGCCCCTTAATTACCAGTATTTAACCAATCAAATGTTTCCATTTCAAAGACCATTAGCTTTCTATTAAGACATTAAACAATTTAGTTAAATGTGCCTCACTGAAACATCTCGCTGTGGGATTGTTTTAAGGTTTATCTCTGATGTCACGTCTGTCTCTTAAATGGTATTCTTATTTAGTGATGTGCTGTTGTTTTGGCAATTTGTACCGCTGGCAGAAATCACGGGCTTCCCGTCAGATGCTGGATGAGTAATTTGTGCAGATAACAGTGTCTGTCTGCAAATAAGTCACTGCTTCTGTGCATACACAGTGTTTCATGGGTTGCAAACATTTAAAGGGACAATATTTGTAAAGAAAATGTCATAATTCATTTATTATTTTGCTTATAATACAGTTTAAGGGGAAAGGTCAACTTCTGTGCATGCATTTATTAATTCATACAATTAGATCCATCCAGTACATACTGAGGAAGATCAAAATGTTTGTGTGTGTGTGTGCAATAGGATGAGTTGTATAATACAGTACACTGTGATAGGTGCATTATTTTATGTGTGTGTAAAATAGGAAGTACTATCTATTTCACCTTACAATGGGTTGAATTCATTTTATTTTGTGTACTACAACAGGAGTTATATGTCACATGCTTTGCTAGAAAGGATCGAGTTCTGTGCTTATTACATAAGGGCTATAATAGTAGGAGAAATGTGGTAATGCACATACTATCAGATCTGTATATATATATATATATATATATATATATATATATATATATATATATATATATATATATATATAGTGTATATATAGTGTGTGTGTTTGTGTGAGTGTGTGTGAAATAGATGTAATTGTGTATTTGCAGTAGGGGAAATTATGTGATGTTTAATATAATGAGACACAATGTACAAGGCAGGTTTAGATGAAAACATTGTGTTAAAAATGTGATGCCTGGGTCTGAGAATGACAATATACCATCCAAGCTATTCATCCAATAAAGTCTAAACCCAATGGTTGCACAGCATTAAATCATCAGAAAGGCAAGCATAAATACAAGTGACTTGGGCTCATTTATATTATTTAAGAAAACCCTATAATTTCCATGTACTGCCCCTGTCAAATATTGCCTTGGTCAATGGTCCTATTGGGATTCATTATAGAGACAGCCCTGGTACCAAGAATTGTCAAATTTTAAAACATGTTGGACACTTTTTGCATATTATTTATTATGTGATCACAGTTATTTTAAATAGAAAAAATAAGTTAGCAAAAGAAAAAAAAAAAATCTCCCCTTTAGTGACACTTCTTGAAATTTTCACAATAGGTGTGCTCAGAGAGATATCAGACAAGGTATTAAAACAGCATATAATAGAAAAAGCCCTCAAATACAGATTAACACATCACATTTTCATTTCTTCTTAAATGCTAAACTTTCTGAAGGAGCAATGAGTTTTCCCAAGCAGATCCGTAAAGCAGAAAGAGATGTGTCTTACGAATAATGAATTGTTTTGGAGCCGATAAATTGGTTTCCATGAAATAACAAGTGTCTAGTTTTGAGATTGTGTTCTCTTGCATTATGAATGTTCTTAAAAGTTCACATCAACAAGTTAAATGTTCAAAGGGAAACCAAATTGCACTTCTAGTGCGAGAGCTGTGGCTTTTAGTTCGACTGAATAAATGGCTGTCATGGTAACGATACAAACCCTGCATTTTTCCAAAGAGCCCATTAAGTCTTTCTATCCATATCTCGGCTGCTGTGTCGGCTACTTATGCAGGGATAGGCTGATCCTGCCCGTATCTTTATTTTCATAACTGCAGAGAAGGATTGCAAGCTGGGTTACCATCAGACTTCACTATATACACTGGGGATGTTAAAAACGCATTTGTTCAAATAGAGCCGCTTTTGATTGAATTCTCTGTAAGGAATTTTGTATATTTGCCCTGTTTTCAATCAGTTCGGTAGCACAATGGAAATGTAATAAAAATAAGCTTTTTAAAGAATAAATGCATTTAAAGGGACCATCTCAATTCAAAATATTTTTACTTGATTTTTAAACTAGAGTTTTCCAGGTCAAATTATGATCTCCACACCCCAGAAGGAATTTGGAAAGAGTAGAAACAGTAAAAAAAAAAAAAATTACCCTGACCTGAATGTTACCAGCAAGATTGACAAACTCTATTCATCAACCTGTTTTTCTTTGTCAGAACAATTAGAGAAAGAATAGTGGAAACCCAAGCTTCCTATTAACATGATACCTAGGTTGAAGATAGAAGTAAGATCACATTCAAAATTAAGCCAAACAGTAGTCTGGTGTGATCCTAACTATAATTTATCTTTATAAATTGTACAAACTTAGAAATATTAACCTTAAAATAATAAATAGTGACATCTGCAAAACGTATGCATTAATTATACATTTGGTCTGACACAAATGTCTTGCATTAAAACAAAATACTAAAATTATATTTATTCTTAAGTTTTGCTCCCCCAAAAATCAAAAGACAAGGAGACTGCCTCACAAAAAAAGAAAGAAAGCTACCTCACAAAAGCAATATATGTAATACACTCTGAAGACCTCTACATATCATAATGTAGCTCAATATACTCCCAAAATCTATAGTATTATAATTATCATGTATCATCATCATCATTTCTTAACAAAGACTTGTAAGTCAAGTGCAAAGTTCAGTGAATCAATTAAAGTGTCTAAAAGCTACTGCTTCTTTAGAAAGAAAAATCCAAAATCAGTTTTGCACATTTCAAAGTTTAACTACACTCCCAGCATTTTTCAGATGGCGGGTGAAAAAAAATCAGCGACTGTTTTGCATGAAACAATGAATGCCAAAAGGAGTAACTCCTGACGGATCATTATACAGGAGACAGAAACTACCAATTTGATTTATGAAGCTGAAAATAGAGCTTTTAATAATTGTGGGCTTCTACTTATGTTATCCACACCTCAGAAGCGGCAGACTTAAATCATACCATAATGATTAGTCTAGGATGATTAACAAGACCTGCTTTTATGCCCTTGGTTGTGCGCAACCATAGTTAAATGTCTAAATATTTACTTGTGTAATATGCTGCTTTACTAACCCTGCAGGTGGACAGGTTTCCTGGCTGGGAAATGTGTTTACTCACATGTTATTGAATGTGAACCTAAAGATTCATTGCACATGTGCACTAACAAGCTACACACATATACTGCAAGGAATCACTTTCTCTTTCTCTCTCCCTTACTCCCTCTATCTCTCTCCCTCTCTCTCTTTATGTCTCTTTTGTCACCCATGTTAAAAATGTACAATCACAGTAACATAATTGGAACAAATCACTTCCAGGCAAGTGTATATAATTTGCAAGTATCCTCTTTGTATATTTGAAATACATATGCACCTGTTATACTGCCCTATGTCCAGACTCCTTTACTAACTCTTTTCCACACAAAAAAACAAACAAACAAATTAAGAAACAGAAGATATATTGCATAAGACATTAACTATCAGTTAAAAATGTACTCACACAAATACATTTTCATTCTTCCTCCCTCACTCATTAGAAATGTAATCCTTAAAGGGGCATAAACCCGCATTTTTTTCTTTCATAATTCTGATAGAGCATACAGTTTTAAACAACTCTCTAATTTACTTTTAATATTTAATCTGCTTCATTCTTTCGGAATTCTTAGCTAAAAAGGCATACTTAGGTAGCCTCAGGAGCTGTGAGCTAGTTGCTGATTGGTGGCTGCACAAATATGTCTGTTGTCATTGGCTAACTGATGTGTTCATCTAGCTCCCAGTAGTGCATTTGATGCTTCTTCTATAACTATTCATAACATTTAAAAAGGCCTGTGTAAGAAAATCTCCATCTTTGTCCCTTTCCTTATAAATTAACCCTTTCGTGACAGGGTTAAAGTGTCTACATCGGAACACCTGTTCCGATGTAGACAAATTGAAACTACGCGATCGTGCATACGATTGCGAGATTTCAATTATTGGATCACATCTTGGGGGCGTCCCTACAACCCTAGGAACGCCCTCCAGACCGCGATCAAGTCCTTGAAGCGCAGAAGGCTTCAGGACAGCCGTTTGATATGACGTTCTATTTTGTCATAACGGCTTTAAAGCCCAGTGTAAATATGACGGAATAGAACGGCATAACGGCGTTAAAAGGTTAATAACTAGATCACTTCTGTCTATATTTACCATAAGGAATCCATAATAAATATGTGTTATTTTACTTTGTTGACGTTTATTTTCTTTCTTTGTTGCTGGTACTCTAAACTGCTTTTCTGTAAAGCGACTTCCTGAATCATCTTTTCTTATTTTTAACCCTCATGGGATAAGATCCTATACCAATCCTTGCTGAGAATAATCTAACCTCAGTAAAGTTTTTTTTTTCTTTCTCCAATATATCCTTTACTGCATACAGATAATCTTTAAACATAACAATTGTTTTAGGTCTAAAAATAATAGCACTAGAATTATCCAAACCAATTTTTAAAATTGTCTGGGCTTTTTGGATATAGATGCCATTTGCAGTGTTCAGATAACTATAATTTGTAAATACTAGTCAAAACAAGCAAAAATAAATAGATTAAAAAAAAACTATAAACACAATGTTTACCCCACTATCCTGGTAAATAGTACACAAATAAAGGTTGCATTTTAGACCACAAGTCAATTTTATAGATCAATAGATATATGAATAAAAGCTGTCAGCTTTTAACTCCATGAAAAAGCATCTGTATATAACAGAAAATTGAAAAATTCTGTCTGCTATTGTGTAGTACTATTTAATAAGTAATTGAGCATTATTAAAATGTATACTTACGCACAATAGATTATTAAAGATTTGTCAACATTCAACAGTTATAACAGTATATTTGGTTCATTCATCAGAAATCTTTTAGGACTGGAGTGGAGACCAAGAAAACTACAGAGTTCACCTGGGACCCTACATGTCTTAATGTTTAAGTTTATTGGGTATGGGGATTGTGCTTTGTTTTATGGAGCTTTTGAATGTATTCAGCCCTTATTGGCTGCTTGCCTGAGTACAATGGGCCCCATGCACTAAGGCCAGTGCAGACGAGGTTCTCGACTTGACAACCTGTCCAACTGGCATTGAAGCATACGTGCAGCGGTTTACTTATACACACAGGTGTGTGTGCAATGCCGCCCCTTCCCTCACATGACCAATCACATGAGAGATGGGCCTGTCAATTACCACAAACAAACGTGTTCAGGGTGATTTCTATCTGCCAACTCAGAGGTGGCAGAGAGTGTAAGGAACAGTGGTCTGGGGACAGCTGCTTCTACCACTGCCTGCCCTACAAGGGCTTAAAAGCAGCATATGCTAATTATTACCTTGAACCGTCCCTTTCATTTCCATACATATTCGTAAAATAAATAAATATGAGTTTCAGGTCTGCTGTATGTATTTTAGTAAAGGTTGGAAATGTAAACTGAATCTATTTAACCATGGTTTCATATATACACTGCTATCAAATAAAATAGAAAATATAAAGTGTAAAGTGAATACATCTCTCATTACACTGATGCACACACAGGTTTGCCCTGCAAGCTGAAACGAACAAATCTGTCAGGCTTGAGAATTTTCTTATAGAATTGAAAATGGGAAATTTTACAAGCTCTGTATATCAATTAGGGGTGTTCCTTGCATTTTTTTGCCACAAAGAAGAGACAGATGTGGTACAATATAGTTCACATAAAAAATCATATTTTGTGTATAGAAAGGAATAGGGGAATAAATTAAAAATATATATAACAATTTGTATTTTTATGTAAAATAGGTTGCACTCTGTTGGTGAATAGGCTGATCAAGGCATTCTGTGGCCATGTTTGAAAGTTCTTAAAGGTCTGAGCAGAATGCAAAAAAAAAAAAAAAAAAAGGATTTTTCAGTGTTCAGCCTTAGAAAACCTTTTTATTGACCTCTTATTTATAAAGCTATCAATGTTCACTAGTATACAGTTAAACATCATTTAATCAATTAACAGTAAAGTAAAAAATAAAGATTTATGAATCATAAAGATTCAGACATGGTTCATGGTTCAGATAGAGCACGCAAATTTAAATGACTTTCCAAATGACTTATTTTATAAAATTTGCTTTTTTGTCTTGGTATCCTTTTTTAAAGAGTAAACCTAGATAGGCCAATCGAATCTTAGGAGAGTGCATGTGTCTTTAATAGTCTGTGGCAACAGGGTTTGCAAATATGTATAACATTGCTAAAAACATTGATAATAGAAGCAACTACTGAACTAGCCTTTCAGGCTCATCATGCAAGTGATTCTGAAATGCTGGGGCCCCAAAACTGCTTTTGCGGCTTCATAAATGGGGCCTAAAGTGATTGAGTCGCAAGAAAACACTTAAGCTACCTTAGTATGCTATAATAGAAAGGAGCTACATTTAAATAAAAAATATCAAGAGAATGGAGTAAACTTGGTAGTAAAAGTTGATTGTTTTATTATTGTATGCTCTATCTGAGCATGGAGCTATAGTGAGGCCAATGTACGACATTCCCACATACACTAACAGTATATTGCATCTGGCCCACTGATAGATGAAGTGCCTGTAATTTTCAGAGTGAGGTAATAAATTAAAGGGACATTGAACACAAATTGTAAACTACATTATTATGAATCTTCATATATAAGAGTATTTTTGCAATAAAAAAGCATCTTTATGTTGTTAAATGAGTATATTATTTTATATTTATTCTTTTAACTGATTTTCCTGTCCCTCAGAACAAAAGAACCCCTGCTAACCAATTACAAACTAATATTCAAATACAGCACACGTGCAGACTGGTGTAGCCTGCCCTCTGGCATTTCCTTAAGAAGGTTTAGCACTGATTCAACTTAGTTACTATTGCAAAGAATGATTTTCCTTTCATGATTGATGATGTAAAACTGATAATCCACCTTTTAAAAGCATGTGACTTTACAGAAACTAATTGCCTAAAAGTATTAACTTAAGGCTCCCTGGAAGAAAGTGAAACAAGGACAATGTTTAGATGTATTTTACAGCAAAAAGCTGCAAAATAAATAATGAATGTATATTGCAATAATATTTTACTCGCAATACCGAAACATGTTATGCATTGTTGAAATGTCAAGTTTAATGGTCCTTTAAATGAGATTTATGTTATCATTAATAATGTATTCAATAGTTAGTGACAACAATAATTAATAGGCATGTGCATTTGGATTCAGATGAATCAGAAGAATCACTAACTGCTATTTTCTTTGCATTTGTTTCAAAACAAAACAGGAGCATCCCCTTTAATGAATAAAGAAATGAACAAATATTGGTGCAGCAACAATTATTTCCTTTGTTTATGCCATTAAAACTATTTCTCTAAAAGCAGGAAATGCTTTAAAAGTTCAGATTTAAACTATGAATCTAGCAAAGGTTTCAGAGGTTTAAATTTACATTATTCAATACATTTATCCAGAAATTTCCTTATGTAGCTCCTGGCTTGTAGCAGTAGCACTAGCTACTACTTTCCCTTTATTTAACCTTAAGCTTTCCTCTGCTCTGCTGGCCTGAATACATTCTCCATAAGAAATAAGGGGTTAAAAAATGTCAGTCAACAAACACATAATATTGTCAATCCAGCCAAACTAAATAAGCCCAGTAAATAATCTTGAACAAAACTAATTATTCAGTCTTTGCACATGCCTAACATAACTGCTTATGTCTCAGTAACCAGGTTACTAATGTTTATCCAACTCATTATTTCACAAACTAACAGCATTTAAAAAATGTAACTTTTAAATTACTGTTTCCAAAAACTACAAATGTTTGAACCTCCACCAAAACATCTAATGTTATTCTATAAATCATATCCTCAACACTTTTGTATATCTTTCATTGTAGGCCTGGGAAAATGCTGATTTCTGCATTGGTCTAAATGCATTATTGTAAAGCAAAATATCTGCTGAAGGTCTTCTTTCTTTTATGCTTATTCTATCATTTTATCACAGTGTAACAATGTAAACTGCCGTTCGGATCTATTTATAAAACTGAGAGTGTTCCTTTTCAAGTGATTTTCACATCTAAACGCAGAAACACATTTTTCAAATTTATGATACACCATTGTCCACACCACTGTGTATTATTGAGTTATTGTTAGTCTCTATGTGTTCATATCTCTACACTTGTATCACTGGACAATAGGGATGTGCATTCGGATGTTTCGTTATAAAATGAATGCTGAATATGGCACTATAAAATGAAGAAATCCAGATCTGCAAATAGACAAATGCGCTGGAAACAGACATATTCGGCATTCGTTTTATAACAAACATCCCAAATGCACATCCCTATTGGAAAATGTGCTTCATTATCACTATAAAGGCTTCTACTTTTTGTTAAAAAAATGCCACATTATACTACATCAATAAGAGAAATCTGATACACAGTATGACACTAATAAAACATTTTAACCAAATAGTAGTAAAATGTAGTTAATAAACCTATTTTACTGAGACCCCCTCCCCCCCCCCCCCCCACACACACACACATATTTTATATCATTCAAATGAATGAGATAAAAATTATTTTACAATCATATCACGCAAGACATTTAGGGGCCGATTTACTATGCAGCGTATGCTGCAGTTTCCGTGTGAGACTTCAGGCTCGCTGTAAACAATAGTTAAGAAGCAGCGGTCCTAAGACTGCTGTTTCTTAACTTGTCCGCCACCTCTGAGGTGGCGGACAGCAATCATCCCGATCGAATATGATAGGGATGATTGACACCCCCTGCTAGCGGCCAATTGGCCGTGAATGTGCAGGGGGCAGCATTGCGCAAGCATTTCACTAGAAATACTTTTGCAATGATAAATGCCGACAGCGTATGCTGTTGGCATTTATCGATGTGGGGTGGACATGATCCGCTACAGCAGATTGTGTCCGCCTACATATTCATAAATCGGCCCCTTAGCCTTTTTTTGTTCTGTTTTAATATATTTTTAAGTTTTTTAGTGTGTATGTGTTTGTATTTATGTATTTGCACACATACACATATATATATATATATTTATAGATAGACAGACAGATAGATATTTGGGTTGTGAATTTACACTTTATTTTTGTTTGCTCAGACCCTCATATTGTATTGTAAATGTTTAGTCAATGAGAAATCCCATATCAGCATTCTGGGATGTTTTAAAAACCACCTGGCTCTGATACTTTGTTTTTACTTTGGAATAAAGCCTTACCTCTGCAGTGGGTACACCCTCTGGAGGCCGACAGTGAAGGACAATCATTCCCTCTATCGGTACTTCTTTTCCTTGGGGGTCTTGCTCAAAGTTTTTCCTCAAGTCTATGAAGAAATAAAATGGACATGTAATACGTTAGACATGGATGTGAGGTACAAGGGTACTCTATTGTTTTTGGCTTAGTATATGATCTATAACGGAAAGATTATTTGCTTGGTAATTTCATAGACACAGAGCAAGAGTTGAGCTATACTGTACAACTCATGTGTGATTAAAACAGTGGGGAGATCAGTGTAATAGACAGGGGACTAGCTTGCAGTAAAGTTTAATTGTAGCGGGAGCCAGGGCAGGTTAAGGGTAATTGTGGTTTGTGTGGCTAGATTCTGGTCAGTTTGAGAGGCTGATGTTAGGAATATTGGGCTATGACAATGGTATCTGGTAACTAAGGTCATCAGCAGCTCGGTTGGTTAGAACTACAAACTATGAAAGACCACTACATTTTGATGACTCACACATAGTTTTAGGTAGCTAAAATTATCCCATACACCACTTATGGTATATTACATCTGGCCCATTTATAGAAATAAAAATGCTGGTTTTGTTTAGAGCAAGACAGTAAATAGAGAGTGATTTAGGCTACTATTAATACTGTCTTAAATAGTTAGGGCCAGCATGAGGCCAGATTACAAGTGACGTGCTGATAATAGCCCCGGGGCAATAACCAATATTGCTGGACCGCACAATTATTAGTGCACCACTTGTAATCTGGCCCTTTATGTGTTTTTTTTCTGTCCTTTTTTTTCATTGTTAATAGCTAAAAATTAGTTTGTGTTCTTAAATATTTACAATGAATGCATTGCTAGTTTAACATTGTGTAACTTTTTTTTATTATTGATAACAATAATTTATAAAATGGAAATTCAAAATTAAAAGGTCCACCTATTTTCCTTAAGCAAAGAATGGAGTTTGACCATGAAGAAAGACAATTATTTATGAATAAATCTTTCTAATGTAAAATAAACATAGAGGTCATGAAATTTGTCTTGATGCTTACAAGCTATCCGTACAGAGGCCCTTCTGCTTTTGGAAGTTCCTAGATCACCCCATGCCACACACTGACACCAGTAGTCTTCAGGTCCATGGAAATCCTCCACCTGCTGTCTGGTTACATTGATAAAGACCTCTCGAACCTTCTGCCCTAAAAAGGTACAGCAATAATAGAAATAAGTGAGGCACAGAAAATTAAAAAGACATATAAAGGGATTTATATATAGGAAAAAATGTATACACTGTATTCATGGTTCATAGGACAAAAAGTTAGATAAAGACAGACAGACAGAAATACAGAAAGACAGGTTGCTAGATAGATAGATAGATAGATAGATAGATAGATTGATAGATTGATTGATTGATGATAGATGGATGATAGATTATCCACTACTTAAAAGGGACACATTTAAAACCTTACGTTTATTTTTAACAGTCTATGACTCAGCGCCGCTAGGGGGAGCTAATCACATCAGATTCTTTCTGACAGTACCATGTCTGTTTTCAATAAATATGATTTTTATTACATTTCACACAATTTGAGCAGCGTCCTAATGTGTTTTTGTTATATATTGTGACTACTCCAGTAACGAAAAATGCTCAAAATTACATGGGGTTAAAAGATAAAATACTTGGGGCTAGATTACTAGTGGCCAGCTTTTTATTGCTTTTTACGAGCGTCGTGTTGCGCGTGTATTACAAGTTGAAAGAAAAAAGATTTCTCTTGCGCTCTAACTGATGCATGCAAAAAGCCAGTTACAATATCATGACCATGATAACATATTGCCACATAGACTTCAATGGAGCACAAAAAGTGTAAAAATAACTAAGACCCTATTCACGCAAAAACCAGATCACAATATCTCAATTGCGCTAAACTTACATGAAAATATTAATATTTCACATTCCAATGTTCTTCACATAGCAGAATATGTTCTATATTGTTATGTTCAGAACATTGGAATATGAAATATTTACAGTAAATACATAGTATAACACTTTCATAAATATGCTTTAACATGTTTTATCTACTTGATTGAAAAGGACTCTACTGCAATTATATATATGTCCATATATACATACATTTGTATTTATTTTTGTTTATATGTGCATATATGTCTGTAAATACACATATACACATACAATACTGTGCGAAAGTCTTAGGTCACCATTAAATTTGTTGTTTTAGCAATGGTATAATGACCATATATAATTATTTCTCAGTCTCTTTATTAGAATACAACCAGAAAATACAGGATATTTGTATGCATCATTAAAAAAACAGAATAAATCAGAAAAAACAGCTTCTATAGGTTAAAGTGGCAAGTATTTAGTGTGACCTCCCCTTACACTTGAGCAATAGCAGGAACCTCGCGTAACCCTAAATGGAATGGAACCCTAATTAATGTCATTGCTAACACCTGTATTTGTCCTACTATTTCATGGCAAAACGACTGCTGTGAAAAAGGTCTATTCCACCAGGTTTGTGCAAGACATGATTGAGCATTACATACACATGTAGTATGAGTTTAATTAGTTAGAAGCTAGCTAATAAGACCAATTTTCAATCACATCATTCCATTTAAAATGCCAAAGATCACAATAAAATCAAACCTTTGCATTAGCAAGGCCACTATCAAAGGGAAATCAGCAAATGAACTGGATACTTAATATGTGATTTTCAAGCTGTTATAAAGAAATTTGAAGAATCATGAGAGGTCAAGGACAAAAAAAGGACTGGAAGGCCAAGAAAACTTTCAAAATCTGATAAGAAGTTTCTCATAGTTTCTTCTTTGAGAGACCGGAAGAAGTCCAGCAAGGACCTGGCTCAGCATCTGGCAGCTTCATTGGGATGCCAAGTTGACCTTTCTACAGTCCAAAGAAGATTGATCAGGAATGGTCTTTGTGGAAGGGTAGCAGCCAAGAAACCACTTTTTCTGAAGGGGAATAGGGTGAAAAGGCTAATATATGCTAAAGCTCACAAAGATTGGAATGAAGATCAGGGGAAAAGAGTATTTCTGGGTCCAATCATGGACAATATGTGAGAAGAAAAGTTGGGAGAGATGGAAGAATGAGTGCTTCCAGCCTTCAGTGAAACATGGTGGAAGGTCTGTCCTGGTTTGGGGCTGCATTTCTGTCATATGCATCCTTATTCCAGCCTTCAATCTTTTTGTCATATGCATCCTAATTTAATATTACGTTAAATCTTTTAGTTGCCAGATGTGCTGGTTTACCTGCATTGAGGCTCTGAGATCATCAGCCTATTTAACCAATCCAAACTCCTTTTACTTTACTTGGATATAATCAAGCTGTAGTTTGTTTAAGCTAGGTTCTCTCTTTGTGTTTCAACTGTGCATTGTGTTTCCTTGTGGGCTAACTAGGGATGGGCAAATGTTTCACAACATTCAAAAAATGAAACACATTTTAACACATTAGTTTGTTTGAATTGAATTTAGAATGTTTACATAACATTCTAACATTTGATTTTCGAATGTTCGGTTTTCGAATTTTACAATTACATTCGAAAAAATTTGTTTGAATGATAGAATGTTTTGCTTTGTATTATATTAAATGTAATATTCTAAGTATGCAATATTCAATTTTTTTTTTAATTTATATATATATATATATATATATATATATATATATATATATATAAAATAGTATTTCTAATGCTTTATTTAAATATAATATTCAAATTATGCAATATTCAATCGAAATAGAAACATTTGAATTGATATATTTTTTATCTATTATGTATCAATTTACTAAATTGCCTACCACATGAACTATTGAACTTCTGAATAGTATTTGTTAAATTCAAAATTTCGAATGTGGACATTCAATCTAATTATAAACATTTGAATTCGAAAGTGACATTCAAAAACTGTAAATAGCATTCAATTATAGAATTTTTAAGAATATTCGTTCGTATCAACATTTGGATTTGTAATTTGAATTTCGGTAATAACATTCGTTCTAACATTCAAATTCAGAAATTTACACATTTGCCCATCCCTAGCGCTAACCTTTTACTTAAAAAAAAAAATTAGCACACCACTTGTAACCTGCTCTTCTGTATTTCAAATGAGCAGTAGATTTATTTTCTAGCAAATTTGAAAGTTTACTTTGATTTCCCTGTCCCCTTTATATACATATACATTGTGAACTCTTGCACATGCTCAGAAAGAGCTGGCATCTCAGTGTGCAAATAAAAAGGCTGTGCTCAATTTAACAATGGATGTAAATAGGAAAGTTGTTTATTTGCACACTGTATCTAAATCATGAGAGCTTCAGTTTTATAACAAGGTTGATACATCACCCACGTTTCTTTATAAGAGAAATGGATCTGTTAAAAAAAATGTTGTACAAAATATAATGGAGAGAGGTTTGGTTCAATGGCCAGACTAATTTTAAAATAAAGCCAAGTAGTTTTAGCTGTTTGTATATTGTATTATTATCTGCCAGTTCTTTTTTATTTATACCCAAACTCTTTACTTTTGAATTAATAATGGTAAGCATCTGTATTCTCGGTTACATTAATTTACAATTATTCATAAAATGCAATTATCACGTCTCTCTGATTGGTTACTCCCACTCCAACAGTTTACAATTTGAACTACTCGTTAATGAACTATTTAGTATGTTAATGATAGACAAATCTGTTTATAATATGTCATAATCCTTTAATGTCAATTAATTGTTATTAGTATTTAATATAGTCATTAGCATGTATGTGTGTGCATGTGTATGTGATCAGAAGTACTCAAGATAACGAAGGAGGTAAACAACATTACCATAAGAAGCACAATTTTGTGTTTACAAAAGAAACTCAGCTCAATATTAAATCATTTGTTAAATGGCTACTAAAGTCAAAATTAAAGAATGCACATTCTTTTTATATGCACACTTTCTAAGGTTCCAGCTCCTACTGATCATGTGCAAATTACACAATATATACGTATATGCATTTTGTGATTGGCTGATAGCTGTCACATGGAATATGGGGAGAGAATATAAGATTAATATTGACATTTTTCAGAAAATGTTCTACTGCTCTGTTGAAATTCAAAGTGAATGCTATTGCTATTCTATTGTATTTTGTGCTTGCACAAATTCTGAAGTACCCATTTTGCATTTAGCACTATGAAAATTAGTTAATAACTGTTATCGCTTACTATTGGGCATTCAAAAACAGGGAAGATGTTTATCAAAGTACCAAAAACTCCACTACCTTTATGCTCTTGCAATTTTAAAATAATCAAGCATCAGACACATAATTCTCACCTTCTCCTATTATCAAATATATGATATAATTTTCTCTCAAGACAAAGATATAAGAACACACCACATTCACAGTTTTCTAATGCACAAGCACATACCCAAAAAAATAAATATTGCACACTATTCTTTCAATGGGAAGCAGCAGTAGCATGGTCATTGCATTTGGATGTCAGTTAAAGGGCTATTAAAGTCAAAATATTTTTTTTATGATTCAGAGGAAGAACTATCCATTATCAAAATGTGCACATTCTTTTGCACAGGACATATGTATATACATGTTATGATTGGCTGATAGCTGTCACATGATACATGTGGAGGGAAAATTGGATTGACTTTGAAACTTGTCAGAAAATATTCAACAGCGCCTTTCAAATTCAAAGTAATTGCTGTTGCATTGTATTTTTATTGTGAATGTGTTAATTATTCAACTCTACTTTATTTAGGGGTCTTTTAAGATGACTTTTGGTACTGAAGTGTCTGAAAAACATTTTCAGAAAAACTAACCCAGCAGCAACTGGCTCCAGAAATTACCTGATGAATTTAGTGATGGTTCGAGGGACTGCATAAACTTTGACCACAAACTTTAACATTAAGGTTGCAGGGGGTACTGATGATGGCAATCAACTGCTACTATCAATTACTGTCTTTTTATTTGTTTTATCTCCTCCTTCCTACTTTATCTTTCTCCTTTACTAGACATGTAAAAAAATACACTACCTTACAAATTCACTGCAGCTTACTACTTTGAGGCATGGGACTCTCATAAAGTAGGGCACCTTTATAATTGCCACAGGTGAATGATATTGGTTGCTAATTTGAAACTTGAGGATTATTTTACAATTGACTGGTCGTAGAGTTGCTGGTTTCTGGACATCTTGATACTGACACATTTGAATACAGTATTGGCATTGTGATCAAATGTCAAATTCAATCTCAGGGTCCTGTAGCTCCTATCAGCCGTATATCCAAAGCAGGTATCAAATCAGACCCCAATGCTTGTAGTCCCTGGTAGTTATATGTTGCTATAAGTCTCCAACATCTGACCCATGGTCCTGAAGCCAGTCAGCTATATGTAAACATGACTGTATCCCCATATCAGAACTTAGATCAAACTAGTGGCCTTTAAGTCCCTGTCAGATATAATGTCCACTTTAATCCTCATATCAGATAATAATTTCCATATCCATTTTTTACAAACATTTTATTGGATGACTGTTTTCAATATCAGACTGTCTGGTAAAATACTGCACACCCGGCAATCCTACCTATACCACTAATGATCCAGATTCAGCAGAGTGAATTCAGTAATTTTTAGTTCACATCTTAAGCTTTTAGTAGCCATACATGATTGTAAATGTAAATAAGATGTGTGGAGCAAATACTGATTAATGCTATGTTAGCCCTTTACAGCTATTTTGTAGCTAGAGATCTTTCTAAATTAAAGATGCATTAGGAAATAAATTGTAAAATCTGTCATTGTAATTTGTTTGATTGATTAGTGATAACTATATATTAATAAATGCAATAATAATATAAATTACATTACTATTCTTTGTTCCATTACCCTTATAAGTGCTGTTATACAAAGATTTGCACAGATTTGAAATGTGATAAAGAAGGGCCTGATGATACAGATATATAGATAATATTACTGAGAGAAAAATAAAAGATGCTATTTAAAGAGATCAACATGTTATTGAGAGTGAGAGACAGTTGTGATACAGAGGAGTAAACAGACATGGATATAACAATTTCTGCCATTCATTATAGTATTGACCCTGAATATAGAGTTAATGCTGGGGCCATGCCCATACTAGGGCTAAGAGGTTCATATATACTCCCCTAAAGGGTAGCTCTAAAGCAGGGGTTTTGAAACCTGGCCTAAGGCCTCCCTAGAAAGTTAGTTTTTCCGGATATGTGAACTTGTTCATAAGTAGTAAACAAACGGCGAGATTATGAGTTTTGCGTTAGGAGCTATGCGGTGCTAACGAGCAGTTTTTGCTCACCGCTCACTTCCCTACAGCGCTGGTATTACAGGTTTTTACAAACCTGGCGTTAACAGGCAAGAAGTGAGCGTAGAGCAAAACTGAGCTCCATACCACACTTTAATACCAGCACTGCTTAAGTCAGCGGTGAGCTGGTCATACGTGCTTGTGCACGATTTCCCCATAGACATCAATGGGGAGAGCCGGCTGAGAAAAAGTCTAACACCTGCAAAAAAGCAGCGTAAAACTCAGTAACGCATCCCCATTGATTCCAATGGGGAAACACATTTTATGTTTACACCTAACACCCTAACATGAACCCCGAGTCTAAACACCCCTAATCTTACACTTATTAACCCCTAATCTGCCGCCCCATACATCGTCAACACCTACATTATTCTTATTAACCCCTAATCTGCCGCTCCAGACACCACCGCCACCTACATTATACTTATTAACCCCTAATCTGCTGACCCCAACATCGCTACCACCTACATTATATTTATTAACCCCTAATCTGCCGCCCCCATTGTCGCCGCAACCTACCTACACTTATTAACCCCTAATGTGCCGCCCCCAACGTCGCCGCCACTATATTAAATGTATTAACCCCTAAACCTAAGTCTAACCCTAACCCTAACACCCCCTAATTGAAATATAATTAAAATAAATCAAAATAAAATTTCTATCATTAACTACATTATTCCTATTTAAAACTAAATACTTACCTATAAAATAAACCCTAAGCTAGCTACAATATAACTAATAGTTACATTGTATCTAGCTTAGGGTTTATTTTTATTTTACAGGCAAGTTTGTATTTATTTTAACTAGGTAGAATAGTTATTAAATAGTTATTAACTATTTAATAACTACCTAGCTAAAATAAATACAAATTGACCTTTAAAATAAAGCCTAACCTAAGTTACAATAACACCTAACACTACACTACAATGAAATAAATTAACTAAATTAAATATGATTAAATAAATTAACTAAATTAAATACAATTAAATAAATTAAATGAGCTAAATCACAAAAAAACCCACTAAATTACAGAAAATAAAAAACAAATTACAGATCTTTAAACTAATTACACCTAATCTAATAGCCCTATCAAAATAAAAAAGCCCCCTCCCAAATAAAAAAAAACCCTAGCCTAAACTAAACTATCAATAGCCCTTAAAAGGGCCTTTTTGAGGGGCATTGCCCCAAAGTAATCAGCTCTTTTACCTGTAAAAAAAAAATACAAACAACCCCCCAACAGTAAAACCCACCACCCACACAACCAACCCCCCAAATAAAATACTAACTAAAAAAACCTAAGCTCCCCATTGCCCTGAAAAGGGCATTTGGATGGGCATTGCCCTTAAAAGGGCATTTAGCTCTTTTGCAGGCCCAAAGCCCTAACCTAAAAAATAAACCCACCCAAAACACCCTTAAAAAATCCTAACACTAACCCCCGAAGATTCACTTACCGGGAGAAGTCTTCATCCAAGCGGCAAGATGTCCTCAATGAAGCCGGCAGAAGTGGTCCTCCAGACGGGCAGAAGTGGTCTTCCAGACGGGCAGAAGTCTTCATCCAGACGGCATCTTCTATCTTCATCCTTCCGGCGCGGAGCGGGTCCATCTTCAAGATATCCGACATGGAGCATCCTCTTCAAACGACGGCTTCTTCATAATGAATATCTCTTTAAGTGACGTCATCCAAGATGGCGTCCCTTAGATTACGATTGGCTGAAAGAATTCTATCAGCCAATCGGAATTAGGGTAGAAAAAATCCTGTTGGCTGATGCAATCAGCCAATAAGATTGAGCTGGCATTCTATTGGCTTTTCCAATCAGCCAATAGAATACAAGCTCAATCCTATTGGCTGATTGGATCAGCCAATATGATTGAAGTTCAATCCTATTGGCTGATCCAATCAGCCAATAGGATTTTTTCACCTTAATTCCGATTGGCTGATAGAATTATATCAGCCAATCGGAATCTAAGGGACGCCATCTTGGATGATGTCACTTAAAGAGATATTCATTACGAAGAAGCCGTCGTTTGAAGAGGATGCTCCGCGTCGGATGTCTTGAAGATGGACCCTCTCCGTACCGGAAGGATGAAGATAGAAGATGCCGTCTGGATGAAGACTTCTGCCCGTCTGGAAGACCACTTCTGCCCGTCTGGAGGACCACATCTGCCGGCTTCATTGAGGACATCTTGCCGCTTGGATGAAGACTTCTCCCGGTAAGTGAATCTTCGGGGGTTAGTGTTAGGATTTTTTTAAGGGTGTATTGGGTGGGTTTATTTTTTAGGTTAGGGCTTTGAGAAAAAGAGCTAAATGCCCTTTTAAGGGCAATGCCCATCCAAATGCCCTTTTCAGGGCAATGGAGAGCTTAGTTTTTTTAGTTAGTATTTTATTTGGGGGGTTGGTTGTGTGGGTGGTGGGTTTTACTGTTGGGGGGGTTGTTTGTATTTTTTTTTTTACAGGTAAAAGAGCTGATTACTTTGGGGCAATGCACCGCAAAAGGACCTTTTAAGAGCTATTGATAGTTTAGTTTAGGCTAGGGTTTTTTTTTTATTTTTGGGGGGCTTTTTATTTTGATAGGGCTATTAGATTAGGTGTAATTAGTTTAAAGATCTGTAATTTGTTTTTTATTTTCTGTAATTTAATGTTTTTTTGTGATTTAGCTAATTTAATTTATTTAATTGTATTTAATTTAGTTAATTTATTTAATTGTATTTAATTTAGTTAATTTATTTATTTATTTTTTATTTATTTTTTTCAAAAGAGCTTTATTAACAAAAATTCAAATGTTTACAAGCTTTCCAATTGATCCAAAGTAAATGTAAATACAAAGTTGTTCAAATGTAGCTTTGCGAAATGTAACAGAAAGATGCTAAAAAATAAGAATTATATAATATTAGTGCTGGTGCCCCCAGGCTTGCAAGATTATTATTCAGTCCAATGGCAGGTGGTGTGTGATTTCCAAGGGGTTAGAACACAGTTCAAAAAGCACTTAAGTGATGAAAGTCCAAAAGTCCATTAGTGCTTTGTCCCTAGTGCTCAATATCCATTTCCACCAAGTTATGCAAGCATGTGCTAGGGTCACCAGAGGGCAAGAGGTAAGAAGAGGTGAGGGGGGGAAGGGGGGGGGGAGGGAGCTGTCTTCATTGGGCCGGTTAGAGAGGTTTGTGCAGACCAGGTCAGCTTTGTGTTGTGTTTCCACTATTTGGTGTTGATTAAGGCTCACTTGCGTGTGTCCTGTGGTGGGCAGGCAGAGGTGAAGAGGGGAGGTGGGAAGGAGGCAGTGTAGAGGGGCGAGGTAGGGGTGGGGTGGGGAAGAGAGGGGGTTAGGGGGCTAGGGTGCAGTCTGTCCTGTCTTATTCTGTCCGTCATTTATGTGCTGCCCAGCTCTCCAGCATCATCTCGTGTGTGTCTACAGTCCCCTGTCGGAGGTGATGGTATCTCTCTAGGTGTAGCAGTGTGTCCACTTGTGCTCGCCATTCCTGAAAGGTCGGTGTGGTGCTGGATTTCCAGTGCTTTGGGATCAGTAGTTTGGCTCCATTGAGCATGACCAGTAATAGGGCCCTGTTTGCTTTGCAGGGTAGTTCGGGCAATGAAAGGTATAGCAAAGTGTTTGGGCTGTTCTGCAGGGGTTTCCCCAGGACAAGTTCTATATGATTTAGTTAATTTATTTAATTGTAGTGTAGTGTTAGGTGTTAGTGTAACTTAGGTTAGATTTTATTTTACAGGTCAATTTGTATTTATTTTAGCTAGGTAGTTATTAAATAGTTAATAACTATTTAATAACTATTCTACCTAGTTAAAATAAATACAAACTTGCCTGTAAAATAAAAATAAAAATAAACCCTAAGCTAGCTACAATGTAACTATTAGTTATATTGTAGCTAGTTAGGGTTTATTTTATAGGTAAGTATTTAGTTTTAAATAGGAATAATTTAGTTAATTATAGTAATTTTCTTTAGATTTATTTAAATTATATTTAAGTTAGGGGGTGTTAGGGTTAGGATTAGATTTAGATTTAGGGGTTAATACATTTAATATAGTGGCGGCGACGTTGGGGACGTCAGATTAGGGGTTAATAAGTATAATGTAGGTGGCGGCGATGTTAGGGGCGGTAGATTAGGGGTTAATAATATTTAACTAGTGTTCACAAGGCTGTTTAGGGGTTAATATGTTTATTCTAGTGGCAGCAATGTCCGGAGCGGCAGATTAGGGGTTAAAAATGTTATTATAGTGTTTGCGATGCGGGAGGGCCTTGGTTTAGAGGTTAATAGGTAGTTTATGGGTGTTAGTGTACCTTTTAGCACTTTAGTTATGAGTTTTATGCTACAGCGTTGTAGTGTAAAACTCATAACTACTGACTTTAGAATGCGTTAGGAATCTTGGAGGTAGAGGGTGTACCGCTCACTTTTTGGCCTCCCAGGACAGACTCGTAATACCAGCACTATGGAAGTCCCATAGAAAAAAGGGTTTATGAAGTTTACGTAAGTCGTTTTGCGGTAAGGCCAAAGAAGTGTGCTGTGCCCCTAAACCTGCAAGACTCGTAATAGCAGCGACAGTGAAAAAGCAGCGTTAGGACCTGTTAACGCTGCTTTTCAGCTTAACGCAAAACTCGTAATCTAGCCAATAGTTATTAACCTGCTCTCACCAAAGGTAATCCTGAAAATCTGGCCTGTTAGGAAGGCCTGAGGACAGGTTTTAAACCCCCTGATCTAAAGGGACTGATTAAGGACAAAGTAATAAATAGAAAAAACGTAATACTTTAAACACAAAAGACCTTTTGGTCCACGTCTGGTTTCCCCCATCTTTCTGTTTGTATGAGTAATATTTTAAGTGGAATGTTATTACTTGCTGTCAGCTGTTTTAAATCTTCTTTAGAGATTATCTGTGGAATACCTAAATTCACCACTACCACAAATAATTCTGGAAGTTAAAGGGACACTGAACCCAAATTTTTCTTTTGTGATTCAGATAGAGCATGCAATTTTAAACAACTTTCTAATTTACTCCTATTATCAAATTTTCTTCATTCTCTTGGTATTTTTATTTGAAAAGAAAGAATGTAAGTATAGATGCCAGCCCATTTTTGGTGAACAACCTGGGTTGTTCTTGCTGATTGGTGGATAAATTCACCCACCAATAAACAAGGGCTGTCCAGGGTACTGAACCAAAAAAAAAATAGCTTAGATTACTTCTTTTTAAATAAAGATAGAAAGAGAACAAAGAAAAATTGATAAATGGAGTAAATTATAAAGTTGCTTAAAGGGACAGTCAACACCAGAATTGTTGTTGTTTTAAAAGCTAGATAATCCCTTTATTACCCATTCCCCAGTTTTCCATAACCAACACAGTTATAATAATACACTTTTTACCTCTGTGATTAACTTGTATCTAATCATCTTCTGACAGCCCCCTGATCACATGACATTTTATTTATTATCTATTGACTTTCATTTTAGCCAATTAGTGCAGTGTCTGCCACAATCCACGGGCGTGCTCATAATGTTATCTATAGGGTTTACCTGAACTAGCTCTCCCCTGCTGTGAAAAGCAAATACAAAAGCATGTGATTAGAGGCGGCCTTCAAGGGCTTAGAAACTATCATATGAGCCTTCCTAGGTCTAGTTTTCAACTAAGAATACCAAAAGAACAAAGCAAAATTGGTGATAAAAGTAAATTGGAAAGTTGTTTAAAATTACATGCCCTATTTGAAACATGAAAGTTTTTTTGGACTTGACTGTCCCTTTAAAATTGCATGCTCTATCTGAATCACAAAATAAAAAATGTGGGTCCCTTTAATACATTTTATCATCAGTTTTGAAGAACACTGAAGGGTAAGAATATCAAACACAAGATCAGATGTGATATATACAATATGTAAACGGTATAATTTCAAAATAAACCATTACACACACTATAATAATATTTAACCAATGTAAATGTGTAAAGGTATGGCTGATTATTTGTTCCCCAATTTGTATTTGAATTGTATACGCTCTTGAGCTATTTTACAGTTTGCTCTTTATTCCAATAGCTTTAGTAGTATTTGCTCTCTTTATTATTTGTATTATTATTATTATTATTATTATCATTATTATTATTATTATTGATCTTTATTTCTAGAGCTTGATTATTTTTTGGGTGAAAAGAGCAGGAATCTTGCTTATACCAAAAGAATGTCAGCAAAACCTATATTTTTAAATGGATTGTGCTAGGGATAGCCCTGGTCCACTGAATCATGGCTGTTCCAATATCTGATGTGACTTCACAGAGTTAATTGATATCTAGCAGAGAACATTGTAAAAACAAGTTAACAAAAATGAAAGTGTCTTCTAATATGTCTGTTGTAATTGTTGACTTCAATTGTTATGTTATTAAACATGCATTAATTGCCAGTAACAGAATGTAAAAGCAACATTTCCCCCCCAACTCCTGTAAAACTTCAATTGTGTTCCTGGGTCACATTTCCTTCCAGCTCATCTACAGCCAATATATTTCATACTATCTCCCCAATTATGGGCTCTCTCTTCACTACTATCTGCTCTGTTTGGTCTATAAGGTGGTTGTTTTGTATCTTCTGGTCTTTGTTATCCATACGATTGTTTTAGTATATCAGATTCTCTAATTCTTCATGGAGCAGTTCACTAGATTAGAAGTGTCCAGACCTCTATAATGAATCTTCTGACAAGAAGAGTCAAGGTGGTCTACATTGTTAGGCAAATTACATCAATTTATTTCTTAAAAAGGGCCCTGTGTAGAATGAATTGTCCTGTAGATGGGCCTATTGCATAGGCAATAGATTTAAATTAACAACATCTCTATTGTTTAAAAAGATAGATTATACATTTATTACCATTCCCCAGTTTTGCATAACCAACACAGTTGTATTAATATACTTTTTACCTCTGTGATAACCTTGTATCTAAGACACTGCAGACTTCCCCTTATTTCAGTTATTTTGAGCATTTTAGCAAAAGAGGCCTGACTCATAGGTAACTCCACAGGAGTGAGCACACTTATCTATATGGCAAACATGAACTTGCGCTATCTAGATGTGCAACACTGTCAAAATGTAATGAGATAAGAGGTGGCCTTCCAGAGCTTAGAAATTAGCATATGAGCATACCTAGGTTTAGCTTTTAACAAAGAATACCAATAGTACAAAGCAAATTTGATGATAAAATTTAATTGGAAAGTTGTATAAATGTGCATGCCCTAGCTGAATCAAAGTTTAATTTTTACTTGACTGTTTTTAAGGGATCATGTTGTCTGTATGCTATGTGGCATCATGATCAAATATGCTTGAATACTCCAGTAGTAGGGTGATATACGAATACATATTCTGAAGAACATGATTTGGACACAACTAGACAATTTTAAAGAAATCAGTGTCATTGTAGATCTATAAATAAATATGCAGAGATCTGTTGCAACAAAACCCTTATCCTATGGCTTTACTTGTTGAAACACCATTACCTATTTTCTTTTTGACTGATTCACAATCATAAGCTGTGAATGTCTTGCACATTGCAGTTCTTCAGGTTTTACTGACTCTAAAGGCAGCCATTTTTATCTTGCCAGAAAGCATTTATTTCCTTTTTCTGTGATAAAAATAGAAGGTAATTTAGTCCTATTTTAGGAGGAATTTAAATACATTTTAGGAGTAGGAAAGTAGTATTTTTGTTGATTTGTAAATGTATGTACAAATAACAATTACCCGCCAATCAGCATTATGGGTCACAGACCCTAAGTGGGTCAGAATAAGTGTAGATAAATCAACTTACCATTCTAGCACAATTGTACCATAAACATTGTATCATGATAATATTATATCATGTACAATAAGAATTCAAACTCTCCAATCAAACAAAATACTCTGTTTCCTCTAGCAGGTTACAAATACTTCATCAAAATACAGTTTTGTTTCTGAAAAGAAAGGTAATCAATTTGTTAAAAAGTGAGTGATTACATTCTAACACTAATCTTATATTTCTATATTATGTTTTTATGTCCCTGAGATAACTGTAGTACTACAAACAGCAATTAAAAATGTTTTCAGTACTTTGGTTTCTTGTGGAGTTTTGTGGAAAATTAATTAAACTAAAATATGTCAGTAAGTTCCCAGTAGATAAGAGTAATGTCTGTGAAATACAAGAATGCATGTTCTCTCCTTCTGTTGAAAATAAGCAGCTATAGATGGTGTTCTGCACCTAACAGTATAACTATAAACCAAAGTGACATAGTAGAGATTCTAGTTCTTATTATGCATAATATTAACATAGGTCCTTGTTACTTAAATCATCCAAAAAGTCAGTTTAATAATATTTTCCTATTATACTATCCTTTCAAAGTGTGTCTCCTTAATTTATTTATTTTGTTCTGTAAAAGAAAAACATAACTATTTGCTAAATCCAAATAAAGCAGTAATAGCTGACAGAAAATAGGAAAATTATTTTTGTTAATTAGGAGGTAAATATAAGAGGGCTCGTGTGGCTGCTTGGGCCAAACCCCCAGGTGGGCCTGAAGTTGTGAGAAAAAAGGTAGAACAGGCCCTTGGTGGCTAATAAATGAGAAAAGTAAAGGTTTGAAACTGTGGGTATGTGGGAGGCCAGGTAGAGGGAGAACATTTGGAGATAAGAGGTGTGTTTTGTTGTATATCATGGCTATATCTAATAGGGAATGGTGCAGCACAAGGGTTTTAATGAGAACTCTTGGATTTTATTGCTAGACAAGAGTGGTAAGGGTATAGAAAGGTTAAAGGGGTAGATAGTTGAAGGAGGGTATTACTAGTGGTAGGAGATTAGGGTGCAGATGGGAAGAGGAAACATATGGTATAGTGCACAAAGGTGACCTGTGTTCTTTCTCCTTTAAATCTGTGCAATTATATGACTGATGGACCTGGCATTTTATGTGCAATGGCTGGTGGTGCAAAGTACAGGAGCTTGTCAGGGATACACTACTCCTGGTGATTTTCTATAGTCAAATTAGTGTAGAAGGTCTTAGAAAGGATATCTGTTTCAGCTGACAAAATAGAAGATTCTGCTTTTCTGATGCAGTTATGACATTGTCTTTCCCCTTGGGTAGATGGAAGTAGAGATGATATAGCTGAAAGGGGAAGATTTAGGAGGAGGTATAGTGTTAAAGGCTCTAGAGGGTAATAAAGGGAGTTGGTTAGTGTCTGTTCTGCTACTTCACAGGTCCAAGGGGATGGACCAAGGAAGGAGTGTGAGAAGCTACAGGATGACAAATCTGGACTGTTTGTACCCTGCAATGCATGTTGCTTCAGAAAGGCTGACATTTTTTCACAACTAGAGAGCCTTAGTCCATGTGTGCCATATTGATAACATTGTGCTCACGCCCGTGGAGATACCTAGGAATCAACACTGATTGCGTAAAATGCAAATCTGTCAAAAGAACTGAAATAAGGGGGCTGTCTGCAGAGGCTTAGATACAAGGCAAACACAGAGGTAAAAATTATATTAATATAATTGTGTTGGTTATATAAAACTGGGGAACGGGTAATAAAGTGATTATCTATCTTTTTAAACAATAACAATTCTGGTGTTATTGTCCCTTTAATGGATACTTTTGTGGCAGTTGCAGAGATTGTTATACTTTTAGAGGGGAAATGAAATAGAAAGGTCTAGCTATACCTTTGCGTTTTGCAAGAATTCGGAAATATAGAACGAAGAGTCTTTCATTTTCAGTTAGTATACCTTGTGTTTTGGCACCAGAGCTGGATACAGAGGGAGAGCAGTGCACATGGAATTATCCAAGATTAGTACATAGGGCCATTTATTTCAGTCAAATTTTGAAAACGTTATTTGTTTGTTAAGTGAAATTTGTTAACACCTAATTTCCCATGGCCTGAAGAACATCTTCATGGCAGCAGAGAAGCAGCTGGACAGCAGCTGAAATTTATATAAAGTTAAAGGGATATGAAACCCAAAATTTACATTTAGCCACCAATCAGCGCTACCCAGGTGCTGAACCAAAAATTGGCTGGCAGATTATACAAGTATTAGCTAACACATGTGATCAATCAGACAAATCCTTACTTCCTTATGAGTACTGGTTTTAATTACATAAACAAATCAACTTTTCCATTTCTTCTTGTTAATTGTTTAAGCAAGTAACCGTTCTGTTTCTGCTTTAGTCATTAAATGTAGTTCTTAATTATGAGATCTTCACATCCAAAAACAGAAAAAAGTTTTCATGCAGCAAAAAAAACGTCAAAAGTAAACTTTTAACACGCACGAGTTAGCGTGCGTATTACAAGCTGAAAGTAAAATGTTTGCGTATAAGTGAAACCCAACGTATGCTGTTGAACTTTGGATATTGCAACCCCTCTAACTTCTTCTTCCCATAGACTTCAATGGAGAGTGCAAATAAAAATACTAACACATATCACTTGCACACTAACTTGGCCACGTTTAAGACATGAATTATGAATATTTTACATTCCAATGTTCTTCACAGAGAAGAAAATGTTCTATTTATTTTAAAATATATAGTTCTATATATATCTGATGTTTTTATTGTTAATATGCTGTATATATATATATATATATATATATATATATATATATATATGTAAAATGTAGAGAAAATAACTCATTGTGTAGACCATTTACAGAAGACTTGCTTTTCCCACAGAAACTCTCCGATTACACTGTTTCCAATGCAGCAGAGGATTCTGGGTAAAGAGGTTCACAATGACTCACCTTTTTACTTTTTGCCTGCTTTTTAAGGCAGACTTCCCTTTACGCCATAGCATCGCCGCATTACACAGCTTTTACGCTTAACTAGGGTTAGTATAGTGATTCAGACCAATCCCAGGACAGCTGTTTCGTGGTTATTGCCACTCTTCAGCTGGCAGTAGGTTGAATCACTGCTTGGTAAAGTTCATTTCTGGGGGAAATACAACAACAATTAAAATTATGGGGAGGCGAAAAGTGAGTTTAAAATCCTCCACTAAATACAAAATGTAGAGAAAATAACTCATTGTGTAGACCATTTACAATCAGACTGAAAAACTTCAGGAAAGGTTTACACTGTGAAAAGCACAATTGGGCTAAAGGAAGCTACTTCCAGGTAGTAACCGGGTCATAGAACAAGCCAGTGAGTTGTTGTTTGTTCCTGACAGACTGCTTCTCTTTCTGGTTGTATATATATATATATATATATATATATATATATATATATATATATATATATATATATAGCTTGTGTTTGTGCTGTCGCTGAGTGCAATTTGGTGCAGACGTGATCTTGCACCCCTGCACTTTCAGCTGGTGAAATTTACACTCTATATAATATACCGGTTAGGACAGGTACATTGAGATATATCCCACAATAGGAATAGTCCCTGCATGTATAATTCCTGTCCCATGATCCGGTATTTCCAAACCTACTAACCAGTCTGAAATCCATTTAAAACAAGTGGAAAATCACTAGATACCGGAATATTCTATCGGTGTATCACGGACCGCATTTGACACCTTAACCCGGAACCTCATCTAAAGAGTAGTACTGACTACTGAACTCCTCTGAGGAAATACAACGGCTCAGTCTGCTTGTTAACCTGCTAACAGCATCCCCAGGAGCGGACACTGCAATAAGGTTATATTTAAAAAAAACACTTGTTATTGTGGTATCTATTACCGATAACACATCATCAGGATACACTACGGTACACGCTTCAACATATGGGATTGACATTGTAATATATATGAATAGAATACCCATTGTATGACTTGTGATAATCTATTTTTTGAGATAATAATCAAATACATTTTATCCAACACACTTAATAAGTATCAAGTTAAATGTTCGCGAACGGGCGAACCGGGCGAACCGCCATTGACTTCAATAGGCAGGCGAACTTTAAAACCCACAGGGACTCTTTCTGGCCACAATAGTGATGGAAAAGTTGTTTCAAGGGTACTAACACCTGGAATGTGGCATGCCGGAGGGGGATCCATGGCAAAACTCCCACGGAAAATTACATAGTTGATGCAGAGTCTGGTTTTAATCCATAAAGGGCATAAATCCCCTAACATTCCTAAATTGTTTGGAATAACGTGCTTTAAAACATCAGGTATGATGTTGTATCAATCAGGTAGTGTAAGGGTTACGCCCGCTTCACAGTGACAGACCAAACTCCCCGTTTAATGCACCGCAAACAACCGCAAACAGTCCATTTGCACAAACGCAAACTCCCCATTTGCACAAGGTTGGATACCAAGCTAGCAATGTCCCGTTCCTTGTCCTCACTAATGTCATTGAAGGTCTCTTCCTCCACCCAGCCACGTACAACACCAAGGGTCCCCGAAAGGTGAAAACAAGCCCCCTGGGATGCCTGCTGTGTTTGGTCTTCCACCTCCTCAAAACCACCTTCCTCCTCTGACTCCTCTTCTTCAGACTCCTCTCTCTGCGTTGCCTCTCTCTGCGTTATTATAAGGTGTGTTAAGTAGTACTATTCCTATCAGTTTAATCCCTGTTACGTCCCCTCAGGGACGTGTATATGGCATTGATTTTAAGAACCGGGAGATGGAAAAAGATGCTTGGTCTTTCCTCCTACTTCAAATTTGGGGCACTGCGCGTGCAATCGTGGCCGGACTTTTAGCCGACGGACATTTGGCAGATGGACATTTGGCCGACGGACATTTGGACGAAACACAAGTGGATGTCAGATAACAGTCCGGCCACGAGATAGATAGATAGATAGATAGATAGATAGATCAATAGATGCAATACATAGATTTGATAGATAAATAGATAGATTTGATAGATAGATAATTTCCCAGACAGAGAATTACAAGATGTGCGGTCTGGGACCCATGGTAAGGTTCCCAGCGGCACTTGCGGTGCCAGGGGACGTGTATATGTCATGTATTTTAGGAACCGGGAGATGGAAAAAGATGCTTGGTCGGTCCTCCTATTTCAAATTTGGGGCACTGCGCATGCAATCTACTGTGCCACCAGATATGAATGGTGTGTTAAGTAGTACTATTCTTATCAGTTTAATCCCTGTTACGTCCCCTATCAGGGGACGTGTATATGGCATGGATTTTAGGAACTGGGAGATGGAAAAAGATGCTTGGTCGGTCCGACCACGAGATAAATAGATTTGATAGATAGATACATAGATTAGATAGATAGATCAATAGATGCAATAGATATATTTGATAGATATGATAGATAACTTTGATAGATAAATAGATAGATAGATAATTTCCCAGACAGAGAATTACAAGACGTGCGGTCTGGGACCCATGGTAAGGTTACTTCCTTTTGCACAATCGAGTACAGGTTGGGGATTGCCTTTTGTGCAAAGAAATTTCGGCCGGGTACCTTACACTGCGGTGTCACCTATCAGGGGATGTGTATATGGCATGGATTTTAGGAACCGGGAGATGGAAAAAGATGCTTGGTCGGTCCTCCTACTTCAAATTTAGGGCACTGCGCTTGCAATCGTGGCCGGACTTTTAGCCGAGGGACATTTGGCAGACGGACATTTGGCCGACGGACATTTGGCCAAAACACAACTGGCTGTCAGATAACAGTCCGGCCATGAGATAGATAGATTTGATAGATAGAAACATAGATTAGATAGATAGATCAATAGATGCAATAGATACATTTGATAGATACGATAGATAGATAGATTTGATAGATAAATAAATAGATTTGAAAGATAGATAATTTCCCAGACAGAGAATTACAAGACGTGCGTTCTGGGACCCATGGTAAGGTTCCCAGAGGCAGTTGCGGCGCCAGGGGACGTGTATATGGCATGGATTTTAGGAACCGGGAGATGGAAAAAGATGCTTGGTCGGTCCTCCTACTTCAAATTTGGGGCACTGTGCGTGCAATCTAATGTGCCACCAGATAGGAATGGTGTGTTAAGTAGTACTATTCCTATCAGTTTAATCCCTGTTACGTGCTTTTTTTTTTGGTTTGGTTTTTGAAGCCACAGTGCAGCACCAGAGGCCAGAAAAATTTGGCATTTACACATGCTTGAAAAATTAGGTATTGTTGCAGCCGCTGATGTAGCAGTGGCCAGAAAAATTGATGTTTGTTTCCCAGGCAGAAAGTGCCCTAAAACATTGCGGCTTGAACCCTAGTTGGTGGCGGATAAGTCACGCAAGTCATCCGGCATTCGAAGATAAAATACAGCAGCGTGTGGACCATTTTTAGCCCAAGGCAGCTCATCTCATCAGGCCTTTTTTACTCGAATGTATCACCCAATGTCAGTCCCTTCGGGATCCATTCCTCATTCATCTTAATAAAGGTGAGGTAATCTAGACTTTTTTGACCTAGGCGACTTCTCTTCTCAGTGACAATACCTCCTGCTGCACTGAAGGTCCTTTCTGACAGGACACTTGAAGCGGGGCAGGCCAGAAGTTCTATCGTAAATTGGGATAGCTCAGGCCACAGGTAAAGCCTGCACACCCAGTAGTCAAGGGGTTCATCGCTCCTCAGAGTGTCGAGATCTGCAGTTAAGGCAAGGTAGTCTGCTACCTGTCGGTTGAGTCGTTCTCTGAGGGTGGACCCCGAAGGGCTGTGGCGATGCATAGGAGTTAAAAAGGTCCGCATGTCCTCCATCAACAACACATCTGTAAAGCGTCCTGTCCTTGCCGGCATGGTCGTGGGAGTTGGAGGATTACTTTCACCTCTTCCCCTGTTAGATTCCCGTTGTGCTGTAACATCACCCTTATACGCTGTGTAAAGAATACTTTTTAATTTGTTTTGGAACTGCTGCATCCTTTCCGACTTGTGGTAATTCGGTAACATTTCAGGCACTTTATGCTTATACCGGGGGCCTAGTAGCGTGGACACCCAGTACAGGTCGTTCTCCTTCAGGTTTTTTATACGAGGGTCACTCAACAGGCACGACAGCATGAAAGACCGCATTTGCACATGGTTGGATGCCGAGCTACTCATGTCCCGTTCCTCGTCCTCAGTGATCTCACTGAAGGTATCTTCTTCCCCCCAGCCATGTACAACACCACGGGTACCAGATAGGTGACAACGAGCACCCTGCGATGCCTGTTGTGGTTGGTCTTCCTCCTCCTCCTCAAAGCCACATTCCTCCTCTGACTCCTCTTCCTCACAATCCTCTTCCAGCGTTGCCGCTGGTCCAGCAAGCGATGCTGATAAGGCTGTTTCTGGTGGTGATGGTGACCACAACTCTTCCTCTTCACGCTCATCTACGACCTGATCCAGCACTCTTCGCAGGGCACGCTCCAGGAAGAAAACAAATGGTATGATGTTGCTGATGGTGCCTTCGGTGCGACTGACTAGGTTTGTCACCTCCTCAAAAGGATGCATGAGCCTACAGGCACTGCGCATGAGCGTCCAGTAACGTGGCAAAAAAAATCCCAGCTCCGCAGAGGCTGTCCTAGCACGCCAGTCATACAAATACTCATTAACAGCTTTTTCTTGTTGGAGCAGGCGGTCAAACATTAGGAGTGTTGAATTCCAACGTGTCGGGCTGTCGCAAATCGAGCGCCTCACTGGCATGTTGTTTCGCCGCTGGAAATCGGAAAAGTGCGCCATGCCCGTGTAGGAACGCCTCAAATGGCCACACACCTTCCTGGCCTGCTTCAGGATGTCCTGTATGCCTGGGTACTTATGCACAAAGCGTTGTACAATCAGACTACACACATGTGCCATGCACGGCACATGTGTCAACTTGTCCAATTTCAATGCCGCCACCAAATTACTTCCGTTGTCAGAAACCACTTTGCCGATCTCCAGTAGGTGCGGAGTCAGCCACTGATCCACCTGTGCGTTCAGGGCCGGACAGGAGTGCTGGTCCGGTGTGACTCTCTGCTTTCATGCAAGTCAACCCCAAGACGGCGTGACACTGCCGTATCCGGGATGTGGAATAGTACCTGCGGAGCTGGGGGGATGCCGTTGATGTGGAGCAAGACACAGCAGCAGAAGAGGACTCAGCCGAGGAGGTTATGGAAGAGGATGGAGTAGGAGGAGTAGAGGAGGTGGCAGCAGGCCTGCCTGCAAGTCGTGGCGGTGTCACCAACTCCTCCTCTGCAGAGCCACACATTCCATGCTTGGCAGCCGTCAGCAAGTTTACCCAATGCGCAGTGTAGGTGATATACCTGCCCTGACCATGCATTGCAGACCAGCTATCAGTGGTCATATGGACCCTTGCCCCAACACTGTGTGCCAGACATGCCATTACTTCCTTTCACACAATCGAGTACAGGTTGGGGATTGCCTTTTGTGCAAAGAAATTTCGGCCGGGTACCTTCCACTGCAGTATCCCAATAGCTACAAATTTTTTGAACGCCTCAGACTCCACCAGCTTGTATGGTAAAAGCTGGCGGGCTAAGAGTTCAGACAAGCCAGCTGTCAGATGCCGGGCAAGGGGGTGACTTTGAGAAATTGGCTTCTTACTCTCAAACATGTCCTTTACAGACACCTGACTGTGGGCAGATGAGCAGGAACTGCTCCGGAAGAGAGACGGAGTGGCGGATGGTTGAGAGGGGGCAAGGAGGACAGCAGTGGTTGACGTGGCTGAAGATGCTGGACCAGGAGGAGGATGGCGGCTTTGAGTTTGTGTGCTGCTTCTACTCATGTGTTGATCCCATAAGCATTTGTGATGTGCGATCATGTGCCTTCGCAAAGCAGTTTTACCTAGGTGGGTGTTGGACTTCCCACGACTCAGTTTCTTTTGGCACAGGCATCGCTGTTGTCAGAGGCAGACACACAAAAAAAATGGCAGACACACAAAAAAAATTCCACACTGCTGAGCTCTGCGATGACAGCATTCTGGTAGTGGCAATAGCATGCGTTGATTGGTGTGCTGTCTGGCTGACCCCGGGTGCTGATGCATGCTGTCTGACTGTGCCACTAGCTCCTTGCGATGACCTCCCCCTGCTTCCAACTCGTAATCTGAACTTTCCCCCTGTTTTTCTTCTCTTCTAGCGGGCACCCACGTGACATCCATGGACGCATCGTCATCATCAACCGCTTCACTTGTATCTGACAAATCAACAAAGGAAGCAGAAGCGGGTACAACATCATCATCATCACACCATACATCCATGTATGTAATGCTGCCTGACTGAGACATATCACTGTTATCTATATACTCTGTCAATGATGGTTGCGCATCACTCATTTCTTCCAACTGATGTGTAAAAAACTCCTCTGACAGATCAAGTGAAGCGGCTGTGGTGCTAGTGTTGGTGGTGACGGCAGGCGGGCTAGTGGTAACTTGAGAGGTGCCCGAAGATAAGCTGGAGGAGGATGGTGCGTCAAGGTTTGGAGCGGAAGCTATAGAAGATTGAGTGTCCTGTATTAAAAAGTCAACTATTTCCTCAGAACTTTTCGAGTTCATGGGACGTGGCCTCTGAACACTGGGCATTATTCTAGGGCCAAAGGGAATCACAGCACCATGACCACGACAGCACCTGCGAGGTGGCCTGCCTCCGTAGGTACTATTCCACATCCCGGATACGGCAGTGTCATGCCATCTTGGGGTTGACTTGCCTGAAAGCACTCCTGTCTGCCCTGAATGCACAGGTGGATCAGTGGCTGACTCCGCACCAACTGGAGATTGGCAAAGTGGTTTCTGACAATGGAAGTAATTTGGTGGCGGCATTAAAATTGGGCAAGTTGACACAAGTACCCAGGCTTACAGGACGTCCTGAAGCAGGCCAGGAAGGTGTGTGGCCATTTCAGGCGTTCCTACACGGCCATGGCGCACTTTTCCGATATCCAGCGGCAAAACAACATGCCAGTGAGGCGCTTGATTTGCGACAGCCTGACACATTGGAATTCAACACTCCTAATGTTCGACCGCCTGCTCCAACAAGAAAAAGCCGCTAACGAGTATTTGTATGACCGGGGTGCTAGGACAGCCTCTGCAGAGCTGGGATTTTTTTTGCCACGTTACTGGGCGCTCATGCGCAATGCCTGTAGGCTCATGCGTCCTTTTGAGGAGGTGACAAACCTAGTCAGTCGCACCGAAGGCACCATCAGCGACATCATACCATTTGTTTTCTTCCTGGAGCGTGCCCTGCGAAGAGTGCTGGATCAGGCCGTAGATGAGCGTGAAGAGGAAGAGTTGTGGTCACCATCACCACCAGAAACAGCCTTATCAGCATCGCTTGCTGGACCAGCGGCAACGCTGGAAGAGGATTGTGAGGAAGAGGAGTCAGAGGAGGAATGTGGCTTTGAGGAGGAGGAGGAGGAAGACCAACCACAACAGGCATCCCAGGGTGCTCATTGTCACCTATCTGGTACCCGTGGTGTTGTACGTGGCTGGGGGGAAGAAGATACCTTCAGTGAGATCACTGAGGACGATGAACAGGACATGAGTAGCTAGGCATCCAACCTTGTGCAAATGGGGTCTTTCATGCTGTCGTGCCTGTTGAGTGACCCTCGTATAAAAAACCTGAAGGAGAACGACCTGTACTGGGTGTCCACGCTACTAGACCCCCGGTTGAAGCATAAAGTGCCTGAAATGTTACCGAATTACCACAAGTCGGAAAGGATGCAGAAGTTCCAAAACAAATTAAAAAGTATGCTTTACACAGCGTATAAGGGTGATGTCACAGCACAATGGGAATCTAACAGGGGAAGAGGTGAAAGTAATCCTCCGACTCCCACGACCACGCCGGCAAGGACAGGACGCTTTACAGATGTGTTGTTGATGGAGGACATGCGGACCTTTTTAACTCCTATGCATCGCCACAGCCCTTCGGGGTCCACCCTCAGAGAACGACTCGACCGACAGGTAGCAGACTACCTCGCCTTAACTGCAGATCTCGACACTCTGAGGAACGATGAACCCCTTGACTAATGGGTGTGCAGGCTTGACCTGTGGCCTGAGCTATCCCAATTTGCGATAGAACTTCTGGCCTGCCCCGCTTCAAGTGTCCTGTCAGAAAGGACCTTCAGTGCAGCAGGAGGTATTGTCACTGAGAAGAGAAGTCGCCTAGGTCAAAAAAGTCTAGATTACCTCACCTTTATTAAGATGAATGAGGGATGGATCCCGAAGGGACTGACATTGGGGGATACATTCGAGTAAAAAAGGCCTGATGAGATGAGCTGCCTTGGGCTAAAAATGGTCCACACGCTGCTCTATTTTATCTTCGAATGCCGGATGACATGCGTGACTTATCCGCCACCAACTAGGGTTCAAGCCGCAATGTTTTAGGGCACTTTCTGCCTGGGAAACAAACATCAATTTTTCTGGCCGCTGCTACAGCAGCGGCTGCAACAATACCTAATTTTTCAAGCATGTGTACATGCTAAATTTTTCTGGCCTCTGGTGAGGCACTGTGGCTTCAAAAACCAAACCAAAAAAATGGCACGTAACAGGGATTAAACTGATAAGAATAGTACTACTTAACACACCACTCATATCTGGTGGCACAGTAGATTGCACGCGCAGTGCCCCAAATTTGAAGTAGAAGGACATCTTTTTCCATCTCCCGGTTCCTAAAAACCATGCCATTTACACGTCCCCTGGCGCCGCAACTGCCTCTGGGAAACTTACCATGGGTCCCAGACCGCACATCTTGTAATTCTCTGTTGGGGAAATTATCTATCTATCAAATCTATCTATCTATCTATCATATCTATCAAATGTATCTATTGCATCTATTGATCTATCTATCTATCTCGTGGCCGGACTGTTATCTGACATCCACTTATGTTTCGGCCAAATGTCCGTCGGCTAAAAGTCCGGCCACGATTGCACACGCAGTGCCCCAAATTTGAAGTAGGAGGACCGACCAAGCATCTTTTTCCATCTCCCGGTTCCTAAAATCGATGCCATATACACGTCCCCTGATAGGGGACGTAACAGGGATTAAACTGATAGGAATAGTTCTACTTAACACACTTTATAATAACGCAGAGAGAGGCAATGCATAGAGAGGAGTCTGAAGAAGAGGAGTCAGAGGAGGAAGGTGCCTTTGAGGAGGTGGAAGACCAAACACAGCAGGCGTCCCAGGGGGCTTGTTGTCACCTTTTCGGGGACCCTTGGTGTTGTACGTGGCTGGGTGGAGGAAGAGACCTTCAATGACATCAGTGAGGACAAGGAACGGGACATGGCTAGCTTGGTATCCAACCTTGTGCAAATGAGGAGTTTGCGGTTGTGCAAATGGACTGTTTGCGGTTGTTTGCGGTACATTAAATGGGGAGTATGGTCTGTCACTGTGAAGCGGGCGTAACCCTTACACTACCTGATCGATACAACATCATACCTGATGTTTTAAAGCACTTTATTCCAAACAATTTAGGAATGTTAGGTGATTTATGCCCTTTATGGATTAAAACCAGACTCTGCATCAACTATGTAAATTTCTGTGGGAGTTTTGACATGGATCCCCCTCTGGCATGCCACAGTCCCGGTGTTAGTACCCTTGAAACAACTTTTCCATCACTATTGTGGCCAGAAAGAGTCCCTGTGGGTTTTAAAGTTTGCCTGCCTATTGAAGTCTATGGCGGTTTCGCCCGTTCGCGAACATTTGCGGACGTTTGCGTTCACCAACGGAAAATTTTAAGTTTGCGATATCACTATGGGCAAGTGGGCACAGTATACGCTGTGAGCCTGACACAAAAAAGCAGACTGATGTTTCACACTCCAAAAAGTTTTTTTTTTTTTTAAATGTACACTTACACTACTATTAAACAAGATATGAGTGGTGGCACTGGGCAAGTGGGCCCAGTATAAGCTGTGAGCCTGAAACAAAAAAGCAGACTGATGTTTCACAGTCCAAAAAGGTTTTTTTGTTTTTAAATGTACACTTACACTACTATCAAACAAGATATGAGTGGTGGCATTGGGCAAGTGGGCACAGTATACGCTGTGAGCCTTGACACAAAAAAGCAGACTGATGTTTCACAGTCCAAAAAGTTTTTTTGTTTTTAAATTTACACTACTGTTACACCAGATATGAGTGGGGGCACTGGGCAAGTGGGCACAGTATACGCTGTCAGCCTGGCACACATGCTGGCAGGCAGGCAAGCAACTGCAATTAGATTACACTAGCAGACTGATGTTTCACAGTCAAAAAAGTTTTTTTTTTTAAATTTACACTACTGTTACACCAGATATGAGTGGTGTGGCACTGGGCAAGTTTGCCTGGCACACACGCTGGCAGGCAGGCAACTGCAATTAGATTACACTAGCAGACTGATGTTTCACAGTCACATTTTTTTTTTTTTAAATTTACACTACCGTTACACCAGATATGAGTGGTGTGGCACTGGGCAAGTGGGCCTGGCACACACGCTGGCAGGTAGGCAACTGCAATTAGATTACACTAGCAGACTGATGTTTCCCAGTCAAAAAAGTTTTTTTTTTTTTAAATTTACACTACTGTTACACCAGATATGAGTGGTGGCACTGGGCAAGTGGCTTGGCAGGCAGGCAACTGCAATTAGATTACACAGGAAAAAAATAAAAAAATGATGTTCTAGCCCTAAAAAGGGCTTTTTGGGGTGCTGTCCTTACAGCAGAGATCAGATGAGTCCTTCAGGACTGTAGTGGACACTGAATACACTAGCCTAGCTATCAATCCCTATTAAATCACCAGCAGCTACACTGTCCCTCCTCTCACTAACAATGCAGCTTCCGAATTAATCTAAATTGGCTGCTGTCCAGGAGCTGGGAGGGTCTGGGAGGGAGGGTCTGCTGCTGATTGGCTGGAATGTGTCTGCAGACTGTGAGATACAGGGTCAAAGTTTACTCAATTTTGACGAATAGGGGGCGGATCGAACATCGCATATGTTCGCCCGCCGCGATGAACAGGAACATGCTATATTCGCCGGGAACTATTCGCCGGCGAACTATTCGCAACATCACTATTCTGTGGGAGGAACTTATTTTCTGGGTATTGACCAATAGTATTTCTGAACAATTTCTGATTCTAAGTATTCTAGCCACTGTTTTGACATTTTCCTAAAGTCCCATCTTTACTTGATATTTTGCAACATTATACCAATATATTAGGACTGCCTTCTAGGATTGTATCTCACGCCCATATTAAGGTTAAGTTGCACTTGTGAAGTAGACTATTTTGGCTATATTATAAAATATAGATACCTTAAGTTAAGGTTTATCACCTCTCTAAGATTTTTACACACACCCCTTTTCCTAATTAGGACGAATACTAGTGCTCATCTATACGACATAAGCCATATACATTTACCCACTTAAACTTATCAGGCTATCTCACTATTATTTCGAGTATATTGACTCTGAGCTTTTGTAGCGCTATCCCACTCCCCCCATACTCCAGTACTTATCTGAGATGATCTTTTGAGGTTATATCATCTCCTTTGGGGTCAGCTAAAGAGTCTGAGTGTAGTATCTATGAATTAACCTATTCTTGTATTCTACTTTATACCTTGAGTGCAGACAAACTTTAGTGCGCCACTTGTAATCTAGGACCATGAAGGAAAAATTGCAGACAAATGGATAGTACAATAGGTTACTCTGCTTACCAGTAAACAGATGTATAGGGTCAAGGTATCAATATTATGCCAAAGAATATCTGTATAGGGTCAAGGTATCAATATTATGCCAAAGAATATCTGTATGATAACAATTGCAAAAGCTTCAAACTACACCCACCAGTAGCTCTATTATACAGCAATATGATCATGTTCTTGCAATGACTAATCTGTTTTTTTTTATATCTGATACTTAATGAGCTTTGAATTATTTCCTATCTTCAAAACTGTAGTCAAACAACATCCCATGGAATGCATCATATGTAAACTGCCTAAACCCCAAGCAAAGAGCGATAGCCTGGCTCTGCAGAAGGTCAGTGCTTAGCTCACCATACTCTGATTATGTACAGCATGTGTCACTGCCCTTGGGACAAGGTTATTTAAATATCAGTGAGCTGTGCTGGGTATACCAGCATGAAACATTTGTATTAGTATGTTACAAAACATAAGCAGGGTTTATTAAAGGCACACATAGCTTCATATAATATATATGCCACTTAATATAGCAGGCTTTTCTATATAATAAATATATATGTTTTACATGAAATGCAAGTGACTTTAAAGAGACACAAATACATAAAGACATTTGTTGGCTTTAAGGGATATGAAACCCAAAAATATTCAGATATTATTCAAACAGAACATACAATTTAACAAAAGTTTCCATTTTACTTCTATTATCAACTGTGCTTTGTTCTATGTTATTCCTTGTTGAAGAGATACCTAGGTAGGCTTCTGGAACAGTACATGGCATAAATAGTACTGCCATCTAGTGGTCATGCAAATGGATAACATTCTTGCAAAACTGCTACCATATAGTGCTCCATACATGTGCACAATCCTGAGCCTACATCCCTAGTTTTAAACATAAGATACTAGGAGAACAAAGAGAAATTGATAATCAAAGTAAATTAGAAACTTGTTAAAATTGCATGCTCTTTTTTTTTTTTTTTTTTTTTAAGACTAATCTTTTTATTTAGTTTTTAAGAGATGTACAGAAAAAAGAATCTATAAACAATACATGACACAACGGTAATATTGAGAATATTACATACATTTTTAATGATAAGTAACATTGGTTGTGTAATAGTTTAAATAATAACTGACATTTAATTGTAAGTTAAAAAGTTTTCAATAAGGAGATAGAAAATAAAGGGGACTTTGTTGTTGGATAGAAGAGAAAAGAAATCTGGTAGTTATAGTCATTGAGGGTCAATATGAATAAACGTGTCTGATATTTTAAGAATAAAAAGAAAGAAAGATTGGTAGCAATTGGATCATATATGGGTATAGAAGTTGTTGAATTAAAAAAATGTAGTTGACAATGATTTTCGTTCCCAAAAGAGGGGCACAATCCTTTTATATGCACACTTTCTGAAACACCAGCTGCTACTCAAAGGATATATGTATATGCATTTTGTAATTGACTGATGGCTGTCACATGATTGGAAGGAAAATGTAACTGACATTTGTCAGAAAATCATCTACTAATTAATTGAAATACAAACCTAGTGGTTTTGCACTGTCTTCTTATTATTTTTTTATTGATTATGTAATTCCAATGTGTTTACTGGTCCTTTAACTACACTGTTTATAGCTATATTTGCATAACTTATCAGATCACAGATACAACGTATTAATGCTTTGCCTAATCATTGTTTCAGTATTATGTTATGAGCATTTTTAGATCTAAGGCCTAGATTATCATTACTGTTTAATGTCAGCAATTAACAGCACACACACTCAGCAGAAATACAAAAATACTCCAGACATTATTTAAATACTCCAGACATTATTTAAAGGGACACTAAACCCACATTTTTTCTTTCATGATTCAGTTAGAGCATGCAATTTTAAGCAACTTTCTAATTTACTCCTATTATTTTTTTATTAGTTCTCCTGCTATCTTTATTTGGAAAGAACAAATGTAAGCTTAGGAGCCAACCCAAATTTTGGTTTAGCACCTGGGTTGCGCTTGCTTATTGGTGGTGGATAAATGTAGCCACCAATCAGTAAGCGCTACCCAGGGTTCTGAACCTAAATGGGCCGGCTCCTAAGATTATATTCCTGCTTTTCAAATAAAGATACTGAGTGAACAAAGAAAAACTGATAATAGGAGTACATTAGAAAGTTGGTTAAAATTGCATGCTCTAACTGAATCATGAAAGAAGATATGTGGGTTTAGTATCCCTTTAAGTCTAAGAGGTACCTGCCACTTCCCATTTCACTTGCATTAGTAAAAAGGCACACATTTCACAAACACTTTCTTGTAGACTGCAACCTCTTTTAAGATATATTTTTTTATAGGTTTGCATGGTGCAATAAGTAATTGTAACATATGTAGCTGTTCCTATCCATAACAAATTACCATTTCCCATGGTTTTCAAATAACTTTATAAGATCATGCTTCAGAAAGAGAATGCAATTTTAAAAAAACTTTTTTATTTGCTTCTGTTGGTAAATTTACTTTATTCACTTTGCATCATTTGTTAAAAACAAAAAAAACATACATGGGCAGGTTCGGGAGCAGCAATTAATACATTTTACATATGACACTTGTCTTTGTCTCACCAGATATGTTAAGCTAAGTCCCAATAGTGCATTACTTTTCTGGAACTGTCTTTCACTATGTGTTTAACACTCTTTGCAGAGGTTGACCACATAATTATACACAAGCATTAGTGCAACAAAAAAATAAATACATTATCAGATTACAGAATGTTATTTTTGCACTTATGTGTCTTTAACAAACATGACAATTTCCTAGTTTTGTTAAAATAGTCAACAAATCACCCTTTTAAACTGTGAAACATGATCACAAATAGTAGAATGTTTGTTTGAGACTGAAGTTTTGTGCTTACGTGTTATAAACATGTTAATCATAGTGTGACCCAAAATTATATAAAAAAAAAGAGTTAACTGCATACATGTGATGAATTCAGCTTGCTAAGAGACTATAACACTCTGCAATCAAACACACAAGGCAGTGTTCAGCAATAATGAATGCTTTTTTTTTAAATTCTGTTTTTGTTTTATTATTGCCTTATTATTTTGTGCTTTGTTGTAGTTTTGCAAAAAAACAAATCCAAAAAATGTAAAAAAACAGGATGGGCAAGTGATCCCATGGAAGAGACAGTATGTAAGTGATTACAGCCACCTGTGCACCCCTTCTTTGTTCTCAGTTTGTACACTAGATGTGTGCCTGGTCCGGTCTTGGAGTGCAGTTCCCTTCCGTGTTTTGTATTTCTCTGGGTGATTACAGCCACCTTGTGCACCCCTTCTTTGTTCTCAGTTTGTTTGGCTTTGTAAGCTCGCATGGTGTGGCTGTGTTAGGGATTCAGGCTGTGGAAAGGACCTTGACGTGGTGCCTGAGCTTTTCCCATTGGTCCAGATGTGTTAACTAACCTTTCCAGTTGTGATTTTATCTTAGCTGTGAGCTAGCTGGTGAGTGCTGGGTGTCTCTATGTGTTGTATTACTTTTTGTTTGTAATCCCCCTTGTTTCTTGCACCCATTCCGGACTGGGGTTAACTGCCTGTGGCTCTGGTGACATCACAGCTTTTTTAGAGTGCTATTTAGCACCCAGGGCTGGGATGTTGCTGAGTCACTAGATGTGTACCTGGTCCGGTCTTGGAGTGCAGTTCCCTTCCGTGTTTTGTATTTCTCTGGGTAATTACAGCCACCTGTGCACCCCTTCTTTGTTCTCAGTTTGTTTGGCTTTGTAAGCTCGCATGGTGTGGCTGTGTTAGGGACTCGACAGGCAGTGGAAAGGACCTTGACATGGTGCCTGAGCTTTTCCCATTTGGCCAGATGCGGTAACTAACCTTTCCAGTTGTGATTTTATCTTAGCTGTGAGCTAGCTGGTGAGTGCTGGGTGTCTCTATGTGTTGTATTACTTTTTGTTTGTAATCCCCCTTGTTTCTTGCACCCATTCCGGACTGGGGTTAACTGCCTGTGGCTCTGGTGACATCACAGCTTTTTTAGAGTGCTATTTAGCACCCAGGGCTGGGATGTTGCTGAGTCACTAGATGTGTACCTGGTCCGGTCTTGGAGTGCAGTTCCCTTCCGTGTTTTGTATTTCTCTGGGTGTTTACAGCCACCTGTGCACCCCTTCTTTGTTCTCAGTTTGTTTGGCTTTGTAAGCTCACATGGTGTGGCTGTGTTAGGGACTCAGGCAGTGGAAAGGACCTTGACGTGGTGCCTGAGCTTTTCCCATTTGGCCAGATGCGGTAACTAACTTTTCCAGTTGTGATTTTATCTTAGCTGTGAGCTAGCTGGTGAGTGCTGGGTGTCTCTATGTGTATATATATGTATCATTAATTTAATAAGGAAATAATATGTTTTTACTCTAAGGGTCCGATCAGGCTTGCCTGAAACAGAAGTTATGAAGCAGCGGTTTAAAGACCATTGCTCCATAACTTGTCCACCTGCTCTGAGGCCGCGGACATCAATCCGCCCGATCCTATACGATCGGGCTGATTGATACCCCCTGCTAGCAGCCGCAAATTTGCAGGGGGCGGCATTGCACAAGCAGTTCACAAGAACTGCCGGTGCAATGATAAATGCCGATAGTGTATGCTGTCTGCATTTATTGATGTGCAGTGGACATGATACGCTACATCGTATCATGTCTGCTCGCGCTATGTTAAATCTAACCCTGTGAGCAAACAAAAAGCTAAAACAATACAATCTACAACATGCTTGTTGCTGAGCCTCAGTTACATTTTTTTAAAGATTTATTTAACCTAACTTAGTTAAAATTGGGATGTCAGCCTAGGGCAGCATAAAACTACAGTAAATACAAAAACAAAACTAAATACACTACTATGAATACTATGCAGCAATCCATACTAAAATGCTGCAAAATAATTCATAAGTTACAGGGTACAATATACTTTTGCTGGACTGTAAGCAGATACTTTGAAAATGTTCTTTAACTTGTTAAGATGTTATAAATATGGAAAATAAAACTCACATACTAGATCTGTATACCATTTATTCCACAATGGAGTAAATTTACTCTCCCTTCAGGCGGACAGATTTGCAAATAGTGCAAGTGTTCGATTTTATACACTTGTGAGCATTGTGGATCATCGGTGCGAGGATCTATGTGTGTGCAGAATCCAGCAGAATCGTCTCTCCTGGCACCAATCTGCATTCACGCTTCCCTGCTCTTCATTGAGCCATGATGCAGACACACTGCTAAACAAAGGGAAGGTGTAGAGAGTTTTAGTGTTACTTATTTGTGTTTTTTTTAGTGAACCTGTCCACCTGCAATCGCCACTTGCGATGTTTCATCGCAGAGCGAAATGTAACATTGCTCAAGAGGATTTTTGTACAAAGCCGCCCCCTGCTCATACCAGTTGTGCTAGAGCAGGGTATGTCAATTACCCCAAACAAACTGGTGTCGGGGTGATTGATCTTTGCCACTTCTACGGTGGCAGAGATTAAAAAGACGCCGTTTCTGCTTCATAAATATGTGGCAGCGGCGAGCCTGTTCCACATAGCCGAAAAGCTGCGAACACAGCTTAATAAATTTACCCCATAGATTTGTTTAATCTAGTTAGAATTTCTATTTTTCTTTCAGCACTAAGTATGTTGCAGAATTTATCTCTAGCCTCCCTCCTAGGAGGTAAATGCATTCTCAGTTCTCTGACCAAAGATCCATATACTTTTTAGACTAACACCTCGCTTCAGAACATTACATAAACATACACAGATGGGACTAATAAACAACAGAAGACTGTCCTGCTATTAAATTCCCTAGCTGCAGGTTTCCTCAGGAACATACTAATGAACATGGCGTTTGCTGCAGAAGAGAGATGATAAAGCATCAGAACTGTAACAGGAATCACCAGCCTTTATCTTGCATGTGGACACCAGCCTTGCTTGGCCTAATCTTGGTGTTTAATAGTCATGGAGCTGTATCCAAACATATGTTCCTATAATCCCCTTATCTCTTGCTCATTATCACTGCTTTGAAATGTCCATCAGCAGCCGTGTGCTGGGGCTACTCCAGCCAAATGTGTTTTCTTCCTTTGCACCTGGCTACGGCCCTGAGAGCACAGAGATGATAAATGTTGCAGCATCTCACAAGGCTCAGTGATTCTGAACTTTAGCTTGTTAAAGTAGTATTTACTGCTAGAACCCTGTTGTTTTAAAATGTAAATATAGACTATAACAATTTGCTATAGTCCTCTGTCATTATCTTACCTGCTGTGCAAACTTAGGGCCTGTCTGACCTCTCCTATTGTGCTGTAGTTTCTAGAGACCTGACCTCTTTCGTTGTTTTGTATTCTCTATAGAAATTACATTTTTATTTGTATTCTGTTGTGACTTTCAACATTTTGATTGAAGAAAAAGCCATTAATAGAGCATATTTCTGCTAATCAAATACTTTCTCATACTTTACCAAATCATTGGTAAACTGCAAACACAGTGTTTGCATTTTATCCTTTCCGATTATTTTATTTTAATTGTTTTATTAAATTTTTAGTTCACATTGTTATCAATAAAATACACAATCAAGTCATAAATATTACTGAAATATTTTACATAGTTTTACAAGTTCTCATTTTCCATTAAGTGATTATTCATTGCTTGCTTATTGGACTACAAAACACCTAGAATTATTTCTGATACTTATTGGTTAGTACGTGTTTATGCAATCTGAAATTATGAAGTGTAAGGGACATATTTATCAAGCTCAGTATGAAGCTTGATGCCCCATGTTATGAAGCAGGGGTCTAAAGACCGCTGCTCCATAACCTGTCCGCCTGCTATGAGGCGGCAGACAGAAGTCAACAGCAATCAACCTGATCGAATACGATCTGGTTGATTGACACCCCCTGCTAGCGGCCAATTGGCCGCAAATCTGCAGGGGAAGGTATTGCACCAGCAATTCACAAGAACTGCTGGTGCAATGATAAATGCCGACAGCATATGCTGTCGGCATTTATCGATGTGCAGCAGACATGATCAGCTATATCGGATCATGTCCGCTCACACAATCATAAATATGCCCCCATATGTTCTGGAATTGCAAACATATTCCAAACAGGCTAGTAGATTCATATAACCTTCTAATGTATTAGAATTTTGTTTTCAAAATGTAAAGTTAATCTGTTCAATTGCTTTTTATATTTGCACAAGAGGAAGAGCTATTTTCTTACCTCCCAATAATTCCTGGAGTGTTGCAAGCCGCGGTATATAAAAAAGCAATAGTAATTGTGCTGTGTTAAATCAAAGTGACAATTTATTTTCTTATTGCTTATGATAACTTAGCCAGAATAAAGTTAAAAAGGGCTCAATATCTGCATATTCCTCTTATAAATCAAATTATAAACTATAGAAAAAACCTTAATTGTGTAATTTTTGAGAAATAACTATTGGTTTACAATTTAGTTGTTTCCAGCTATGACATTAAAATTGTATGTATGAATCAATGGGCTTTATACCAACTATTTAAAGGGACAGTCTAGTCAAAATTAAACTTTCATGATTCAGATAGGGCATGTAATTTTAAACAACTTTCCAATTTACTTCTATTATCTAATTTGCTCAATTCTTTAGATATCCTTGTTGAAGAAATAGCAATATACATGTGTGAGCCAATCACACAAGGCCTTTATGTGCAGCAACCAATCAGCAGTTACTGAGCATATATAGATATGCTTTTCAGCAAGTGATATCAAGAGAATGAAGCAAATTAGATAATAGAAGTAAATTTAAATGGTTGTTTAAAATGACATGCTCTTTCTAAATCATGAAAGAAAAAAATTGGGTTTCATGTCCCTTTAAGCATAAATAGACATGGAAAGAAGGTAATATGTATACAGAATTGTATAAAGAAAACCAGCAAACTTCTTTGCAGAAGTCAACAAATGATGAACACAGCAAAAGAAACATAAATAAATGAATGAATTAATAAAAAAGAAAGTGTGAGAGTGGAGAAATAAGGTTCAATTAATCAGTATACTGTACTATAAAGTTATATATATTTTTTAGAACTGTCCACTGAATTGTAGCGATCAACTTATCATGTCTCTATTTCTATAATGACTTGGTACAATTCGACAGGGCATTGAGCAGGGCTAGGATCAATGACCAGCAAGAAGGTGTCCAATTCTAATTCTTATGCTTGCATCAGAATACATCTCTAGTTTTTATAAATCTCAAAGTCTAAAATATGTATGCAGTGCAACTAAATGATCGTTGCACCTACCTCTCACATGGAAAATCGTTGTACTGCAAATATTATTATTATTGATTAAACCCCCTTAAAAAAAAAAAAATCTCATGCCTCAACAAAACCAAGAGAAAAAAGTTATGAATGTAACTAATAAATGTCAAAAAACTTCCTTTTGTCATACTCCATATCCAGTTTTAAGTACTGTATATGTTCACTGTGTCACTACTGTTTTCTCCCCAAAAAATTATGTTTTTCAAGAAATTTACTTAAAGGGACATAATACTCATATTATAAATCACTTGAAAGTGATGCAGCATAACTGTAAAAAGCTGACAGGAAAATATCACCTGAGCATCTCTATGTAAAAAAGGAAGATATTTTACCTCACAATCTCCTCAGCTCAGCAGAGTAAGTGCAGTATAAAGATTTATCTTTCAGTTACTGCCCAGCTGCAGGGCTTTTTTTTTTTTTTTTAAATTAAGAAGTGAACAGAAGCCAATCAGCATCAGCACTGCTGAGGTCATGAGCTCTTTTACTGTAATCTCATTAGATTTCCCTTAACTCTCATGAGATTTCTTAGTAAACTTCCTTAAACTGAATAGGGAAATAAGATGAGTGTGCATGAGGCTCACTCCCTTGCCTGCTTAAAGTCCTTCACAATGGGGTGTGAATACTTAGGACATTTTGAGGTAAAATATCTTCCTTTTTTACATAGAGATGTTCAGGTGATATTTTCTAGTCAGTTTTTTACAGATATGCTGCATCACTTTCAAGTGTTTCAACATTTCGGTATCATGGCCCTTTAACTTGCATTTCTTGCCCTCAAAAATTAAAAAATGAATTTGCAGCTAGAACGAGTCATCTTGCTAAATCAATTTTAAACAACTTTCCCATTTACTTCTGTTATCAAATTTGCTTCATTCTCTTGGTATCTTTTATCGAAGGGTAAAGCTAGGTAGGCTCATAAGAGCGAAGTATTGTGCATGTCTCTTTAATACTCTATGGCAGCAGTGTCTTGCAACATTTTTGTAGCTTTGTAAAACAATGTTGCAATTCCCTGCTGCCATAGAGTACTAAAGAAAAGTTTGCACTTCTGAGCTCTTATGAGCCTACCTAGTTTTACTCTTCAATAAAAGATACCAAAAGAACAAAGCAAATTTTATGACAGAAGTAAAATGGAAAGTTGTTTAAAATTGCATGCTCCATCTGAATCATAATAGTTTAATGTTGACTTTACTGCCCCTTTAAGAAATCCAAACTAGATACTGCAGTTCAGTTTGGACACAAAGGGGCCGATTTATCATAATGCGAGCAGACATCGAAAAATGCAGACAGCATACACTGTCGGCATTTATTATTGCACAAGCATTTCTCGTGAAATGCTTGTGCATTGCCGCCCCCTGCACATTCGAGCCGATCGGCTGGTAGCCAATCGGCCGCTAGCGGATTGCTGTCCGCTACCTCAGAGGAGGCAGATGAGTTAAGGAGCAGCGGTGTTAAGTTTGCTGCGCAGAAACAGGTGCATACGGAGCATGATAAATCAGCCTCAAAGGTTAAAAACATATGCAACAAAAGCAGCAAGATATCTACATCAATGAGAAAATTTGTGAAATCCAGAATGCTTCAACAAATTTTTATACTTCATCAAATAAGAGCAGATCCCACAAAGAGGTGGGTATGCTCAAAAATAGTTAAACAGAGCAGAAGGAAAAAAGAACAATGGGTGTTTACACTGAAATATGACACAAGTGAAAAGCCTGTCAGCCGCGGTGGTGTATGTAGATCAAAATCACTCTACACCTACCCCTCGAATTCCTTGTGATGGACAGTTCAGATAAGATCCTGTACAGCAGGGTTCCTCCCTCCCTGTGTGCAGGTGTGTATAAGCAGGGGAACGGGTCTAGAGTCACACGCCAAAAAGCTCTCTATATCACAGAGGTTGAGGCATTAAACCAATCAAATAGTGACATAACAGTTACACCTTTACAAGAACACTAGGTTAATACCTTGTCAAGTTCTGCTCCAGCGGCTTTCCTCATATCCCACCGTAATGCAGAGTTGATTACCTAAGTTAGAGAAAGGGTGCTGTTATCGACCCCTGGTCCCGCGAGCTGTCCCTCGGTGATCAAATGAATCAGCAGCTAACAGCCAAACACCAGTGCTCACTCTTGCCTGGATATAAAGTGAAGCACAAAGAAAACACAGGAGCTCCTGGAGACGTCCGTTGCACAGTGATTTAATAGAACGAAAGTGAACAGGGTACACAAAGTATCAAAAAATGTTCAGGGAAACATCCCTATTAAAATAATAATAACCAACACAGAGATGGAAGTGCAGAGAAATTGAGCTAAACAACAAAACAGCGGCTAACGTGTTTCAGCGTGAGCCTTACTCATAGCCTCTTAAAACATAAGTGTTCAAAACAGAGTTTAAAAAACTTAGCTCCAGGTTTGATTGGAGTAGGAGATACACACCCTCCAGCCAATTAACCAATCAATAACACTAGCAAACACACGCACACCCACCACCCCCTACCCAATCCTATTCATTAGCTGTCAGCACTATATCAACTAACATTATGTACATATATTTAATATAAACATGCATATGAAGCAGGGATATTAGTAGCAATCCTAACCGAAAGTATATATATCCCAGTTCTCTTCATCACTGAGCGCTCCCATATAGCCACTAAATCAATTCACGTTTAACCAACGCCCCACTAATATCGGGGAACAGAGGATCAGATATGCATAGCGCAAATCGACAGCGTGACCCCACACCGTCACATGGATCATACTCTCCAGTACCGGTCGGGGCCCGCTGTCAGTGTTCAGTGACAGGAAAGCTCTGATTGGTTGGCCATCAAAACCAAAAACAAAACCGCCTCTCCCTCACACGGAGTCCGCCCCTGTAGTACACGTCATCATTACAGGTAAATAAATAAGTAAACACGCCACCCCGATGGGCAGTAATGGACGATGTGGAACAAACCAATCTAATCAGTATGCAAAGAAATCAGTATAACACACTAAAGGCCAGTGGAAAGACACATGATAACTTCAGTGCAAATGTGTATATAAATAAATATAGAAGTAGCAGCAGTACGCACCCCAAATCTGGACCGCAATTAATGGACTAGCCACACTCTGTATACACATCTGGACTTATCTGTGGATATAAATTGAAATGTAAATTCGTATGGAAATAAATAGTTAATCTAAATCCTCAAGCTAAGTTCATTCTCCAAACAACTATTGTTAACAACCACATCAAGATGTCGCGCAGAGGACCAGTGGGGATGTACAACATATATTCAAATAAATACTTACAGAGGTAGCAACAATATAATCCCCAAATCAGGACAACAAATAATTACAAACCAACCGCACTCCATATAATCAGATAAACTTATCTACTGATGTGGATAAAAAATAGAAATTTAAATTTAAATTTAAAGAATCTCGATCATAACCTTATTCCGTGCTTCACATAAATAACTATCATAAGCAACCAAGAAGGATACGTTGGTAAAGGAAACGACTCATGAACAGAACAAGTTGATCCCTATAGACCACATGGACCAAATAAGCCAGATTACATATGGGCAAGGGCACTTGTATCTTGAGAATCAATCCAGCCGGGTCAAACCCGAGAGGTCCAAATACCACGACAAATAATTAATGGAAAATCAATACATCCATACCTAAATAAAAAATAAATAATAGATAAATAAATACCTTTATGACCTCAATAACACAAGAACCACATCTCAAGAGACTGTGAGCTGGCAAAGAGCACACTAACGTGGGTTCATCCCCTTAGTGTCTTAGTATACAAAATGTTCAAAAGATGTGTATATATATATATATATATATATATATATATATACACCTAACAACGTGACCAGAAGTTGATCAAATCGAATTCTGAATTGAGGCCCCCTGGAATCCTCGTCTTCAACTTGAAGATCCAGAAGGCCTCTCTTTCACCAAGCTTGTTCACTCTATCTCCCTGGCCACGTTTGGGGGGAACTTTGTCGATAATGCTCCACATAAAGGACCTTACTGACTTTTAGTCTTAGACCCTATTCTGATGTCTGACAAGTGCTCCTTTATGCGGGTTCAGGCCTCCCTCGTCGAGAGCCCAACATATTGCAGAGAGCACACATTGCAAGTGATCAGATACACTATATATGTTTGTCTACAATTCAAGCAATATTTTATGTTGTAGCTCTCACCCGTCACTGAGGATTTAAACACATCCCCTATCACAACCTTTTCACAAGCAACACACATGTGGTGGTGACACCTGAAGACCCCCACAGATGTCAACCAGGAAGAGGCACTACACCCGACAGGCTCAGACCAAATCTTAGTGGGGGGCAACCATGTTGCCGATTGTCCTGTTCTTTTTATATGCAAATCTGATCCCCTTTTCCACCACCTCTGCTATACTCCTCATATTGTTTGGAGTACTCAGTGATGAAAGACACTTTAGTGGTGATATCCTGATTACCCCCCTCTCTCTCTCTCCTTTTTGGTTCTGGACAGTAGTGTTTCTCTGGGAATTCTCCCTACATCTCTCCTAGCCTTCATAATCAATCGGGGATCATATCCCCTCTCCTTTAGTCTAAGGGTCAAGTCATCCGCCTGTCTTTCATACACAGACTGAACTGTACAGTTGGGTAGGGGGTGGTGGGTGTGCGTGTGTTTGCTAGTGTTATTGATTGGTTAATTGGCTGGAGGGTGTGTATCTCCTACTCCAATCAAACCTGGAGCTAAGTTTTTTAAACTCTGTTTTGAACACTTATGTTTTAAGAGGCTATGAGTAAGGCTCACGCCGAAACGCGTTAGCCGCTGTTTTGTTGTTTAGCTCAATTTCTCTGCACTTCCATCTCTGTGTTGGTTATTATTATTTTAATAGGGATGTTTCCCTGAACATTTTTTGATACTTTGTGTACCCTGTTCACTTTCGTTCTATTAAATCACTGTGCAAAGGCCGTCTCCAGGTGCTCCTGTGTTTTCTTTATGCTCAAAAATAATTGCTTCTATGCACTATCTGTGTATACTAGAATAATGGTACATTAAAAATAACTTTTAATTTGTTTAAAGTAAAAAAGCAGCAAAAATAGAAACAGCTTCTTGCTGCTCACACACACATTTGTTAAAAACACTCCTCCAGTGTGAAAATAGTATTATTGAGGTATAAATAATTTGTGTTGTAACTAGAACAATATTGTTAGTATATTAATCGAGAGGAAGGTGCTGCAGAAATTTTAGAAACCAACAAGCATTGTGTCTTTAAATTACTTTGATCGGTCGCTCAGCATTTGCTATCAGCTTTGTTTTACAAATCAGCACAGTTACACTATTTGCGGTACTAGCGGCACTAGGAGAGTACCAGTTAGGTTAATGCACCCTTCTCTAGAAGGATATTTTCAATAGTAGTTTTTTTTAAACTTGTTCAACATTGTTTGAAAATTTAAATTAACAACATTCCATATGGCTTAACACTGTTCAATAAATGTATCCATTTGCATTCCATTTTTAATGTTATTGTGGTAAGCACCCATAAGTAACAACACTTTTACAAATCCTTCACGCTTGTTGATATGGTGTATTATGTAATAATGAGTACATTGTCATTTAGTATCCATAACCTTCTAGCGCTACATAGATAATCATACAAATATACAAGCCATTTACAACTGACAAGAGGTGTGTCAGAGACTATGCAGCGATAGGTCTATTCTATTTAGCCTTCTACCAATCAACATCAATATGTACACACAGTGGGCGTTTCATTCACCCTATAGGCTCAAAAGTACACAATCGATTGTAAAACCATACCAGATATAATCAGAATCAAGTTAAAGTCCCCAATATCAAGTGGGCTCTCTATCATCATTTAGGGTCATGAACTTACTTCGTCATAAAAGAGCTCACCTTGCAGCCACATGTACCCCTCTGAGGAAGCGTATGTGAAACACGACCGCGTCAGGGGACTCTCTGTATTATACCTGCCCTCCAGTTGTTGTTAATTTAAATATTTAAACATTGTTGAACAAGTTTAAAAATAACAAACTACCATTGAAAATCTCCTTCTAGAGAAGGGTGCATTAACCTAACTGGTACTCTCCTAGTACCACTAGCACCGCAAGTAGTGTAACTGTGCTGATCTAATTTGTAAAACAAAGCTGATAGCAAATGCTGAGCGACTGATCAAAGTAATTTAAAGACACAATACTTGGTGTCTAAAATTTTTGCAGCATCTTTCTCTCGATTAATATACTAACAATATTGTTCTAGTTACAACACAATTTATTTATACCTCAATAATATTGTCGCACTGGAGGAGTGTTTTTAACAAATGTGTGTGTGAGCAGCAAGAAGCTGTCTCTATTTTTGCAGCTTTTTTTTACTTTAAACCAATTAAAAGTTATATTTTAATGTACCATTATTCTAGTATACACAGATAGTGCATAGAAGCAATTCTTTTGGAGCATACCCACCTCTTTGTGGGATCTGCTTTTGTTTGATGAATTCTAATTTTTGCTTAAAGCACTACTACTTATGTTAACCCATAAACGTATCTAATAAGGTTAATAAATAGAGACCTTTAACACAGATCTGTTGTCCTCTTTTCTTTAATTAATACATTTTTATACTTTATTATATACTGTAAAGTATGTTTTTAATTTTAAATAAAAATGACTCATGAAAGGGAAACTGTACTTGAAAAGACATACATGTGCAAAATGAAGACTCTAATGTGTCACAACATGTGAGTGCAGAGCAAGCGATATTGGGTTTTCATGATCGTTTGCACACAGGTTAAAGTGTGCTGGTGTTATGAGTTGAAAGTTAGCAATTTACGCTAGAATGATTATCGTGACTTCAGAGCTGTGGTTAACTGTTTCGCTAAATATAAACGTTGCACAAAACACATAAAAAATACATTACAAAGTATAGTTACGCTCAAATTAACACCATCTAATAAATATTATATAAAAAAATATTGCACAAAAATGTTGTAAGGGTATATGAGGTTTCAGGTGTTAGAAAACAAAAAGGCAGGCAAAGGGCTTTAACGCTGAAATATATACATATACATGTCTAAATATGGATATGTATGCATTTATATATGTCTATTTATGTACAGATATATTTATATGTGTATATTTAGACATACAGTATATACACATAAATACATATGTACCCATATAGACATATATACCTGTGTGTGTGTGTGTGTGTGTGTGTGTGTGTATATATATATATATATATATATATATATATATACACATATGCACCGGAGCCCTTTGCAGTTAAGTAGATGAAAACATGTAAAATCATATTTATGCAATATTCATATTTAATAAAGTGTACTGTATATTTAGTGTAAAAAAAATCATATTCCAATGTTCTGCACATAGCAGAATATGTTCTATGTATTTATAAATAGATATTCCTATATATAGACAGGAGATATGATGCAGTGTTCTTCAACTATTTTTCAACTTTTTTATTGTGATGGTTATGTGACTACTTTAAAACTGGATTTTAATTTTCAATAATGTGCCTGAAAGTTTGTTGGTTCTTTGACTATTCCTATATATATATATATATATATATATATATATATATATATATATATATATATATATATATATATATATATATATATATATATATATATATATAAAAGTATATATATATATATTATTATTATTTTTTTGCCTGATTTATACATTTACTGAAGGCACATAACAGAATTTTTCTTTTTCTTTTTTTTTTTTTTCCCTCCTGATGGATAAAATGCCTGTAGTATATACTTACTGAAGGCACTTAATATTATTAAAAAAGGAAAAAAGAAGAAAAAGAAGGGAATTTTTTTTCTCTCTCTTTCTTCTCCTCACTCATGTCTCGTGGAGGAGAAGGGTAATAGAATATTTTTCCTATCGGCTTTTGATGTAGAGCTGCTTAGGAGGTACATGGATGTTCCATGTTGGTCTGTGTGCGACACTCTTTCCTCTTCTTTTTTTTTCTCTTTCTTCGTCCTCCTTTTCTTCATCTCCTCCCATTCCGGGTTCCCCCTCCCTCTCGTGGAAATGTGTTTATCCCAAATAGCGGATTACCTACTCACTGGCTTTTTCTCTTAAATATAACACAATGGATATAAAACAAATAAAACTCTTATCTCAAAATGCGAAGGGCTTAAATGCACCCCATAAAAGGCACATAGCATTACACAGTTTTCATAAAGAGAAAGGAGATATTGTTTTTATTCAAGAATCCAACTTTGTACATAACAATGAACCTAGATTTACAAACATATTTTATCCCACCATATACCATAGCTCGAACACACGGAAACGTAATGGGATATGTATAATAATTCAGAGAGATATTCCTTTTCAACTTCTACAAATGGAAAAAGATCTAGAGGGCAGATTCCTGTGCTTGGTTGGTCTGTTATACAATAGACCGGTTACAATAGTCACTCTATATGCACCTAATACAGGACAAAAAGCATTCTTTAAGAGAATTACTAATCTTGTATTAGAAAAAATGAAAGGTACATTAATAATGGGTGGAGATTTTAACCTTACACTTGAACCAATACCGGATTGCTCAAAAAAAAAGAGCAACATACCTAAACATGTAATTAGATCTGTTAAATCAAATTTGCTCTCCTTATCTCTTATAGATAGTTGGAGAACACTACATCCTACAACAAAGGATTATACGTATTATTCGGCTCCTCAACAATCATACTCACGCATCAATTATTTTTTTATTGACCAAAATAGTTACTCTTTAGTTCAGGAAACAAAAATACATAACATAACATGGTCAGACCATTCACTAATTTCAGTGAGCATTAAATGGCAAGAGACACCACTAACCTCATATCAATGGAGATTAGAATATCACCTATTGAATGATCCACAAATTAAGACCTCTATCCAAGAAACAATAGACATGTATTTCTATTGTAATCAATGGGAGGATACATCCCCCGCTATATGGTGGGAAGCACACAAACAGGTGATACGCGGATAATTTATCAAACATAAGGCCAGAATAAATAAAAATTTGAATAGAACTTATCTCCTCCTTACTAGTACGTTGCAAAAGACTGACCAAATACACAAAAAAGATCCCTACAATGCGATTATATCTACTCAGCTTAAAGAGGCCCTTACCAACCTCAATGCCTTCCTGAATAAAGGGGCCCAACGAAGGGCACTGGCACTTAAAAAATGTTATTTCAACGGAGGGAATAAGGCTGGAAAATTGTCATTAGATGAGCCATTCACACTACAGGAGGTCATTCAGACTATCAAGGACCTACCATCCAGTAAGAGCCCTGGCCCTGATGGTTTTAATGTAACGTATTATAAAACTTTTATAGAGTCTCTAGCACCTAATTTACTTAGATTATTTAACTCACTCAGTAAAAATTAATCTTTTCTAAAAGAAATGCTAGAAGCTAGAATAGCAGTACTACCTAAACCAGGTAAGGAACCTAACATCACAAAACATTTTAGACCAGTTTCATTACTTAAAAACGATATAAATTTTTTTTCTAAAATCATATCCAATAGAATAAATAAGATCCTCCCCTATATTATCAATACCAATCAGGTGGGATTTGTCCATGGCAGAGAAGCACGGGACAATACTATTAAAACATTACATTTAATTAAATTCGCCAAACTAAATAAGATTCCTTTAGTAACAATATCAATGGACGCTGAAAAAGCATTTGACCGGCTTAATTAGTCATTTCTTCAACAAATGTTTAAAAGGTTTGGATTTGGAGAAAAAATTATTCAGCAAATATTTTATCTATACACCTGCCCATCGGCAAGGGTGAGAGTGAATGGCATGACCTCGGATCCATTTAACATAACTAATGGTACTAGACAGGGTTGTCCCCTGTCGCCCATACTTTTTGTAATTTCCATGGAAATTCTAGCTGCCAGAATACGCTCTAATAATAAAATCAATGGGCTGAACATTGGGAATAAGGAATACAAAATATCGCTTTACGCAGACGAATTATTAACTTTGACTAATCCAGCTGGTTCAATCAGCGCCCTAGAAGAGGCTTTCCAGGAGTTTGGAAAATACTCAAATTTTTTGATAAATAATAATAAATCTGAGGCAATATTTATTTCAACACCTGCACAGGTCCTTCAGGCCTGTAAACAACAAAACCCATACTCCTGGAGAGAGTCTTCAATTAAATATTTGGGTGTCTACTTAACATCAGACACTGCAGGCCTTTTCACAGAAAATTATGTTAAATTAGCAGAAAATATTCAGCAAGATCTTACTCAATGGAAAAAAAAAACACTCTCTTGGTTTGGTCGCATACATACAATAAAAATGAACATTCTTCCACGTATTATATATATTCTTCAGACAGTCCCAATTGCTCTCCCTAAAAGTTATTGCATTGACCTCCAGAAGATGATCAATGTTTTCATCTGGAACGGGAAAAAACCCAGAATTAACATCTCTACATTATATACGCCCCAAAAAAAGGGAGGGATGGGGGTACCAAATATCAAGAATTACTATAGGGCAATAGTACTACAGAGAGTAATAGACTGGCATACAAACAAAGATAACAAAGCATGCGTATCGTTAGAAACTGATCTAATCCACCTTCAATCAATTAGTAACTTATGCTGGGTAACAGCAGAAAGCAGACCCCCAGGCACAGAAGACTGCCCTCTGATTCATCATATAATTACACAGTGGGATAAGATAGTAAATATACATCCCAATATATCAACTTTTCCATCGCCATTATTACCAATAAATATTAACGCAGAATTTCAGGGAGGCATAGTCCCTAGATTCTATAATACAAAACAGACACAAGGTACGACTCCTCTAGTAAATTTCCTTGAACAAGGTAAATTAAGATCAAAGGAAAATCTTATAAATATTGCAGGGGGGTCATACTCTAAATGGCTAAAATACTTTCAATTAAAAAAAATTATAACTAATCACATGTCAAGAGATAATTTAGTAAGAGAGTTAACTATTTTTGAAAAAATATGCCATAAAAGAATTCCACTAAAAGGAACAATTTCTCTCAGTTATAAATTTTTAACAGATAATAATAACCCCAAAAACCATGTATACATACATAAATGGGAAAAAGAGACTGGCATCCATCTTGAAAATGCAGAATGGAATCAAATTTTCCTAAAAACAGCTGAGACCTCACCATCCTCAAATATTCAAGAACTTAATTATAAAGTATTAACCAGATGGTACCTTACACCAGCTAGATTGCATAGTATTTACCCGAACGCGTCAAAATACTGCTGGAGGCGGTGCGGAATGATCGGAACAATGAAACATATATGGTGGGATTGTCCATCGATCCAAAGACTATGGTCAGGCACCTCCTCATGCATTCAGTCTATTTTAAATAAAACACTTCAATTAGATATATACAATGCTCTTATGAATAAACCTATTAAAGGTATCTGTAAAATTAAAGCTAAACTTATAATATACATACTAAATGGAACTAAATCCATTATAGCACGGAACTGGAAAAAAATGAACATACTAAATGAGGATATGCTAATACCTAGGGTAAATGAGCTATTGGAATTAGAAGAGTTCTCTTACTTAAAGTCTAAAAGGGAAGATCTCTTCTCAATGATGCATTGTCATTGGGAGGCATTTCTAAATAAAGATAGCGCTTAGGGAATATAAAGGAACACGAATGGGAGAGGAGGGATGGAGAGGAGAAACTTTTTTCCCCCTTTATTATTTTTTTTTCTTTCTCTCTTCTCTTTCTAATTTTCCCTTTTCTTTTCTTCTTAATATATTAATAAATATAATAAAGTGCTGCAATCTCAATCCTAATACTTCTTTTTTTTTCTTGTATTTTTACTATAAAATATATAGTATATGGGAGAGAGACAACAGCTACAAAAAAAAAGAAAAAAAGTAAGCAAAAACTGAAGGATCCAAATATCAAAAAACAATAGTTGGTTTATTCAAAGCATGCAGGTGATATACACACAGGGTGTGGAAGAGCAGCTGCGGGAGATGCTTCATAATTCTGCACCACATTAGAAAACAACAAAATTCCATCAGCGCCACTTGAGGTACGTCACTTATTGAAGTGAGATAGGGTCACGCTTGAGCCCTCCCTGGCAGTATTTACCTGTATTCAGACAGAAGTATTGATATCCCTTTAAGAGGTAACCATTCCTCTTTGACACAGCTTCATATAGAACAAACCTGATACTTACTTACGATACCGAAAAACAGTTTGCTTCACAGCATCCTTACATTTGACTTACGCGTACAAGGGATATTGCTCTTTTGTGACATACACATGATAAGACTGACAGAATATTTCCCTTTTTTCATAATATATATATATATATATATATAATATATATATATATATATATATATATATATATATAAACAGCAGGCAGGCCAGCACTCACAGTTAACATTTCATCCACCCAGGGTGCTTCCAAAGTATTGATAGTAGTGAAGAAAAGGTTTGCACTCGCCATGATTTTCAAAGTTACCATTTAATGTAACGTTTCGGGGTGTTATCCCCTTCGTCAGACAATACAAAATACTTATATATTAAGTAGAGAAGACAAGCACTCCAGATAACAGGTCTCAAATGCCTGGGGTGCAATAGACAGAATTTGTAGAAGCAAAAGAAGAGTGCACTCACCAGGACTTTTCAAAGCTTTATTTTCTAGGAAATAAACCTTTGAAATGTCCTGGTGAGTGCACTCTTCTTTTGCTTATATATATATATATATATATATATATATATATTATATATTATATCCATAATCATCTATATATCTACATATATATATATATATATATATATATATATATATATATATATATATATATATATATATATACAGGTAGCCCTCAGTTTACGCCAGGGTTAGGTTCCAGAAGGAATGGTTGTAAATTGAAACCATTGTAAATTGAAACCCAGTTTATAATGTAAGTCAATGGGAAGTGAGGGAGTTAGGTTCCAGGCCCCTCTCAAAACTGGCATAAGTAACACCTAATACATTATTTTTAAAGCTTTGAAATGAAGACTTTAAATGCTAAACAGCATTATAAACCTAATAAAATAATCACACAACACAGACTTTACTTGCATTTTTCTGCAAACAGTTCTTTCTATGCATTCCAATCTGGACTGATTTATAGACAGGAAGATCTTGTTCCTTTGAAAGCTGCTCGATAGCTCAGGTCTGGTTAAACTGATTAATTTCAGCTTGCTTGGCTTGCATATCTTTGCTGCAACACAAGCGGACAGCTCCATCTACTGGCTATTTTAATCAATGCACTGCTTCTCAATGCTTTTCAATAGTAGTCACATGACTGAAAAAAAAGGTTGTTATTCTTAAACAGTGCAAATTGAACCGTTGTAAACCGAGGGCCACCTGTATATATATATATATATATATATATATATATATTTATATATATATATATATATATATATATATATATATATATAATATATATATATATATATATATATATATATATATATATACAGATATATACAGTATAAATATATATATATATATTGTTCAAAAATACCATCAGATATATAAAGAAATTATCCAACTGTAAAATAAAAACACACATGAACTCAATTAACCCACTATAAAAGGAAGCACTCACTTATTGGGGCCATATCTGACATTTTAGATTTGCAGTTGTTTTGTTTGGTGTATCAATTTGTTTTTAATGCATTTTCCTGATATTGAAAAAGAAAATTGGAAAGATTGTACCTAACTTTGCTGTTGTATAGTGCTTGAGACAAGTGTAAGCTACCAAGTTCACCCAACGTTGTCTTCATAAAAAGTTATACTGCAGCTGCCCTTTATGGATAGATGGGAGATAACTGCATATAATACCCATTGGTATAGTATCAAGGCAATATTAATTTCAAATATTCTTTTATTATTTTAAAATGTTGAAAGTACACTGGTCTGTATGTCAAAATAATTTCATATTTTTAGTTGAACACATTTTTTAAATGTTATAACCAATTATATGGTTATTCAGTGCACTCGAGGGACACAGCATCATAATTGCGTCTTATTCTTTTTTACATTGTTCTCATATAAGTTTTTCTGCATAGAAAAAAATGCAAAAGAAAGCTCTTTCACAGAGCTTTGTCAAAACAGAAACAGAATAATTATTCTTTCAGTCGCCTTACTGCAAGGTTAAAATACAAATTGAATGCTTTTTTTTTTCCAGAATGTTGGATAACGTAAATTTTGTAGAAATAACCCTTTGTATATGTATTTTTTATTTTTTTTCTCTTCTCATTTATAATCTGTGAAGAAGGAAAAAAAAATAGATGAAAAGGCCAGATAGAGTTGTGAATATTCTTTGAGGTTGTTAAAGCAGTCGTGGAGTTGCTTAGCAATCGTGTGACTACAAGTCGAGGTAGGAGGGACCTTAGTAAGATAAAACTGGATGGATTTAGTTTTGCATTGCTGCTTATATTATTTTTTAATACATTTTTTGTTTGTTTTAACAATTGATGTAGCAAAAATATGGTGCTCTAATAAATTCTTTGAACCTACTCAAAGCTGTGAATAATAAATACAGAAAAACATATCATGGAAAGCTGTCTTTGAAGTTAGGAAGAAAAAACTTTGAGACCTTAATAAACAACTGTTTAGTCAACCAGTGGATATCTAGAATATGGTTTCAGAAGATTGTTTATTGAAAAGGGAACAGGTCCAAAAAGAATGACACAGAACATGATACAAAGGGTCATGAAGAATTTTAAAAATGTAAATGTTAAGGGGACACTCAAGTTAAAATTAAACTCTCATGATTCAGATAGAGCAAGCAATTTTAAAAAAAAACTTTCCAATTTACTTCCATTAACAAAATGTGCACAGTCTTTTTAAATGTATACTTTTTTAGTCGCCAGCTCCTACTGAGCATGTGCAGGAATTCACAGAATATACATATATGCATTTGTGATTGGCTGATTGCTGTCACATTGTACAGGAGGAGTGGACAAATATTTTAACTTTGAAATGTATCACTTGAAGTTCAGACTAAGGGGCTAAATTATCAAGCTCCGAATTATCAAGATCCGAATTATGAAGTTCCCAGCCTTCATGCCGCTGCTCCATAACTTGTCGACCTGCTCTAAAGCTGCGGACATCAATCCGCCCGATCCTATACGATCGCGCTGATTGACACCCCTGCTAGCTGCGAATCTGCAGGGGCCGGCATTGCACAAGCAGTTCACTGTATACAAACTAATGTATAGAAACCAAGACTTATTTCTTCAATATTTAAGCAACTAATATAATTTTAACAAGACTTCTACACACTATTCTCATTCTAATCTTTCTTTGAATATGTAATTATATCAAAATCTATTTACTATTTAATGTTCATTTTTAATATTGGCTGAATTGGAATATCTTGTGAAAAGAAGCAAAACATATCACCCATGTTTATGTAAGGGAGTTCTGAAGGATTAATATGGGGGCCAATATGTTTTAACTTTATCTTTTTTTTAAAATTGACCCAATAAATAAGACTTTTATTTGAAGTTTCTAACTCAACCCTTAGCTGGGTTTATTATTAAATAACATGTACGCACCATTCAACTGCTATAACAAAATTAACAGTGCTATCACAAATTATAAAGCAATTTACCGTAGGTAATTAGCAACTACACAGTGATCATTTAAATACTGTTTAACTAAGCAACCACAAAGTTTGCTGAGAGATTGTAAGAAGCTACACTTCATTACTTTTTACTTACAATTGCACATGAAACCTGCACTTAGGTAACACATTATTGTACATTGCTAATTTCATACACGTACATTCATTTGTAATTTGTAGTCACATGGGCATACAATTTAATTATATAATTGCTAATGGGGGGGATGGGTGTGTGAATGCTGAATAACTTAGATCCTGCATACTACAGCTGTAGTTATAGGCATGGCTTAATTCAATATGCCTCTGGGCACAGATATCCAGCCATAATTTATACAAGGAAAAAAACAAACAAACAAACAACTAAAGTACCCCATGCACTCACTCCTAATTTTAGTCCAATGCCCGGATACTTCCTCCAAAGGATTATAGATATGTAAAAAATGTCTTGAGGGCCCTTACAGGTCCTTAAAATCACTTTTTATCCGTGTTTCATTAAAACATGTTCACATATTTGTGTATGAGTGGTCGACATTAAAGCTTATGCTAAAGCTTTTTTTTCAAGAGATCATACAATGAATATAGACATAGTGACAAAAAATGTAATCAATCCCCCACAATATCCCCATTTTTTTTCTTTCATGATTTAGAAAGAGCATGCCATTTTAAACAATTTTCCAATTTACTTTAATTATCTAATTTACTCTACTCTCTACATATGCTTTGTTGAAAAGCATATCTAAATATTTGAAATGTATTCCCTATCTGAATCATAAAATAATATTTTGGGTTTCATATCCCTTTAAATCTAATAATTTCGATAATTAGCAAAATGGCATTCTGATCAGCCTGTGGCAAGATATTTTTTGGAGAATTGCAACACACTGTGGCAAGGGTCAGGACCATGCTAATTGACAGGATCCCGCCACTAAGAGGTAAGATTAACCGCAACCATGAACTGTTAAAAAGAGAAGCCCAATGGATAAATAGATTGGGCACATTAAACCCTAGAGGGTTAAATGTCCACCAGAATTATTCTTTATTGTTTTAGTTTCTGGTTTAGTACATAAAGGAAATATTTCCTTATTATATTTGACTCTGGGTTGGTGCCTTATATATTTAACATTTCATGTAAACAATATTTTTTTTACTGGCAACCACAGCACCTCTTGTGACAACATCCCATGCCAATATTTTTCTTCTTTTGTAACATTACTCACAGTGCCAATATTTTTCTTCTTTTGTAACATGCAAGTTAATGAATTTTTACAAATGTAACAATTCATGTCTACATATTTTACAGTATTGCAGCACACTCGGTGCTAAACACTGGAAAGTATTCCAAATGGTTTGATGAATTTCAATCTTGTCTTTCGTCTAGCGATGTCACTTGTGATGTTTTTCTTATTCATTGATATACCTGATAGAAATACAGGTTGCAATTTTTTTTTTTTTACGTTATTACAATACCAGGGTTTTGACCAATAATATTTGATATCATTGGGGACGTATTCTATGACACCAGTGTAGTTAATCATTATAAGCTAGTATGGAAATTTAAAGGGACACTGAACCCATTTTTTTTCTTTTGTGATTCAGATAGAGCATGCGATTTTAAGCAACTTTCTAATTTACTCCTAGTATCAAATTTTCTTTATTCTCTTGGTATCTTATTTGAAAAGCAAGAATGTAAGTTTAGATGCCAGCCCATTTTTGGTGAACAACCTAGGTTGTTCTTGCTGATTGGTGGATAAATGCAACCACCAATAAACAAGTGCTGTCCAGGGTCTGAACCAAAAATTGTCTGGCTCCTTAGCTTAGATGCCTTCTTTTTCAAATAAAGATAGCAAGAGAATTGTATTTTTTTATTTTAGTAAATCTTTTGGAAGCAATGTAACTTATCATGGCTATCAGTGCATATTATTGATTAGTGTTGGTAACAGAATACATAAGCCTGACACCATCTCAACACTTTCTACATGTTTTGTTTGCTTTTTGTTCTTCCTAATTACCTACATAAAAATATTTAATGCGATCAGGAGCTTTTGAGACAGTCCTGCGGGTGCCACTGTCACACCTCACAGAATTTTAAGATTCCATCTGTTTTTTTTTTTAATATATATATGTTTTTTTTATGCAAACGTTAATATGACAGGTGCTAACTTTCTGTCGTCAATGGAAACTTTCCTGCCTCGTTAATCACCGCTGTCAAATAGATGTTCTCTTGTCAATCCTGCAGATGGCTCAACAATGCTCGGACGTCAGATTTTGCTTAATTGAATTTATTTTAAGGTAGCTTGGTGACACATTGCAAGTTACTCATAAGCTGTAGATTGTTAACTGCTGGAGAAACCCACTTTGTGCATTGTATGTATGAAACAGATCCCTTTATGCTTTTCGTCGAAGCACAACAAAGAGAGATTACATCTACACATCACAGAGATATAATTGTTATACAATCTATGAAATCAAGATTGTAAAAATCACAGGGTCTCTCATTATCATTTTTCACTTCAATTACACCATAATTTTCCCACCAAAAACATCAACTTAATCTCTCCTCATACCTTTGTTCTACAGAAACCGTTCATCACTACATAAGTAACTAAGAGACATTTATCATTATTTCTTGGGGGGGGGGGGGGTTAGCATTATTTGTAATGTAGGTGTTTCTCCTTCTCATCCAGAACCTGCAGATTGAGAGTTTTCAATCTAAAATGCATTGAGTGACTTCACAGTACTGATGAGTGCGAGCAAAACCCCACTCGTGCTAACAATAGGATTTCAGATATCACAACCACGTTAACTACTTCTTTTTCCCATAAGCTTTAAAGGAGAGCACAATTTAAAAAACAAGCAAACTATGGCACGCTAACTTGGCTCCATGTTCAACCTACTGCGCTAACTAGAATTGATTCATACATATTTTATATTCCTATAATCGTCACATAGTATAAAATGTTCTTTGTATTTATAAATATTTATTTTAGTATATAACAAATTTTTTTCTAAAATATATATCTATATGCATATATATATATATATATATATATATATATATAGATAGATAGATAGATAGATAGATAGATAGATAGATAGATAGATAGATATCAAAATAACAAGAGTATTGCATTGAGCAATGATACTTTTTTTATTGGACTAACTATACATTTATAAGTTGACAAGCTTTCGGAAGAGTTCCTTCCTTTATCAAGTCTGGAATATTGATCCAGACTTGATAAAGGAAGGAACTCTTCCGAAAGCTTGTCAACTTATAAATGTATAGTTAGTCCAATAAAAAAAGTATCATTGCTCAATGCAATACTCTTGTTATTTTGATATCTAAATCTCTGGACTAACACGGCTACTCCAATCAACGTATATATATATATGCTCTTCTCGGAATGGTAACGCTGCTGTTGTTCAGTGAACAGATTATACATGTCCTGATGAAGGCCCAACTTGGGGCTGAAACGTCGACCATGTCCTATTGATTATACTAAATAAAAGAACTATTATTTCTATTGTACAAATCCTGAGAGTGCCCTTTTTCTACATGGATTCCTACATTTATTACTTTTGAGGATTGCACCCAGGTCCTGACTACTCCACCTGGTTGGAGCGATGGGCTACAAGCTATTTGAATTTGGATATATATATATATATATATATATATATATATATATATATATATATATATATATATATATATAAAAATAAAAAAAAAACCATTTTGTTCTAAGTGAAGAACATTGGAATGTAAAATATGTACAGTAAAAACACAGTAATAGTTTGGTATAACACTTTAATTGAATATATTTATGTTTTGTTTAGTGCAATTTTAATTAAAGCCCTAAGCATTTAAGCAAGGCCTTAAGTGACAATAACCCGATGAGTGAAAATTTAGATTGTGTTCGGTGGTGCACATTTAATTTTAAACTTGTAATATACACGTAGGTTAGCTCGGCTGTGATTTTGCAATATAACACGCTAACATTAGAGCGCTACTTGCAGTGGCGACTCTAGGAACAATATATAGGGGGGCACATAAGATACCACAGTCAAAACTGGGGGGCAGTAATAATTTTCACCACTAAATCATACCACTGAAAATAATACATACACATACATACACACACACACACACACACATGCATATACACACAAACGCATACACACACACACAAGCACACACATTATACATACATACACACAGTTACACACACACAAACACACACATTGTACATACACACACAGTTACATACACGTACATAAATACACACACACACATACATACATACATACATACATAGTTACATACACAGTTACACACACATACAGACATTATACATACATACACACACACAAATACATACACATATATACTTACATACATACACAGTTACACACACACACAGTTACACATACACACATTATACATAAATACACACAGATACATACACATAAATAAATACACACACATACACACACAGTTACACACACATACATATCCGTCCGACACATGATAAATCGGCCCAAAGCCTTGTCTAGGAAATATAACTGTGATATATTTTCATTTTGCTCTGTTTTCCCCCTATAAATGATAACCCATGCAATAGCATTGGGGCTATTAGGCAAAACAAATAAAAATATTATGGCTCCCTCACTTCCTATCCTGGAATCACTTCAGTTCTATGCAGTGGTGGCTGGTGACATTTGAGGTCAATGGGGCACCTAGGTTCCTCCCAAATTTAACCGTGGTGTGAAAACTCACCCAGTGCTTCCAACATGCAACATGTTTAATATACTTACCTTTGTACATGGTCACACACACATGCACAAACATACACAATAACATGGACACACACAAATTCTCACACGCACACTCTCACACACATGCTTATGCACACACACTCACACACATGCTTATGCACATGTACACTCTCACAGAGGTTTGTGCTCACACATGTACTCTCTCACATTCTTATGCACACACACACATGCACTCTTTCACACACATGCTTATGCACACATGCACTCTCTCACACACATGCACATATACTTAAACATAAAACAGAAGTTATATAGCTGGCTCAGGTGATTTGGCCATTAAGCATACTTCATTGTACTTGTGTTGGATGTAGTACACCAGCTTTCATTGCATTTCTAGCATCAGTATCAAACAAACTGGGTACCTACCAATGGACTTAATGAATAGAGGACACTGGTGCAAATTTATATATAGTGGTTAAGGTGCCTCTGTCCAGCCTGCTTAGTTTAACATATTTAATCTTTAAGTATAGCTAGTGTTTACAAATATGTTCCAGCCCCATTGGAAACAATGCCTGCTTTCATAGTAAAATAGTTACCAATGGCATTTGAATTAGATTATGGGAAACCAGTATTGATGTTATAATTGATAAATGGTTAATGAATATGATTGTTATCATTGATAACAATCATATTCATTAACCATGTCTGCCACAAGATATTAAAACATTTTAGGAAATAATTAAATACCTCAGTTATCACCATCTAACCTTTTGATATGAGTCAGTAGCTAATTTCTTCTGGCAGCAAACTAGTTAACACAGGGAGAAAAAAACAACACTCTCCCCTTGCCCTGTCCTGGCGATTAGTTTTATGGCTGCACTCAGGAATGTTAGGGCTCATTTGCAAAAGTGAGAGGCCATCATTACTGTCAGGGGCTGTTTATCATTTGGCAATGGCAGTGATCGGGAGCTTTTCACTAGCTTGCTTCTCTGAATGTACTGAACATGCCCGGACTGCACAGGCTCAACTGCTACTCTGATTTAAGTCTCCTGTCTGAGAACTGCCTAACTCTGTGACAGGGTGTTGTAAGATGCTGCTGCAGTCAGTGTATAGAGCACTGCACAGGGCAAGTCAGCTACTAGTTTAAAGTAGTGGGTGGAGTTAGTTACTTGCCGTACACATGGCGGTTGTAGGTTGTAACGCAGTGCTGAGAAGCTGCTGACAGGGGAGCATGAGAGACAGGAAGGTGTTAATAACCCAGCAAGCAGACGGTGACCTATTTGAGAACTAGGAGAGGGAATTCGGGAATATAACAATTTACCTCCAATAGGTCCGCCCCTGCAGTCTCTCTAGATTAAACAGTGAATCATCATCATGTATTTGCTCTTACCTTACCCCAGAATCAGATGATGATCTACTATAATATCACGGACCAGTCTTTCTGTGCCACTGGCCCACTGCCAGACACTGCAGACAACCAAGGCCACTGACTGCTGGTGCTGCTCCTTCGCTCGCACTTCTGCACACAGCAGCACTTGCTTGCCTGGCTCGGCTCCTCCCTCTTCCTCTCCACACTGAGTCCACTCCTCGGTCATGTTCCTTGTGCTGCTGAGCCTGAAGGAACGTTACGTGACCTGGCTGGAACTGGTTTGGAGAGCGAATAGTGCCAGCAGCATGCATGGTGCTGTGTGTAGAGCCGGCATAAGGCACTTGTTGTGGTGGGTGGGGGTTCCACTTCCAAGTGTGAAGGCGGGTCACAGTAGGGGAGGCACGCTGCCACTGCGCAATCAATTACCCTCAGACAGTCATTCATTCTCATCGATCACACTACTCACTCAAAATAAAAAACAGTCACCACTCACCCGCCCAGAGTAAAAAAAAAAGGAAACATAGAACAATTTTTTTAAATCATGCAAGTGCGTAGGGCTGGTGGGGGGGCAAGCCATATTCAAGCGGAGGGGGGGGGCAAATGCTCCCATTGCCCCCCTGTAGCAATGCCACTGGCCACTTGTAATCTAGCCCTCACTTTAAGTATAGTGAGACAAACATGATTATTTTGTTGCACATCTACATATTTGCCCACATAAATCCTCAAGCAATGAAAAACTCAACTACCAGTGTTTCTAGTAGATCAGGGGATTCTAAGTAGATTATGCAAATTAGATTTACAATTTCCAACCTTTTTGATTAAATTGTTCATTTTAAACTGCTGCTTTATGTAGCTTTGAATATAGAAAGGATAGAAGAGTGCAACACGAAAAAAAACATGCAAACTGCTATGTAAAAAAAGCTTATAAGTACTTAAATAAAATTTCCAAAAATCTGCAAAATTACTTACACTTTAGTGTTGCCAAGTGTAGCCTGCTCCACCACCCTTATCAGTGCCCCACTGCAAATCTTGTGATATAACAAAGTGTGCATGTAAGGATAATTACTTATGTAAGCAAGGGGGGATGAGGAGGTACATCAGTTACTGATTTTGTTTGTTGCCAAGAGGCTTGCTCATTTCCATGGAGATAATGTCATGTTTGTGAAAGCTTCAGCATTATACTGTGCACTTCTTTAGTCAAATGCCATGTGACTCTGCCCCCTACCATGCAAGTGCATGAGTACATTCTGGTCTGGAAAGCACCTGGATAGAGCTTGCTGCAAACAAAAACTATGTCTCAATTAAAGGGGTTAATGGAGGTTAAAACAGAAACTGTTTTGTAGGTAAGCTTTGTCTGCATTATATATTTAGAATCTTATGTTAGTTCATACTGTTTTATGTCCCTTTAACATTTTTTTAACTTCAAAAGTTTTCTTTCAATTATTAAACAAACCATTTGACGATTTAAATGTAAATTATGAATATTACATATTACATTGAAGTCCATAAGTATTAACCTTTAAGTGTTAATATTTTAATATTTAATTTGTACAATCAATGATGGGAAACAGTTTGCAAAAAAGAATGTTGTGTTTTTTCCAAATATTTGACATTTGTGTCCAATGAGTTTGCGCTTAGTTCATTGGTTGATGGAAAAATTAAGGCTACTGAATCCAAACCAAGCCAGATCTGTGATTTGTGTGCATTATTTGAATTTCAAGCAAGTAACCTGCTATATTTTGGGAATAGTTCCTCACCTGCACCATCAACAGCACTCTCATCAGACATGTGTTCATTTTGATGCACCCATTCCCCGTTACACTTGAAGAAAATCTGTAGAGCTGGCATAGCACGGCATCGAAGGGTGATGGGATTGCTTTTGATGATATAGGCATCCTCTGGCTCCATCTGGAACTGAGGCAAAGTCCCAGGGGCAGAAGGTTGTGACTCGGGCAAGACTTCTCCATTGTCACTTCCTATATGAAAAGAAAACACCATCATTAAATTATTGTATAATAATGCAAGACACCAAGAACCATTATTACCACAAGTTATTGTATATGCACCATTTTTTCTAGGTGGTACATAAAACATAGCACTATATAATTACTAGGCCCAATATGCATAAAATCTTCTCTCTCGTGCAGCTGAATAAAAACATGTCAGATATTGAGTTAGAGCCCTTTTTACAAACCAAATGGAAGTTATTTATATTGAATTATTCCTTCTGTTACTGATCAGTATTACTAACCCAGAGATCTCACATGTGCCAATTAGATAAAGAGAACAACTCCTCCATGTAAACATTTCATATCTTCCTTAAAGTAAAAAGAGATGAGTAATTCTGTATTCACTGGTGCTTTTTTTTATTTTGCCTAGCAATCTATTATTTAGGACAAGCTTTTGAGATTTCACCTCTAACACATGTCAAGCAATGCTCATTCACAAATGCTTTTTGAGTGCTACAATTTTAAGCATGCTAAGGATTTTTGTCAAACAAATGTGTTATGAGCATTCATTGCTTTTTAAATTGACAGATCTTTGGACACAAAGCTCTCACCACACATATAAACCACTTTCTCATAATACACAAATTTCAGGATATATATCTTTATCACCTTTTAAAATACAGAGACTTCAAAACATCAGATTTTCATTCACTCTAAAAATACTTAAGCAGACACATAATTCTCACCTCCTCATAATACCAAAGATATGAGAATACATAGATCTAATTTCCTCCTAATGCAAAGATTTCAGAACACACAACATTCACAGCTTCCTAATGCACAGGCACATATCTGAAAAATAAATATTGCACCCTATACTTTCAATGGGAAGCAGCAGAAACATGGCCATTTTGTTTGGATAACAAATTGTCAGTAAAAGAGCCAGTTTTATGAATTAGAAAGAGCATGCAATATAAAACAACTTTCCAGTATACTTCCAGTATTAAAAATGCACATTTGCACAGTATATACATATATGGATTTTGTAATTGGCTGATGGCTGTCACATGATACAGGGGGAAGGGAAAAAAGGGTTAACTTTGAAATTTGCCAGAAATTTAAAGTAAGTGCTGTTGCATTGTCTTTTTTATTGTGCATTTGTCAGTTATACGCCCCCTGTATGTAGTGGTCCTTTAAGTGCTGTGTATGCGCAAATTCTGAAATACCCCTCTTGCCTTTTGGTACTATTAAAAACCAGGTATTAACTTGTATCTCTTGCTATTGTGCATTTAAAAACATGGAAGGTGTATAACAAAGTAACAAAAACTCCACTAAGGTTATGCTCGTGCAATTTAAACAGAAATCAAAGTAAAAAATTTTGTGTGCATAGTAAAAATCTTCAACTTAGCACTACACTACAAAAGATTGGCACACAAAACATTTTTTTTTTTTTTACAATAGTAAATTTTGTTAGCAAAGGGTGAAAAACAAAACAAAAAAACACTGCTTTAATTTGCTGTGGTCAGTCTGAAATAATTTCTAGCACTAGTCTAAGCAACCCCTGTGTTTTATGTTACATAATTTACCAGTCTGTAAAGAAGTATGCATTATGAACACTAGTTGTTTGTTAGATTTATTTGAAGGGGAGTGGTAGGACAATTGGTAAAGGCAAGCTTTTCTCATTGTGTTTCATTAAATATGTTTTTAATGTCTCTTTAAAGGGCACATTGCAATAATTGTTTTCATATCCTATATAATAAAAGGCCAAGTGTGTTTGTCCGAAGCTGTCATGCACAGTAGAGACAGCACGCAAGGACAAACACACCTGGCCTTCCAACTGACCTCCTCCTGGCATCTGGCGTTGCGTGTGGTGGAGTGGGCGTGGCCGACCGGTGTGATGTTGGCGTGGTCGGGTGTGGCGTGGGTGTGGGCAGTCATGACGGCGGGCGGGGCCAGATGCAGCCAGATGCCGACTGAAGTCAGTGAAACTGAAAGCTCTAAAAAGTGGTGATAGAGAGAGCAGCAGAAAAGGGGGGGGAGCACAAAAGAGAGGGGGGAGAGAGCACAAAAGAGAGGGGGCGAGAGCACAAAAGAGAGGGGGAGAGCACAAAAGAGAGGGGGGGGAGCACAAAAGAGAGGGGGAGAAATCACAAAAGAGAGGGGGGAGAGATCACAAAAGAGAGGGGGGAGAGATCACAAAAGAGAGGGGGGAGAGAGCACAAAAGAGAGGGGGAGAGCACAAAAGAGAGGGGGGAGAGAGCACAAAAGAGAGGGGGGAGAGAGCACAAAAGAGAGGGGGAGAGAACACAAAAGAGAGGGGGAGAGAGCACAAAAGAGAGGGGGGAGAGAGCACAAAAGAGAGGGGGAGAGAGCACAAAAGAGAGGGGGGAGAGCACAAAAGAGGGGGGAGAGAGCACAAAAGAGAGGGGGAGAGCACAAAAGAGAGGGGGGAGGGAGCATAAAAGAGAGGGGGGAGAGAGAGCACAAAAGAGAGGGGGGAAAGCACAAAAGAGAGGGGGCGAGAGCACAAAAGAGTGGGGAAGAGAGCACAAAAGAGAGGGGGGGAGAGAGCACAAAAGAGAGGGGGGAGAGAGCACAAAAGAGAGGGGGGAGAGAGCACAAAAGAGAGGGGGGATGGAGCACAAAAGAGAGGGGGGAGAGAGCGAGCACAAAAGAGAGGGGGAGAGAGCACAAAAGAGAGGGAGGAGAGAGCACAAATGAGAGGGAGGAGAGAGCACAAAAGAGAGGGGGAGAGAGCACAAAAGAGAGGGGGGGAGAGAGCACAAAAGAGGGGGGAGAGGGCACAAAAGAGAAGGGGAGAGAGCACAAAAGAGAGGGGGAGAGAGCACAAAAGAGAGGGAGAAGAGAGCACAAAAGAGAGGGGGGAGAGAGCACAAAAGAGAGGGGGGAGAGAGCACAAAATAGAGGGTGGAGAGAGCACAAAAGAGAGAGGGGAGAGAGCACAAACGAGAGGGGGGAGAGAGCACAAAAGAGAGGGGGAGAGAGAGCACAAAAGAGAGGGGGGAGAGAGCACAAAAGAGAGGGGAAGAGAGCACAAAAGAGAGGGGGAGAGAGCACAAAAGAGAGGGAGGAGAGAGCACAAAAGAGAGGGAGGAGAGAGCACAAAAGAGAGGGGGGAAAGAGCACAAAAGAGAGGGGGGAGAGAGCACAAAAGAGAGGGGGGAGAGAGCACAAAAGAGAGGGGGGATGGAGCACAAAAGAGAGGGGGGAGAGAGCGAGCACAAAAGAGAGGGGGAGAGAGCACAAAAGAGAGCGAGGAGAGAGCACAAAAGAGAGGGAGGAGAGAGCACAAAAGAGAGGGGGAAGAGAGCACAAAAGAGAGGGGGAGAGAGCACAAAAGAGAGGGGGAGAGAGCACAAAAGAGAGGGGGGAGAGAGCACAAAAGAGAGGGGGAGAGAGCACAAAAGAGAGGGGGAGAGCACAAAAGGGGGGGGGGGGAGAGAGCACCAAAGAGAGGGGGAGAGCACAAAAGAGAGGGGGGAGAGAGCACAAAAGAGAGGGGGAGAGAGCACAAAAGAGGGGGGAGAGAGCACAAAAGAGAGGGGGAGAGAGAGCACAAAAGAGAGGGAGGAGAGCACAAAAGAGGGGGGAGAGAGCACAAAAGAGAGGGGGGAGAGCACAAAAGAGAGGGGGGAGAGAGCACAAAAGAGAGGGGGAAGAGAGCACAAAAGAGAGGGAGAGAGAGCACAAAAGAGGGGGGAGAGAGCACAAAAGAGAGGGGGAGAGAGAGCACAAAAGAGAGGAGGGAGAGAGCACAAAAGAGAGGGGGGAGAGAGCACAAAAGAGAGGGGGAGAGAGCACAAAAGAGAGGGGGAGAGAGCACAAAAGAGAGGGAGGAGAGAGCACAAAAGAGAGGGGGAAAGAGCACAAAACAGAGGGGGGAGAGAGCACAAGAGAGAGGGGGGAGAGAGAACAAAAGAGAGAGGGATAGAGCGCAAAAGAGAGGGGGAGAGTGCGCAAAAGAGAGGGAGAGCGATAGCAAAAGAGAGGAGAGAGAGCAAACGAGTGGAGAGAGAGAGCAAATGAGTGGAGAGAGAGAGCAAATGAGAGGAGAGAGAGAGAGAGCAAAACGAGAGGAGAGAGAGAGCAAAAGAGGGAGAGAGAGAGCAAAAGAGAGGGGGGAGAGAGAGAGCAAAAGAGAGGGGAGAGAGAGAGAGCAAAAGAGAGGGGAGAAAGAGAGCAAAAAAGAGGGCGGAGAAATAGAGAAGGGATAGAGAGAGAGCAAGGGGTGGGACCGATGTACTGCAAAAAATTGCCCGTGTACACGGGCTTTAGGACTAGTATTCCTATATTTGAGAGAATAGCAGTTTTTTTCATGACAAATAGTAAAAGCTGTTAAAATTCAAATTAAATGGAAAACAGGAAGTGCAAATTTGTATACAACTGATTCCCCAGTCTCTATTGCTCACTGACTGTTAGGAGAACTCCCACATGAAACATCCATTACATTTTGAAATATCACCTTTTAGCGTGAATAAAGATTTCTTTCTGTACAATGTGCCTTTAATCCCCATACATCTCTTTACCTAATAATTCACATTCAATTCAAGAGAAGTACAACCCACTACCTCCAAATACATAAATAATAGACATTTATTCTGCTAAACGCACCCGGTTTATGAATCCTCACCTTTCCTTCGACAGAGACATCAAATGAACTTTATTCTGTAAAGAAATCAGGAATAAATGTCTCTTAACCCAGATGTACATTCCATTTACTTGCTAACAAAAATGTCAGGGAAACCTAATTATCCTTTCACACCCCACATATAAATCTGGGTCAGGATAGAAAGTTAATGGAAAAATAAAAGGACTAATGACCATTTCTGACTGGCAGCCCATCAGCTATCTGTTATTGCTGTATTGATTGGTATTGTGCTTGGGCCTAAGACTTTTCAGCACGAAACTGAAAAAGATCTAGAGGAGAAATCTGGAGTACCAATTACAAGAAATTAAAGGGACATTCAAGGAAAAAAATTATATGTTCTCATTCATACATCTAAACATTTGCTGGAGATGTCCTGGGAAATGGAGGTTTGCACTGTGAGTGAGAGGAGTATCAGTTGTTTAATTGGGGCAGAGCAATGGCTGACAAAGAAGGGAGCACAGCTGTTTAGTAAACATTTATCCAAAAAATGAAAAGAGAGCGCTCCAAGCCCATTTAATAAAGTATAAAAGTCTTTATTGTATCCATGTAAAAACATGTAAAAACATGAAAGTATAAGAAGCGGTCAGCACAAAAAAGTGCAGAATATAGGTGACTGAACAGGTGCAGACAGCATACGCGTTTCGTGCATATGCACACTTAGTCACTGCTTGCAAGTGGATACAATAAAGACTTTTATACTTTTATTAAATGGGCTTGGAGCACTCTTTTCATTTTTTGGATATTTGTTACTTTTGTGTAGCGTGTAAGCAGACACCCCGGGAAGAGTAGCTGCTGCCTATTTTCCTTGGGAAATGATTCCCTTGCCCTCTCTCCATTGAGCCTATAGCTCAGGGTCAGCAGTATACTACTAGGAATAGGAACTAGCTAGCGATTGGTGTATGAAAATATATGTATCTTCTCATTGGCTCAGCTAGCTCTCAATAATGTGTTGCTGTTCTTAAGCCTACTCTTCAACAAACGATACAAAAAGAACAAAGCAAATTTTATTACAGAAGTGAATTGGATAGTTTTGCCTTTTTAAATCTGTACCCATCTCTCCTTTTCAGGTTTTCCCTTCCTTCACCCTACTCCATCTTTCTTTCAGACAACACTTTCACGCTCATAGACCTAGATTTGGAGTTTGGCGGTAGCCGTGAAAACCAGCGTTACAGGCTCCTAACGCTGGTTTTAGGCTACCGCCGGTATTTGGAGTCACTCAAAATAGGGTCTAACGCTCACTTTTCAGCCGCAACTTTTCCATACCACAGATCCCCTTACGTCAATTGCGTATCCTATCTTTTCAATGGGATCTTTCTAACTCCGGTATTTAGAGTCGTTTCTGAAGTGAGCGTTAGACATCTAACGACAAAACTCCAGCCGCAGGAAAAAAGTCAGTAGTTAAGAGCTTTCTGGGCTAACGCCGGTTTTTAAAGCTCTTAACTACTGTACTCTAAAGTACACTAACACCCATAAACTACCTATGTACCCCTAAACCGAGGTCCCCCCACATCGCCGACACTTGAATACATTTTTTTTAACCCTAATCTGCCGACCGCCACCTACGTTATCCTTATGTACCCCTAATATGCTCGCCCTAACACCGCCGACCCCTGTATTATATTTATTAACCCCTAATCTGCCCCCCACAACGTCGCCGCCACCTGCCTACAATAATTAACCCCTAATCTGCCGACCGCAAAGCGCCGCCACCTACGTTATACTTATGTACCCCTAATCTGCTGCCCCTAACACCGCCGACCCCTATATTATATTTATTAACCCCTAATCTGCCCCCCTCAACGTCACCTCCACCTGCCTACACTTATTAACCCCTAATCTGCCGAGCGGACCTGAGCGCTACTATAATAAAGTTATTAACCCCTAATCCGCCTCACTAACCCTATAATAAATAGTATTAACCCCTAATCTGCCCTCCCTAACATCGCCGACACCTAACTTCAATTATTAACCCCTAATCTGCCGACCGGAGCTCACCGCTATTCTAATAAATGGATTAACCCCTAAAGATAAGTCTAACCCTAACACTAACACCCCCCTAACTTAAATATAATTTTATTCTAACAAAATAAATTAACTCTTATTAAATAAATTATTCCTCTTTAAAGCTAAATACTTACCTGTAAAATAAATCCTAATATAGCTATAATATAAATTATAATTACATTGTAGCTATTTTAGGATTAATATTTATTTTACAGGCAACTTTGTAATTATTTTAACCAGGTACAATAGCTTTTAAATAGTTAAGAACTATTTAATAGTTACCTAGTTAAAATAATTACAAAATTACCTGTAAAATAAATCCTAACCTAAGTTACAAGTAAACCTAACACTATACTATCATTAAATTAATTAAATAAAATACCTACAATTACCTACAATTAAACCTAACACTACACTATCAATACATTAATTAAATACAATATCTACAAATAACTACAATGAAATAAAGTAACTAAAGTACAAAAAATAAAAAAGAACTAAGTTACAAAAAATAAAAAAATATCTACAAACATAAGAAAAATATTACAACAATTTTAAACTAATTACACCTACTCTAAGCCCCCTAATAAAACAACAAAGCCCCCCAAAATAAAAAATGCCCTACCCTATTCTAAATTACTAAAGTTAAAAGCTATTTTACCTTACCAGCCCTGAACAGGGCCCTTTGCAGGGCATGCCCCAAGAACTTCAGCTCTTTTGCCTGTAAAAAAAAACATACAATACCCCCCCAACATTACAACCCACCACCCACATACCCCTAATCTAACCCAAACCCTCCTTAAATAAACCTAACACTAAGCCCCTGAAGATCTTCCTACCTTGTCTTCACCTCACCAGGTATCACCGATCCGTCCTGGCTCCAAAATCTTCATCCAACCCAAGCGGGGGTTGGCGATCCATCATCCGGTGGCTAAAGAGGTCCAGAAGAGGCTCCAAAGTCTTCATCCTATCCGGGAAGAAGAGGCGATCTGGACCGGCAACCATCTTGATCCAAGCGGCATCTTCTATCTTCATCCGATGACGACCGGCTCCATCCTGAAGACCTCCATAGCGGACCCATCTTCTTCCGGCGACGTCCAACTGCAGAATGACGGTTCCTTTAAGGGACGTCATCCAAGATGGCGTCCCTCGAATTCCGATTGGCTGATAGGATTCTATCAGCCAATCGGAATTAAGGTAGGAATATTCTGATTGGCTGATGGAATCAGCCAATCAGAATCAAGTTCAATCCGATTGGCTGATCCAATCAGCCAATCAGATTGAGCTTGAATTCTATTGGCTGATTGGAACAGCCAATAGAATGCGAGCTCAATCTGATTGGCTGATTGGATCAGCCAATCGGATTGAACTTGATTCTGATTGGCTGATTCCATCAGCCAATCAGAATATTCCGACCTTAATTCCGATTGGCTGATAGAATCCTATCAGCCAATCGGAATTCGAGGGACGCCATCTTGGATGACATCCCTTAAAGGAACCGTCATTCTGCAGTTGGACGTCGCCGGAAGAAGATGGGTCCGCGGTGGAGGTCTTCAGGATGGAGCCGGTCGTCATCGGATGAAGATAGAAGATGCCGCTTGGATCAAGATGGTTGCCGGTCCGGATCGCCTCTTCTTCCCGGATAATTTGATGAAGACTTTGGAGCCTCTTCTGGACCTCTTCAGCCACCGGATGATGGATCGCCAACCCCCGCTTGGGTTGGATGAAGATTTTGGAGCCAGGACGAATCGGTGATACCTGGTGAGGTGAAGACAAGGTAGGAAGATCTTCAGGGGCTTAGTGTTAGGTTTATTTAAGGAGGGTTTGGGTTAGATTAGGGGTATGTGGGTGGTGGGTTGTAATGTTGGGGGGGGGGTATTGTATGGGTTTTTTTTACAGGCAAAAGAGCTGAACTTCTTGGGGCATGTCCCGCAAAGGGCCCTGTTCAGGGCTGGTAAGGTAAAAGAGCTTTTAACTTTAGTAATTTAGAATAGGGTAGGGCATTTTTTATTTTGGGGGGCTTTGTTGTTTTATTAGGGGGCTTAGAGTAGGTGTAATTAGTTTAAAATTGTTGTAATATTTTTCTTATGTTTGTAGATATTTTTTTATTTTTTGTAACTTAGTTCTTTTTTATTTTTTGTACTTTAGTTAGTTTATTTCATTGTAGTTATTTGTAGATATTTTATTTAATTAATGTATTGATAGTGTAGTGTTAGGTTTAATTGTAGGTAATTGTAGGTATTTTATTTAATTAATTTAATAATAGTATAGTGTTAGGTTTAATTGTAACTTAAGTTAGGATTTATTTTACAGGTAATTTTGTAATTATTTTAACTAGGTAACTATTAAATAGTTCTTAACTATTTAATAGCTATTGTACCTGGTTAAAATAATTACAAAGTTGCCTGTAAAATAAATATTAATCCTAAAATAGCTACAATGTAATTATAATTTATATTATAGCTATATTAGGATTTATTTTACAGGTAAGTATTTAGCTTTAAATAGGAATAATTTATTTAATAAGAGTTAATTTATTTCGTTAGAATAAAATTATATTTAAGTTAGGGGGGGTGTTAGTGTTAGGGTTAGACTTAGCGTTAGGGGTTAATACATTTATTAGAATAGCGGTGAGCTCCGGTCGGCAGATTAGGGGTTAATAATTGAAGTTAGGTGTCGGCGATGTTAGGGAGGGCAGATTAGGGGTTAATACTATTTATTATAGGGTTAGTGAGGCGGATTAGGGGTTAATAACTTTATTATAGTAGCGCTCAGGTCCGCTCGGCAGATTAGGGGTTAATAAGTGTAGGCAGGTGGAGGCGACGTTGTGGGGGGCAGATTAGGGGTTAATAAATATAATATAGGGGTCGGCGATGTTAGGGAAGCAGATTAGGGGTACATAGGGATAATGTAAGTAGCGGCGGTTTACGGAGCGGCAGATTAGGGGTTAATAATAATATGCAGGGGTCAGCGATAGCGGGGGCGGCAGATTAGGGGTTAATAAGTGTAAGGTTAGGGTTATTTAGACTCGGGGTACATGTTAGGGTGTTAAGTGCAGACGTAGAAGTGTTTCCCCATAGCAAACAATGGGGCTGCGTTAGGAGCTGAACGCGGCTTTTTTGCAGGTGTTAGGTTTTTTTTCAGCTCAAACAGCCCCATTGTTTCCTATGGGGAATCGTGCACGAGCACGTTTTTGAGGCTGGCCGCTTGCGTAAGCAACTCTGGTATTGAGAGTTGAAGCTGCGTTAAAAAATGCTCTACGCTCCTTTTTTGGAGCCTAATGCAGCCATTCTGTGGACTCTCAATACCAGAGTTATTTTTATGGTGCGGCCAGAAAAAAGCTGGCGTTAGATTTTCGGGTCGTTACCGACAAAACTCCAAATCTAGCCGATAGTCTCTCTAATGCGTCTGTTTTCTATTCGCTGTAGAGTTTTATTTTCTCTTTAAAACTCATAAGGATTTAAAATAATTGTTGTGGCATTGTTGACATAACAATTTTATCCCAAGGGGACTAAAAGCATTTTAGCGTAAAAGTATGGGCTTAACTAATTAGTGGAACATGACAAATCCTACGTATGATTAACCCACTTAATAGCACTCAATTTATTGACTTCAGAGGCATAAAAAGGCTGTGTTATCCCTGCGGGGATTATTAACCATGATGTTTGCCCAGGTAAAACAATTGGTCAAATAAAGAACTAAGTCATGTCAACTGGTCAAAAAATATACTATATGATTAATTAATTAAACAAATAAACCACAATCGAAACATACAAATTTGACAATTATTGACATTAAATGTTCTGAACTTTTTTGTCCAGGGCATTCACTTGTGTAGATTTAGTGCCTATACTTTATAGCTTTAAAAACATATACTTTTCAGCCCATCCCAGTCAAATTCTTTTAAATATGCAATATTATTTTGATTTATTTTCAATGTGTTTTGAATAGAAATACTTGAAATTCTTATGTTCTTCACTTACAAAAATGTTCATTTTATTTTATATATATTTATATATATATTCCAGCTAGCACGAATCCTCCCACCAGGTGCAGCTACCTGGGTGCAAATATAGCCAATAATAGTTTCAATAAATACTGCACTCTCAGGATTTGCATGAAAAAAAGTCAGCTTTAATAGATGATGTTCCAGGGAACTCAAGTCCCTTTCATCATATAAAAAAGTGCAGTATTTATTGGAAATATATATATATATTTATTTATATATATAACCCTGTATATATATATATATATAACCCTGTATATACAATATAAAAAAAAAACTGGCATTCAAAAGTTTGCCGTCACTTGTACAAAAAAAATGCTTTTATTCGTAAATAAGGAAGTGTCTATTAAAATAACATCAAATTGATCAAAAATACAGTGTAGGCATTGTTAATGTTGTAAATGACTATTGTAGCTGGAAATGGCTGATTTTCTATGGAATATCTACATAGGCATACAGAGGCCCATTATCAACAACCTTCTGTCCTGTGCTCCAATGGCACGTTGTGTTTGCTAATCCAGGTTTATCATTTAATAAGGCTAATTGGTCATTACCACACCTTTTGCAATTATGTTAACACAACTAAAAACTGTCGTGCTAATTATTGAAGCAATAAAACTGGCCTTCATTATACTAGTTGAGTATCTGGAGCAATAGCAATTGTGGGTTTGATTACAGGCTCAAGATGGGGAAAAACAAAGAACTTTCTCCTGAAACTCATCAAGCTATTCTTATTCTAAGAAATGAATGCTATTATATGTAAGAAATTAACAAGAAACTGAAGTTCTTGTACAACATTGTGTACTGCTTCTTTCACACAACAGAGCAAACTGGCTCTAACCAGAATAGAAAGGGGCGTGGGAGGCCCCAGTGAACAACGGAGCAAGAGGACAAATGCATTAGAGTGTCTAGTTTGAGAAACAGATGTCTTACAGGTCCACAACTGGCAGCTTCATTAAATAGTACCTGCAAAACACCAGTCTCAATGTCAACAGTGAAAAGGCGACTCCAGGAGGCTGACATTCTAAGCAGAGATGCAAAGAAAAAGCCATATCGCAGACTGGTCAATAAAAAAAAAAACATTTTAAGATGGGCTAAAGAACACAGACACTGAACAGAGGAAGGTTGGAAAAAAGTGTTATTGACAGATGCATCTAAGTTTGAGGTGCTCAGATCACATAGAGGAACATTTGTGAGATGCAGACTAAATAAAAAGCTGCTGGAGGAGTACTTGACACCATCTGTCAAGCATGGTAGAGGCAATTTTATGATCTGGGGTCCTTTGGTGGTGGTAAAGTGGGAGATTTATACAGGGTAAAAGGGACCTTGAAAAAAGGAAGGTTATTACTCAATTTTGCAACTATATGCTATACCCTGTGGACAGCACTTAATTGGAGACAATTTCCTCCTGCAACAGGACAATGACCCATAGCTCCAAACTATGCAAGAACTATTTAGGGAAGAAGCAGTCAGCTGATACTCTGTCTTTAATGGAGTGGCCAGCACAGTCACCAGATTTAAACCCTATTGAGCTGTTATGGGAGCAAATTGACCGTAAGGTATGTAAGAAATGCCCATCAAGCCAATAAAACTTGTGAGAAGGGCTTCAGGAAGCATTGGGTGAAATCTCTTCAGATTACCTCAACAAACTGACAACAAAAATTTCAAAGTCTGAAATATAATTGCCTGCACTTGGAGGATTATTTGACAAAAGCAAAGTTTTAAGGACACAATTATTATTTCACTTAAAATGAATTATTTCTAGACATGTGTGTTTCATTTTGTTCTGAATCGAAATTCGGACAAATTTGTCAGATTCAGAGATTCGGATCGATTTGAATTTCCGAATTACCATAGCAATGAAACTAAACTATTCCGAATGCATTTGTAACTAATAAATCTAAATTAGTTTGGATTTATTTGTTACATTCGAATGGCCATGGACTAATCACAATTACACTAGTATTGTACAGTTTATTAGGTTATATCATTCTGCTAGCTCTGTGCAGGACACATTATGTAGCTGGTAACTGTGAGGTTGGTAGTACTTAGGTGGGAGGTGCTGTGTATTACACTAGTATTATGTACTGTATATTAGGTTATATACCTCTGCTAGCTCTGTGCATATTGTGTAGCTGGTACCTGTGAGGTTGTTACTTATAATGATTCAGATGGGTTACACCTAATATACAGTACATAATACTAGTCTAATACACAGCACATCCCACCTAACACATACCGAACTTCTGAATTTACTCATTGAATCTGAACTGAATACATCCAAATTTATTCAAATCTGAATGAATCCGAAACTAATACATTCTAATGTACCTTCAGGTTTAGCACATGGATCAGTACTGGGCCCTGTTCTTTTTAATATTTTTATAAATGACTTGGAGCAAGGATTAAATAGCGACATCTCTATTTTTGCAGATGATACTAAGTTAAGTAAGGTCATTAGCTCAGAGCAGGATGGACTTTCATTACAAAGGGATCTGCAAAAATTAGAAGTATGGGCAAGTAGATGGAAAATGAGATTTAATACGGGAAAATGCAAGGTTCTACATTTTGAAAGTAAAAATAAGCAGGCAACATATTTTTTAAATGGGACAAGACTTAGCCAAACAGAGGAGGAAAGGGATTTGGGAGTAGTAATAGATAACAAGCTAAAGATGGGTGCACAATGCAGGGCAGCGTCTTCAAAGGCTAATAAGATACTAGCATGTTTTAAAAGAGGCATTGATTCAAGGGAGGAAAGCATATTTCTGTCACTATATAAAGCCCTGGTAAGACCTCACCTTGAGTATGGAGTGCAGTTCTGGGGACCAATCGCAAAAAAAAAAGATATTGCAGAACTAGAAAAAGTTCAGAGAAGGGCCACAAAGCTAATAAGGGGATTGGAGAATTTAAACTATGAGGAGAGGCTAGCCAAACTGGGTCTGTTTTCTTTAGAAAAAAGACGCTTGAGAGGTGACATGATTACTTTATATAAATATATTCAAGGCCCATATACAGAGATGGCAGAATCTCTGTTTATTCCAACAAAATTGTTTCTGAGAAGAGGTCACAATTTAAGGTTGGAGGAAAGGAGATTTAATCTCCTGCAACGGAAACGTTTTTTTTTCACTGTAAGAGCAATGAAATTGTGGAACTCATTACCAAAGGAGGTAGTGAATGCCAATACCCTAGATACATTTAAAAATAGTCTGGATACATTTCTGTATATAAACAAAATTCATGGATATGATTGCTAGTATCAAATGGGTCACCTTTTAGTGGAGTTATTTAATCTTAACTGGAGCTTTTTGTAAGTATTTTATATTTGTATAGGTTAAACTCGATGGACTTTGGTCTTTTTTCAACCTTATCTAATATATTACTATGTTACATGAGTTTTTAACCACAAGCCTCATAGAAGTCTTTGGAGAGAATAAGTTAGCGAGGTTGTGTTATCTGTAGTCCTGAAGTTAGAGCGCCTCTATGTTTCGCTCTCACTCTAACTTTTAACTTATAATATTATAATATAATATTATTATGTGTGCTAATGCTGCCGAAATAACTTTTTCTTTGAGCACAGTTAGCGTGCAAAAAAAAATAGCAAACCACTTCTAGACCTATATAGGGTGGGAGTTAAGACATCTTATTGGCTGTACCACCTGCCACTGAAACAAAGAAAAACACTGTTCAAAACCATGGAGGGAATGTAACTATTTATACACTGGAGAACAAAAGGGATTAATTTCAGATTTGCAGATGTCCTGGGAAACAATGATTTTGTTAACATAGATTACAGCACTTTAGAATGTTTACCATACCTATGATTAATGGTTTGTTCATTAAACCTTTTTGTTAAGTCCTATAAGTACATTTATATATATTTTATTGACTTTAGGGTGATTTTAGTTATATGAAGGATTAATATACCTTTTTACTGAAAACGATGTTTCAGTGCCTATAAAATGTTGTCGCTATAACAACATTCAAAGGGGACCCATGCTGCATTGTCATCTCCGTCCACATTCACAACATGAATTTAGATCAGTATTTTTTAATGACAAATGTTGAATGAAAAGTGTAAAGGGCATTTACAAATGTTCAATTCATTGCGCGATAAACTTACTGCTGTGAAAGGTCAGATCGTGTTTCAGGACTTATGGAGCAGCTGAGGGCAGATAAAAATGTAAATGGTAGCATGATATGCTCTAGCAAAGCTATTGAAACCGCTCAACAAGATTAATGAATCCAAGCTTATTATCCCCCTGGCAGCTCTGAAAATAAGGGAATTTTTACAATTTCCCCCGCAGGGTCATAGCTGCTTGGGATTTTACACATGATTTGTAATGATTCTACACTGCAAAAAAGCTTTCTGTGTGATCTATATATCATAAATGCATAATTTATTTATATAGAGACATTAGTGAAGGCACAACTCTGCCAGAAGAAGAAGACATAAGGCTACTCTCGAGTGCTGAGAATTGGGGAGGAACAAAGGTATAGAGATGCACCTATATATAGTCAAAGGCCAAAACTCTGCAATGCAATTTTTAGTGTAAATGTTCAGCCTTATCTGTCTGTTTATATATATATCTATTTATAATCTATCTGTATATCTATATTTCTGTCTGTCTGTCTGTTTATTTATGTATCATATCTATCTATCTATCACACACACCATACACACACACATTTATATAGCACCTGTTTAGCATTTTTGTGTATTAAGAAACTTTAACTTTCCAGGACAAATAGAGAGGTTTACCTTGAGTGCTACTAGGGGCTATTCTCCTCACCAATGTGAGTAAAGACCCAAGTGTCCTCACATTCAATAACATCTAGTAGCACCAAACAGATTTTGCAGTGGCTTTTCCACTATATACATAGTGCAGCCTCTTTCTGGTAATGGCTGTCATGGAAAGTTCATCTCCATCTTTTGGGAATAAAAGAGTTTTAGACGTGTGTACACATAGGATGCTAGAAATAATTAAAGGGACAGTCAAGTCCAAAAAAAAATATATCATGTTTCAAATAGGGCATGTAATTTGAAACATCTTTAAAGCTAAACCTAGGAAGGCTCATATGATACTTTCTAAGCCCTTGAAGGCCGCCTCTTATCACATGCTTTTTTATTTGCTTTTCACAACAGGGGAGAGCTAGTTCATGTAAGCCATATAGATAGCATTATGAGCACACCCGTGGCTTGTGGCAGACACTGCACTAATTGGCTAAAATTAAAGTCAATAATTAATTAATAAAAAGTCATGTGATCAGGGGGCTGTCAGAAGAAGCTTAGATACAAGGTAATCACAGAGGTAAAAAGTGCATTAATATAACTCTGTTGGTTATGCAAAACTGGGGATTGGGTAATAATAAAGGGATTATCTATCTTTTTAAACAACAAAAAGTCTGGTGTTGACTGTCCCTTTAAGAAAGCACTGAAGACCAGATAAGAAGCACAACTACCTACATGTTTACAGAAAAATTGGTTTTATATAACAGTTCCATGTGTTACTTGCAGCCAAGTGGGTACAATCACTAATCTGTGCATGCTGAAGGCACAACGAGGTTAAAGGAACAATAAAGTGAAAATTAAAGAACATGCAATTTTAAACAACTTTCCAATTTGTTTCTATTATCAAATTTGCTTAGTTGTCCTGGTATCCTTTTTTGAAGAGTATAAGTAAGTAGGCCAAGAAATAGCAAAGCACTACTCTACTGGGAGCTAGCTGGTGATTTGCAGATGCACATATATGCCTCTTGTCATTGGCTCACTCAATGGGGCCGATTTATTATGATGCGGGCGGACATGATCCACTGTAGCGGATAATGTCCGCCCAACATCGCTAAATGCCGACAGCATACGCTGCCGGTATTTAACATTGCAAAAGCAATTCTAGTGAAATGCTTATGAAATGCCGCCCCATGCAGATTTGCAGCCAATTGGCAGCTAGCAGGGGGTGTCAATCATCCTGATCGTATCTGATCAGGATGATTGCTGTCTGCCGCCTCAGAGATAAGTTAAGGAGCAGCGGTCTTAAAGGGACATGAAACCCCCAAAAAAATTTCATGATTCAGATAGAGAAAACAATTTTAAACAACTTTCCAATTTACTTCTATTATTTAATTTGCTTCCTTCTCTTGTTATCCTTTGCTGAAAAGTTTATCTATGCAAGCTCATGAGCAGCAGAGAACCTAGGTTCTAGCTGTTGATTGGTGGCTGCATATATATATATATATATATATATATATACATGTATATATGCAGCAGAGAACCTAGGTTCTAGCTGTTGATTGGTGGCTGCATATATATATATATATATATATATATATATATATATATATATATATATATATATATATATATATATATATATATATATTGTGATTGGCTCACCAATGTGTTCAGTTAGAAACCATTAGTGCATTGCTGCTCCTTCAACAATTGATACCAAGAGAATGAAACAAATTAGATAATAGAAGTAAATTAGAAAGTTGTTTAAAATTGTATTCTCTATCTGAATCATGAAAGAAAAATTTTGGGTTTTATGTCCCTTTAAGACCGCTGCTTCTTAACTTATCTTTCCGGCGAGCCGACTGCTACATTAGCAGCATGTTAAACCGGCCCCTCGGTCAAATCATACAATAATTTTAGGAAGGGGCCACTGAATGTACCAAGGGACAGAAGCCACTGTTCTTTTTTAACTTGTCAAAGCACTTGCACTTAAAAAAAAACGGATCAAATATTTTTTAAAAGTTTTAAATCCGATATGAAAATAAAAAATACGTCAATTTTTATAATATGCTTTAATTTTCACTACTTCTTTGATTAAAAAAAAAAAAAAAAAGTAATTTACAATAATAACATCATGTTTGTAAAAACCCGTGGCAAAGCCTCATTTATTTTTAAAATATTTTTTTGCTCAGCCACATGACACTGCAGTTTTAAGTCTGCCCATCAGTCTAGGAGTTAATGTTTCATGGCATTAGCATAATTGCTAGCACTTTCTGTCCTTTCCAGTGCTGTCACTTTCACTTGTAGAATACACCTCTACATCATAGGGATCTCATACACTAAAATGACCTGCTTCCCTATCAGGACACAGCTTTATCTGCCTGTGCTCATTTCCAGGGAATGCATTAATGTCCCCAGCTCAGGTCATAGTCCTCCTCATCAAATACAGGGGTGACAGGAGGAAAATTGCACTGCCAGCTGAGCACTACAAAGAAAGAAAAATCAATTCCCTTAGCAATTTGAGGCAACGAAAAGCTTCAACAGGTGGTCATAGCTAAGATATTATAATACCAAAAGAAGAAAGAAATATCACAATGAAGCAGCAGGCCCCTAAATGTCTCACTCTGACTTGTCTGAGCTCTAAAATGTGATTCTGTCTTTCGCTCCTATGAATATAAGGTCCATTTACAGATACCCCACCATCTGTGAGTTTCTTGCCAGGCTATAACCATTCACACAGTCAAACCGCAAAAGATTTATGAGCCGTCAGCTTGAGTTTCGAACCGGTTGGTTTGCCTGCAGTGTCAGCAGCAGAGTCTAGCAGCAGCCAGGAATCTGAAAAGTCAAATGACACCGATGCACGATTCACATCCCCTCTAAAGCAAAACTTAACATTTGACAGGCATGATGCTTTATGGATGACATAGCTTCAGATAATAGAGTGAAACTCTTACGCATGAGAGAGAGCTGAGAAGACAGCCAAAATGCTGAGGAAATGGAATGAATTCAGCTAGAAGCACAGAGTAAATTTACAGATTCTTCCACACTGTGGGCCACAATCTATATTATTTATCATCCATGTTAACGCTTGTGATGCATTCTAGTTGTGTGGCAGAACCAATAACAGTTGATTTTTTTTATTTTTTGTTTCTAAATTTTGAATAATTAAATAATTTTACTACATTAGTCTAATACATTAAATTATTAAATTAAGAATAGTAAAACTAGCAAACACAAGGCACTTGGACATAAAAAACTGGTATTACATGGCAGGGAATACCACAGATTTTTTTATTTTTTTTAACTACTTTATAACATATTTTCCCATTCTTTTAACAAAATATTGCCCTTTTTGTAAACTTGAATTTTCGTGTATTTTAAAAAGATTTATTGTTGAAAGGGTTGATAATATTTTGTTGCTGAATATTTAAAATTCCATATACAAATATTTAAACAGAAATAAACATGATGTTATATTATTTACATATGCATTTATGCATTTGACTGTCAAGTTGTCTGTCATGACATTGAAGGAGCTTTCTTTATATATTATTATTTTGTTACTGATTCTGTTGTATGAAATTGTATAAGGGAGTAAGTGTAGCTGAAGGGAGATCATATTATATCACCACATTGTATAGTGTCCCAAAACAGCTTCATGGGTCAATTTATTAATGTGTGAGCGGACAAGTTACAATGTAGCGTATCATGTCCGCTGCACATCGCTAAATGCAGACAGCATACGCTGTCAGCATTTATCATTGCACTAGTAGTTCTTGTGAACTGCTGATGCAATGCCACATCCTGCAGATTCACGGCCAATCAGCCGCTAGCAGGGGGTGTCAATCAACCCGATCATATTCGATTGGGTTGATTTCTGTCCGCTCTGCTACCTCAGAGCAAGCGGATAGGTTATGGAGCAGTGGTCTTTAGACCATTGCTTTATAACTTCTGTTTCTGGCAAGCCTAAAAGCTCGCCGGAAACACGGGGCGTCAAGCTTGATACAGAGCTTGATAAATTGACCCCCATGTATTAGATTAATTAAGGCCATATATCACAATACTTAGTCACAGTTTTACCCTACTGCCTTCCCCAAATGGATGATTTGAAGTCCAGTAAATGTAATTGCACATATTGTGCTGAACTACATGAAGTAATGCTCCATATTTTCATTATTCTTTTATAGTTGAGCTTGATTTATTTAAACTGGGTGGAACCTACAGATCATTCGTTTCTAAATCTTAAAGGGCCACTGTAAGTAAATATTTTCTATGCCTGCTACTAACTAACTACCCCAAATACGCTTTTTATCAATAGCATTTCATTAACATATCTCTACCGTATATCAGAAATCTTGTCTGCAAATGTAATTGTTTTCCAAACCCACTCCGTGGGTATCCTTTGCTCTGTACCAATCCGTTTACAATACCTAGGTTTCAAAATGGCGCTTTAAACACAAAGTTATTGGTTTAAGTATTTAGAACATGCAGTGCTGAAAATAGTGGGCAGGATAACGTGACATCATCGGCGAATAAAAGATATAACTTTTAGAACGTTATGAAACTTCATTTTGGAGAAAATATAGGTCAGTAGGTTTTAATTAATGTTTATTAACTTTAATATTTTAGTTGTTTAGCTTAAAAATTATAACAGAAAGTAATCCTTTAAGGGCCTCATACACATTTATGGCTATTAAATACACAAATAATAATATATTTCTTAAAATGTAAAGGCACAGGGCGAGATATAAGTAACATTGCTGGGCATCTTTATTTTGTTGTTCTTCCCTCTACAGGGATCTTTTGAGGATACCTTTTTTGCCCACCCACTAGGAGTCCCCAAAGCTCACAGTTCCACTTTTCACTAGGGCCACAGAACTACTATGGATACTGTAGGTGGCTCTAGGGCCACCAGTTGGTCATCCCTCCATTAAGCAATCAATTTTATATAAATTCTAGCTTCACAATAAACAGTTTGCCAAAATGAGCAAGGGGGTATAGGTATTAGCTATTTATGCAAGGAAGGAGGTGGATCTAATAATTTTTAATAGAATTAAATTTACAATTTAGAAATACTTCATTGTTTTCTTATAAAGCTCTTTGATGTTATGTACAGGTACCAAACTGCTACTAAATATAAACATGAGCAGTGGCAATGAAGATTATTTCTAGGTAATCCCATTGTTCCCCATACTATCTGCAACGGTAAGGGCTAATGCCTTTTTAGTGCCATGCGTTTCTCAAGTGGTTACAGCTATTCTTTCTTTCTCGCTTATTTGATTAATGTTGCTCTTTAGAAATTTGTTGTGCAAATGCTGCTCCTAGATTATAAGACACATGACTAATGTTGTCTTGGGGCACTAGGCATATGTTTATTTTTTATTTAAATTGAAATTGAGACAGGTATTTAAATCTGGCATAAGATCAATGGCAAGGGACATTTTTATCTGCAACAGGAATACAGCTGTTATTAGGTGGTATATTTAGTGCAGAAGAGCTGGAGCTGTGACTGATTATTTTTTTTAACATTATAGTCTATTCTAACTCAATAAAGGAGCTATACAAAATGTTATTAACAGGCTTTTTTGTGGGGGGGTTGTGTTGATGTTTTCAATTCAAGTCCATTCAAATTCCCTAGAAAACCTGTTTGTATGATTAAAAAAAATTACTTTTTAAAATTACCCCAAATTATATGAAATTGTCACATCATGAGTAAATGTGTACACCAATTTTCATATAACTGCATGTAATAGAAAGTACTATAAAGAATAATATGCACAGATACTGATCTAAAAATCCAGTATAAAGCCTTTTAAAAATTGAAGTAGAAACTCCCAGTTTACACAGTTGATGAAGTTAGGCTGGGACACAAAGTGAAAGGGGCTGGGAAAGCAGGAAAAGCAGACATTCCCCCCTTCCCTGTATATGAAATGACAGATTAAACGAACATGAGCAGCAGGACTCTACAAACTTCAGTCTACATCTAAAACTTTGGGGCTTGGTTATAATTCTTAAAATCAGCAAAACCTATACATTGTTACATGGGCTATATAAATGGATCATATACAAAACATTTATGCAAAGAAAATCTAGTGTACAATCTCCCTTTAAAAAGTCAATTAGGGTCAGACGTGTAGCAGGGCTAGCCTTAAGAAGTCTGCAAGTTGCACCTCAAACTCTGAAAATTAGAAAATCTACTATTTTCATAGCTAAATTGCATGAACCGGTGCCAAAAATTATAATATAGGTATATTGCAAAGCTGTTTTACTACGCATAACTAAAAGGTGGTTCCAGTTAATTTGAAAAGAAAGCTAAAACTAAAGATGTGCAAGGGGAAAATTTTAGTTTCTTCAGAAATTTTTGATTTGTTAAAAATACAATTTTAATTTTAGGTAATTTTCGTTCATGGTCACATTAGTTTTAAATGAATCTCGTTAGAAATTTTCATTTTAACTAAAATTTTCATTTTGAGCAACAGTGCAGATTTTTGCCATTTTGAAGCTGTAATCAGCTATATTAGCTTTAGTTTTTCATTTTATTTTTATTTTTGGATGTTTACGTTTTCAGTATGCAAAGAAGATAACAAAAATTACATTTTCGTTATATTCTTTCATTCAAAACAAATGCACATCCCAAGCTAAAACCACTGAATTTTCTCAAACAAACTCTTATTGATTGGAATGGGACACTATCGGCTAGATTACGAGTTTTTGTCAGTAAGGCTTGCGGGGCTAACGAGCACTTTATGCTCACCGCTCACCTACAAACAACGCTGGTATTAGTTTTTGTTAGTTGAGTTTTTGTTAGTTTTTGTTAGTTTTTGTTAGTTGAGTTTTTGTCAGTAAGGCTTGCGGGGCTAACGAGCACTTTATGCTCACCTACAAACAACGCAGGTATTACAGGTTATTTAAACCCGGCGTTAGCCGCAAAAAAGTGATTGGAGAGCAAAATTTAACTAAACATCTCACCTCAATACCAGCGCTGCTTACGATAGCGGTGAGCTGGCTAAATGTGCTTGTGCATGATTTCCCCATAGGAATCAATGGGGCTGATTCGGCTCAAAAAAAAGTCTAACACCTGCAAAAAAGCAGCGTTCAGCTCCTAACGCAGCCCCATTTATTCCTATGGGGAAACACATTTATGTCTACACCTAACACCCTAACATGAACCCCGAGTCTAAAAATCCCTAATATTACACTTATTAACCCCTAATCTGCCACCCCCGACATCGCCGCAACCTACATTATATTATTAACCCCTAATCTGCAACTCCGGACACCGCCGCCACCTACATTATACTTATGAACCCCTAATCTGTCGCCCCCAACATCGTCGGCACCTACATTATAGTTATTAACCTTTATTACCTATAAAATAAACCATAAGATAGCTACAATATAACTAATAGTTACATTGTATCTATTTTAGGGTTTAATTTTATTTTACAGGCAACTTTGTATTTATTTTAACTAGGTAAATAGTTATTAAATAGTTATTAACTATTTAATAACTTCCTAGTTAAAATAAATACAAATATACCTGTAAAATAAATCCTAACCTGTTACAATTACTTAACACTACACTATCATTAAATAATTTTTTTTATTTTCTTAGGCGCCAGCAGTTTCTAAAGTGCCGTAAGTCATTGGCGACTCCAGAAATTTGTATTTACGCTTATTTTTGGACATCGCTAGTTTATCCGATTTACGGCACTTTAGAAACTACCGGCGGGGTTTATGTAATACCCCGATGTGCGAGGTAAAATTATGGGCAGCGCCGGCTTCAGTGCTTGTGCTGAAGCCTGCGCCGTATATGTAATCTTGCCCTATGAGGCCTATTTAACAAATGTCTGTCGGACCTGATCCGACAGTGCGGATCAGGTCCGACAGACATCGCTGAATGCGGAGAGCAATGCGCTCTCCATATTCAGCATTGCACCAGCAGTTCTTGTGAGCTGCTGGTGCAATGCCACCCCCTGCAGACTTGCAGCCAGCAGGGGGTGTCAATCAACCCGATCGTACTTGATCAGGTTGAATTCCAGCGATTCCTGTCCACCTTATTAGAGCAGGCGGACAGGGTTATGGAGCAGCGGTCTTTGTGACCACTGCTACATAACTTCTGTTTCTGGCGAGCCAGCTGGCTCGCCAGAAACACAGGCCCTCAAGCTCCATTCGGAGCTTGATAGATAGGCCCCTATGTGTTTGCTGTGATATCTGCAAGTACTGATAATACAAAAGATCAATAGCTGTAATTAGTAAATTAATAAATGTATTAGTTCTACTCATATAGAACCAAGAAAAGTCTACTTTTAACAGTAACATTTTATTCCTGTGAATCTATGAGCATTAATACAATATCTATATATCTGTGGGAGTTCACATGCCAGTTAGTCAGTGAGATCCAATATGAGTTGTCTATGCTAGTTTATGATCTATAATACGGAATGTTATGCATGTCAGCCTATAAGCACTAATGCAACTATCTGAACTTCTTCTGTCAGTCAATGTCCACTTACAGAGAACTATTTGAACCTGACATTCATAGGGACTAATGAAATTGAAAAGTCAGTAAAAACAAATATTAATTATGTGTGTATGTTAGCTGTGTATGGCATCAAATAAACATAAAAAAAATAATTTGCTTTGTCAAACTAACCTGTGAGATTTAATACAGTTGTGGAAGTAGTCCTTACAGTCAATGAGCACTAAAATAGCTGTCTACTCCAAATACTGAGAGTGTTATTCTAAATTCATAAGATCCATCTTTTATATGTTTGACATCCTAAATTACACACCATATAACTTGATATATATCTCAGAAAATTCTGTAAAGATCTGCAATGTATCTGGATGTGTCACAGCTATAAATAACAGTTATATAGGATAGTGCTTCAATATCATTTCTCTCTACAAACTGGTAGAGCACATGTCTCTGGTTGGTCACATGATCAAATTGTAAACAGCTGCTAATCTCACCTATCTAAATTACATATAGCTCCCCAGCCAATTGGTTAAATGCACAAGGGAATGTACAGTCTCTTCTGCAAAGAGCTATAATTTTTAATAGAAGAGGCTGTAAAGTTGAAATCCCCCCGGTGAATCTAGGATTAGTGTTCTTAGAGGGATATAACATGATTTTCAGTAGGCTCTGAAATTAGCTGTTCTTTCTTTAGAGAACTTTCTAATATTGTTCTGCTAGCACATCTTCTTATATATATATATATATATATATATATATATATATATATATATATATAGGATTCATATGTATCAGGAAAGCCCTCCTCTGTGTGAGGCACAAGTAGACTAAAACAAGTTGCACCTTGTGGGCAAATTGACACAAAAAGTAATTAAGGTGAAATTATAGTCAAAACTGAAATATACATGAGTGTATTTAATTTTTTAGTATAAGCATGTTTTACTTGTAGGAGTGAAAATTCTTGTAGGAAACATTATTTCTGTTTCAGGGTTGTGTATAATGTACATATGCTGCATATGCCCAGTGTTCAGAGAGTCCACTGGGGTTTGTATGGTGGAAACTGACAGCTAGATTATGAGTTGTGCATTGTGAGTGAAAAAGCATTGTTATGGCTCTTTTTCACTACCGCTGGTATTACAGGTGTTGTAGGTACAGCTGTACCGCACACCTTTTTGGCCGTTATGCAACATAAGTACGGCACTTTTTAAAAAGTCCTTTTTTAATGGGACTTCCACATCGCCGGTATTACGAGTTTGCCTGGCAGGCCAAAAAGTGAGCGGTACAGTCTATAACTAAAAGATCTGTACCGCCCCCTGAAAGTCAGTAGTTATGAGTTTTACGTTACAAAGCTGTACCATAAAAATCATAACTAAAGTGTTACAAAGTACACTAACACCCATAAACTACCTATTAACCCTTAAACCGAGATCCTCCCACATCGCAAACACTAAAATAAAATTATTTACCCCTAATCTGCTGCTCCGGACAAATTATTTACCTCTAATCTGCTGCTCCGGACATCGCCACCACTATAATAAACCTATTAACCCCTAAACCGCCGCACTTCCGCATCGCAAATACTAGTTAAATATTATTAACCCCTAATCTGCTGCCCCCAATGTCGTCGCCACCTACATACACTTATTAACCCCTAATCTGCTGTCCCTAACATCGCCGCAACCTACATTACTGTTATTAACCCCTAATCCGCTGCCACCAAAATCGCTGCCACCTAACTACACTTATTAAGCCCAATGTCGCTGTCACTACACTAAAGTTATTAATTCCTAAACCTAACCCTAAGTCTAACACAAACGTAACCCTAACCCTAACACCCACTAACTTTAACATAATTAAAATAATTCAAAATAAAAATTACAATTAATACCTAAATTATTCCTATTTAAAACTAAATAAACACTTACCTGTCAAATAAAACCTAAGCTAGTTACAAAATAACTAATACTTATATTGCATCTAGCTTATGTTTTATTTTTATTTCACAGCTAAGTTTGTATTTATTTTAACTAGGTAGATTAGTTATTAAATAGTTATTAACTATTTACTAACTACCTAGTTAAAATAAATACAAATGTACCTGTAAAATAAAACCTAACCTGTCTTACAGTAAAACTTAACATTACACTAAAATTAAATAAATTACATCAAATACAATTAACTAAATCACAAAAAAATAAACACTAAATTACACAAAATAAAAAAGAAATGATCAAATTGCCAACAGCCCTTAAAAGGGCCTTTTATGGGGCATTGCCCCAAAGATATCAGCTCTTTTACCTGGCAATTAAAAATACAAACATCCCCCCAACAGTAAAACCCACCACCCACACAACCAACCCCCCCAAATAAAATTATATCTAAAAAACCTAAGCTACCCATTGCCCTGAAAAGGGCATTTGGAGGGGCATTGCCCTTAACAGGGCATTCAGCTCTTTTCCATTGCCCAAACCCTAAGTTAAAAATAAAACCCACTCAATAAACCCTTAATAAAACTTATAATAACCCTGAAAGATCCACTTACAGTTTTGGAAGACCGGACATCCATACTCATCCAGCCAGCGAAGTCCTCATCCAAGCGGCAAGAAGTCCTCAACGAAGCTGGGAGAAGTCTTCATCCAAGCAGTAAGAAGTCATCATCCAGGCGGGCAGAAGTCTTCATCCAGACGGCATCATTCTATCTTTATCCTTCCGGCGCGGAGCGGGTCCATCTTCCAGACATCCGGCACGGAGCATCCTCTTCATACGGTCCCAGCCATACACTGAAGGTTCCCTTTAAGGGATGTCATCCAAGATGGCGTCCCTTGAATTCTGATTGTCTGATAGAATTCTATCAGCCAATAGGAATTAATAGGTAAAAAATCCTTTTGGCTGATGCAATCAGCCAATAGGATTGAGCTTGCATTCTATTGGCTGATTGGAACAGCCAATAGAATGGGAGCTCAATCCCATGGACACAGCAGGACAAGTGTAGTGTGCTATATTGTGCAAACCCAAGAAAGGACTCAAATCACATGAAAGCAAGGTAGAACATTTTCAGCCTTTTTTCTGGTTTCAGCCTTTAGATCTGGGCTCCTTTTAGACAACCTGCCTTTTGATATCCATATGTGTTTGTGTGTGGTGTGATATGGTGTGTGGTATTGTGTGGGTGTGTAGTGTGGTGTAGTATAGCATGATGTGTCTGTGTGTTGTGTGGTATGGTCTGTGTGTGGTGTGTGTGTATTGTGGAATTATGTGTGGGTGATGTGGTATACTGTATGTTTTTGGTGTGGTATGGTGTGTGTGTATTTTGGTAGTTTGTGAGTGTGAGTGTGATGTGGTATGGTATGTGGTATTGTGTATGTGTAGTGTAATGTTGTATGGTGTGTGTGGGTGGTATTGTGTGCATGTAGTGTGGTGTGGTATGGTGTGTGTGTGTGGTATAGTAAAGTATGTGTAGTGTATTTGTGTGGTGTGGTATTGTGTGTGTGTGTGTTTGGATAGTGTGGTGTTGAATGGTGTGTGTATATTTTAAATGTTTTCTTGTTTAGATAATTCATAGTGATACATTAGAGTTAATGCATCACATATATTTCCCTTTAAGAAGTATAGGAGGATATTAAAAGAACCTTTGCCTAGGTATGCCAGAGGTTTAAAGCAACTCTGAATAAACTGTAAGCAGGATAAAAACAGTTTTAAATCAGAATGTGTCAAAGCAACTTATAAAATAATCATACTAAGTCTGTCAGTAAAGAGCGTACATCTAATTACATGTCATATATGGCATTTCCCTAATTTTTAAACTCATCAGCATATTCAGTAAGTATCATAATGTATCTTTGGGATCATGCTTAGAGCATCAGAATATTATTGCAGTCACAAGATCTTTGCAGACAGCCGCACATAATGAGATTTGATTACACTTGAAAATGATACAATTTACATTTTTTTTCTGACTGCAATCACCATAAGATAACAAATTGGAATGGGGGAAGAGTGTCATTTGAGGGATCCAGGAAACATTAGGAAAAAGTGTTATAATGTATACAATGCTTTTGAGAAATGATTGTAATAAACATCATATGTTGAATTACTCCCAAGCTTCCATTAGATTTAAAAATATGATCTTTTGCAGTATCCCAAATTAATTTAATCATGGCTTAGAGTTAGTATTAGACTTACGATTAGTGTTGGCGTTACTGTTAAGCTTTGAGCAGTGACTGCGCTATAGTTATGAATTAGGCTACACTGTGGTTTTCAAAGTGTGAGGTGGGCCCCCATATAAGGGGAGACATTTTGCACTTTGCTATGGAAACCACAAGCAGCAGCTGACCTTGGCAAAAGATAGAACAGTTTTTAAGAGCTGATAATGATACTTCGATCATGATGGAATAAGGCATGTAGGTGAAAGAAAGGCACTGATGTCAACATCTCTCTGAAACTACATTGAGTTTATTGTCTTGATCAGTAACTTGCATTTAACACAGGAGTAACAAGTGCAAACTGAAACATGAGTGAAAGAATTATTTTAGTTTAACAGAACCCTGGATCTGTTGTTAATTCCCCAAGTTAAAACTAAACATAAATGTAACAATATTATTTAAAGAGAAAAAAATAACATCTATTATGGGGGGATTGCTGTCGTGTAAATTTTTGTCATGGGGGAGCCCACCGCCTAAGTCTTTAAAAACCCCTGGGCTAGATTGAAGGCTTCAATCACAATCTATAGGCGATTTGCTCCAGAAAACAATTTTAGCTTTCCCGCTAAATTGAAAGTTTTTCAAGGTATCACAGTGTTATATCATATTGTTTGTTTAAAAACACTCCTCCATGAACATGGTTTAAACTGAAAAGGACTTTTCTTGTCTAAAGGACTTCTTTTCAAAATGGAAACTGGGAGGTCCCCGAAAATGACACATACAATAGCACATTCACACTTCTTAAGGTTACAGGAATGCTCTATTCCTGTAATCCCTTTGTTCATCTTGCATGTATGACATTAACCTATTGTCATTACAATATATACTCAACACTCAGAATCCACATGATTGTCATATGTATCTTGGTAGGATAGACATAATTCTATAGTCACTTCAGGACAACAACATCTACAAATGGTCTTTTATTATATTTCATTTTTAATATCTAATTGTAAGTCTTAATCGCATTGTCATGTTTGGCACTAACAGTGGTGGTGTTATGAAAATTGTGTTTTTACAGGAGATTGCTTAGTTGCAGTTTACATACAGCCAGATTACGATTTTGGCATTATGAGTGAAAAGCATCGTTATGGCCCATAACAATGCTTTTTCCCTACCGCCGCTAATACACTTTTTTGGCCATCATGCAATTTAAGTACTGCACTTTTAAAAAAGTCCTTTTCAATGGGACTTTCATAGCGCCGGTATTACGAGATTTGCAGGGAGACCAAAAAGTGAGTGGTACAGCCTAAAATGACAATATCTGTACCGCCATCCAAATTCAGTAGTTATGAGTTTTACGTTACAAAGCTGTAGCATAAAACTCATAACTAAACTATCACACGGTACACTAACACCCATAAACTACCTATTAACCCCTAAACCAAGGCCCTCCCGCATCACAAATAATACAATAAAATTATTAACCCCTAATCTGCCACTCCGGACACCGCTGCCACTTAAAAATATATTAACCCCTATTCGCTGCTCCCCAGACATTGTCGCCATTATAATAAAATTATTAACCCCTAAACCGCCGCCCTACCACATCAAAAAACCTATTTAAATATAATTAACCCCCGAATCTGCGGTCCGCCCACTCAGCCGCTATAATAAACCTATTAACCCCTAAACCTAACCCTAACCCTAACGTAACCCTAACACCCCCTAACGTAAATATAATTAAAATAAATCTAAATAAAACCTTTCTTTTATTAGCTAAATAATTCCTATTTAAAGCTAAATACTTACTTACCTGTAAAATAAACCCTAAGCTAGCTACAATATAACTAATAGTTACATTGTAGTTAGCTTAGGTGTTATTTTTATTTCACAGGTAAGTTTGTATTTATTTTAACTAGGTAGACTAGTTAGTAAATAGTTTTTAACTATTTACTAGCTACCTAGTAAAAAAATAAATACAAATTTAACTGTAAAATAAAACCTAACCTGAGTTACACTAACACATAACATTACAATTAAATTAAATAAATACAATTAACAAAATACAATTATCTAAAATAAAAAAAAAACACTAAATTACACAAAATAAAAAAAGAAATGATCAAAAATAAAAACAAATTACTTCTAATCTAATAGCCCTATCAAAATAAAAAAGCCCCCTAAAATAAAAAAAAACCTAGCCTACACTAAACTGCCAATGGCCCATAAAAGGGCCTTTTGCTGGGCATTGCCCCAAAGAAATCAGCTCTTTTACCTGTAAAAAATATACAAACACCCCCCAACAGTAAAACCCACCACCCACACAACCAAACCTAAAAACCTATCTAAAAAAAAACCGAAGCTCCCCATTGCCCTGAAAAAGGCATTTAGATGGGCTTTGCCCTTAAAAGGGCATTTAGCTCTTTTACATTGCCCAAAACCCTAAGCTAAAATTAAAACCCACCCAATAAACCCTTAAAAAAAAGTAACACTAACCCCTGACAACCCACTTACATTTTTTGAAGACCGGACATCCATCCTCATCCAGGAGGCAGAAGTCCTCATCGAAGCTGGCAGAAGTCTTCATCCAAGCGGGCAGAAGTCCTCCTCAAAGCTGGCAGAAGTCTTCATCCAAGTGGGTAGAAGTCTTCATCCAGACGGCATCTTCTATCTTCATCCTACCGAGCGGGTCCATCTTCAAGACATCCGGCGCGGAGCCTCCTCTTCTTACGATGGTTGCTGAAGAATGAAATTTCCCTTTAAATTACGTCATTCAAGATGGCGTCCCTTACATTCCGATTGGCTGATAGAATTCTATCAGCCAATAGGAATTAAGGGGGGGGGAAATCCTATTGGCTGTTGCAATCAGCCAATAGGATTGAGCTTTCATCCTATTGGCTGATCCAATCAGCCAATAGGATTGAGCTTGCATTCTATTGGCTATTCCAATCAATTTTGTTAATTTAATTTATTTAATTTTATTGTAATGTTAGGTGTTAGTGTAACTCAGGTTAGGTTTTATTTTACTAGGTAGTTTATAAATAGTTAATAACTATTTACTAACTAGTCTACCTAGTTAAAAATAAACACAAACTTACCTGTGAAATAAAAATAACACCTACGCTAACTACAATGTAACTATTAGTTATATTGTAGCTAGCTTAGGTTTTATTTTACAGGTAAGTAAGTATTTATTTTTAAATAGGAATTATTTAGTTATTAATAGTAAGTTTTATTTAGAATTATTTTAATTATGTTAAAGTTAGGGGGTGTTAGGGTTACATTTAGACTTAGGGTTACATTAGGGGTTAATATATTTATTTAGTGTTAGTGATGTGAGAGGCCAGAGGTTTAGGGGTTAATAACTTTAGTATAGTTGTGGCGGAAACATTGAGGGTGGCAGATTAGGGGTTAATAAGTGTAGGTAGGTGGTGGTGACATTGGGGGCGGCAGATTAGAGGTTAATAAGTGTAATGTAGGTGTCGGCAATGTCAGGGGCAGCAGATTAGGGGTGTTTAGACTCTGGGTTTATGTTAGGGTGAGGAAAGGAAAACACTGGGTCTCACGGTGAATCAAAAAAGGTTTATTGAGGAGCAGGCTTCAATAAAGACATAAGGTAAAATCCTAACTGACGCGTTTTGCGCATGCATACATGAGCTTCATCAGAGGGTGTTAGGGTGTTAGGCTTAAACATACAATTTTTTTCCCCATAGACATCAATAGGGCTGCTTTATGGAGCTTTACGCTCCGCGATCACAGGTGTAAGGCTTTATTTTAGCCGGCTCTCCCCATTGATGCCTATGGGAAAATCGTGCACATCAAAACACTGCTTGTATTTGGGTGAGGTATGGAGCTCAACGCAACCATATCGCCCGCACAAGCCAGTTTTTAAAAACCTGTAATAGCAGTGCTATGAAAGGTGAGCGGTGAAAATAACTTACAAGTAATTAGCGAGTCAGCCATATTGCAAAACTCGTAATCTGGCTGATAGTTAACTATTGCAATCTGGTTTCACCCACAACACTACTAATCCAACTAAATGCATCTTTTAGGTTTTCAGGATAGACAGACTGGGGCCCTGTGTTTCTATTGTTATTTTTAACTTTAAAAAGGATTCTTTTAAACAAGATTTATTTATATTGTTTGTTAAAAGCCTGTTTACATTTTGGCATAAATAGTAAACAATTTGGATTACAGGATTACAGGATTTTAACTACTTTTAAACTGTACTTTTTAACCCTGCTGCCTTGCTGCTTTGTATCTTTCTAAGAGACCCTTAAACAAGATTGAACATTTGTGAACTGATTTTTATAGGGGATTAGCTTTCATGCATGTCAAATCCAAATTATTTCACAACAATGCATACATTATTGAATTTATAAACTGGAACAAGCATTTGTGACCGTAAGTTCAATAGTGTATGACCTGTTGTGAATGAGTTTGGACTTAGCATGAGTTTGGTCTGCCCATTCTAACAACTTAAAAGATGCATTTAGATGGGTTAGCAGTGGTGCGGATGGAAACGGATAGCAATAGTGAACAATGAAAGCTGTGACTCTCTTATAAAACACGATTTTCATAACGCTGGTACTGTTAGTGACAATCACGACAGTGAAAGTGTTATTTACAATCAAATATTAAAAATTAAATATAAAACATGCCATTTATAGATGATGTTATCCTGAAGTGAGTTTTCCTGCAGATTCCTTTACCTGTATATGATATCATGTATTCATTGCACCTACATACATTGGCCCCTATTTATCAAAGGTATTGCGGACCTGATCCGACAGTGCGGATCAGGTCCGCAACACCTCGCTAAATGCGGAGAGCAATACGCTCTCCGCATTTAACATTGCAACAACAGCTCACAAGAGCTGCTCATGCAACGCCGCCCCCTGCTCGTACTCGATAGGGTTGATTTCCGGCGATTCCTGTTCACCTGCTCAGAGCAGGCGGACAGGGTTATGGAGCAGCAGTCTTTAGACCGCTGCTTCATAACTTGTGTTTCTGGCGAGTCTGAAGACTCGCCAGAAACAGGGGCCCACAAGCTCCGTTCGGAGCTTGATAAATGGGCCCCATTGACTGTATACAGCCAATGCAATAGGGGTGAATGTAGGTTTAATAAATTGATACCATGTATGTTAAACCTCTAGAATTTTTCCAGTGGCCATTTCAGTGTGTTTAACATAAGTGCAAGATAATAGACTGTTTGGAAATAGCCGTTAAATAGTATTAAAATTGTCCATTCTGAGAACTTATCAAGTGTCTAGAGGTGCAGAATATATTGTGATCACCAAGACCTTTTCAGCTCCATTGGAGAAATAGGGTTTTTTTATATGATGATCCGAAAACTCATTTGCGAGTGTGGTAATTAGCCAAAAACATGTTATTGTAATCATGTTATTGTGGTCAAGTAAAAAAGAAGCCTATTTAGCCGAAAAAAAGCCAAAATCTCTGCTTACGATTGATTGTAGTCAAGGCCATAGGTAGGTGAAGGACAAAACTTTGGGTAAGTTATAATATTAGGGTTTGGGCTAGAAAAAGTGCTATGATTGGAACTAGGGTTTAGAAAGAGTTAGGGATATGGTTAAAATAAAAAATGTTATCATTCTTACCCAAATGAAATCAAACAAAAATTAATTTAGTTCTTTGGAGCAACAAATAAATTGCATATGAGATGTTGCCATAGTGAAAATAAATTTACAGCGTACATTGGCAGTTAAATTACTTTCTAATCCTATTTCCACCCTAAACCCAATACCAGATCCCAATGATAACCTCTAACCCTTACATTAGTTTAAGATAATCATCCATTACATTTTTGTAACAAGATTTTGGCATGCACAAAAAAGTATTATATTTATAGTCCTAACATCTAAGACTTTACACAACATCTGCATCTATTTTTTACTACCTGTACATCACTTTCAGAAAGAGAAACAATTTGGGGTAATTGTTTTGTTTAACCTAAAATCACACATAATGTATCAATAGTAAATGACAGAACACAGTTTTAGAAATGCATTATTCTTTTTATGAATGCTTCATTGGGGACAATTTATTATATGTCAGATGGACATGATCTGCCTTAGAGGATCATGTCCACCCGACATCGCTAAATGCCGACAGCATATGCTGTTGGCATTTATCATTGCACAAGTATTTCTAGTGAAATGCTTGTGCAATGCCGCCCCCTGCAGATTTTTGGCAAATCGGCCGCTAGCAGGTGGTGTCAATCATCCCAATTGTATCTGATCGGGGTGATTGCTGTCCTCCGCCTCAGAGGTGGCGGACAAGTTAAGGAGCAGCGGTCTTACGACCGCTGCTTCTTAACTCCTGATTCAGGCGAGCCTGAAGGCTCGCGCAGAATAAGCAGCATTGACTGCTTAGCAAATCGGCCACATTGTCTCAAACAGAATTGTACAAAATAAAAGGGAAAAATATATGCTTTGTTCAAACATAGTATATAGAGCTCTAAACATAACCAATATGAAAATTGACAGTCTTTTCTTGTGGGCTTACAATACAAAAATATACCTCAAAACTCTAATGCAAATAATAAACATTTTAATGATTTTACTGGACACTCAAAAGAATAAGCAAGTCAAATATGGTTTTCTGTGCGACCAGTTAAATGTATAGATATAATAATAGAAGAGATTGATGTGAAAGATGGAGAACAAACAAAAGTAAGCAATGAGAGTGTGAAAATGCACAGAAATAATTAAAGGGTCAGTCTACCTGAAACATTGTATTGTTATAAAAGATAGATAATCCCTTTATTACCCATTCCCCAATTTTGCATAACCAACACTGTTATAATAATACACTTTTTAGCTCTGTAATTATTGTGTATTCTAAGCCTCTGCAGGCTACCCCCTTACCTCAGTTCTTTTGACAGATTTGCATTTTAGCCAATTAGTGCTGACTAAATAATGCCACTGGATTGAGCACAATGTTATCTATATGGCAAACATGAACTAGCACTGTTTAACTACTATAAAAACTGTTGAAATGCATTGGGAACAGAGGTGGCCTTCAACAGGTTAGAAATTAGTTTGAGCCTACCTGGCAGGGTAGTAACTACTGGAGATGCAGAGGTTGCGACTGAGACTGGGCCCTTGAGCCCCCTCTCACTGGGGGCCCAGCTGCCTTCAGCACAAACATAGTTATAGATTGCATTGGCTCCTGACAGCTAATATAATATTTGCAAAGGCTAAAAAAATTACTGAGCTCTAAATTGATAGACTGCCTTCTCAGGATTCCCCATTAACTTCACTTTACAGCGGGGCTCCGGTCCCTAACCCGCTGTATGAGCGGGGTATACCTATATCTTGTGAAATATTAATTTTGCAGAAGCCATACATGTGTGTGCACATAGGTGACTGTGGGTCCTTATGAATGTCTATGACCAGGGGGGCCTTTATTGATTCTTGCCCGGGGCCCTGGAGTTTCTAGTTACGCCTCTGCTACCTAGGTTTAGCTTTCAACAAAGAATAAAAGGGGAAAAAAATAATTTTATTAAGTAAAGAGTAAGTTGTTTAAAATTGAATTTCCTATCTGATTTTTCAAAGTTTAATTTTGACTTGACTGTCCCTTTAAAGATAGAGATACTAAAATAAGATAGTCAGTAGAGTCAAAGAGAATGTGTGAAGAGAAAATGTATGAGAGTGTGTGTGTGGTGGCAAAGTAGTCAAGAGAGATTAAAGGGACATAATACGCATATGCTAAATCACTTGAAACTGATGCAGCATAACTGTAAAAAGCTAACAGGAAAATATCACCTGAGCATCTCTATGTAAAAAAGGAAGACATTTTACCTCACAATTTCCTCAGCTCAACAGAGTAAGTTCTGTGTAAAAAGTTATACTCAGCTGCTGTCCAGCTGCAGGTAAAAAGAAAAAAAAAATGAAGAACTGTACAGCAGCCAATCAGCATCAGCAGTGCTAAGGTCATGAACTCTTTTACTGTGATCTTATGAGATTTCACTTAATTCTCATGAGATTTCATTGTAAACTTCCTTACATTGAATAGGGAAATAAAATGAGTGTAAAAGTAAGCTCACTCCTTCCGCTGTCCCGGGACAGACATACTGATTTGTTGCTTAGAAGTCCTTTACAATGGGATGTGGCTACTGAGAAACTTTTGAGGTAAAATATATTTCTTTTTTACATAGAGATGTTCAGGTGATATTTTCTAGTCAGCTTTTTACAGCTATACTGCATCACTTTAAAGTGTTTAAACATTTGGGTATTATGGCCCTTTAAGATAGAGAGCAAAATGGAAGGGGAGGGAAAGGAATATAAAGATTTAAAGGGACAGAGACAAGTATATTATGTGTTTAGAGGTGGCATTTAAATATTTGCTCTCATGTCTTGTCCTCAAGAAATGTAAAATATAAGCTCTGTTGTTCTCAGTTTTTCATGTCATTAGTGAGCAGAATACATATGCCATGCTTGATTCTATTATCACTCTTGTCCTTCTCAAGAGCATTGCATTGTTCCTGAGAGAGTGACTTGGGCAATGCAGGTTTAAAACAGCAAAACAAAAAACCTTCACTGGTTAACTGCCTTACACATTTCAGTCTTGAAAAAGAGAGAATGTAACATTTTGCAAAATATTGAAAAGTTTTAAACACTTGTTAACATGCATAATTCTTTCAATATAGTAGAAAAACAGAATTTACTTTATGATTAACTATTTTACTACACTGCTGTCCCTTTTGAAAGAATGGAGAAACAATTTTGTATGGGCATTTAAGTAGGCACAACAAGCTAAATATTTAGTCATTATTCTAGCTACAGTTGCTGTATTATTCAGTAAATACTAACATTATGTAACTATTGAGACAGCCAGTTGGCCTTGGACATGATTACCCTTTATATGCCAGGAGGGTTGGAGAGCAGGAATGGTATAGGGAAGGGCCAATGAAAGGAGAGAGATCTGTCTGGTGACAGATGTAGTAGTTTGGACTGCATCACAAGTTGAATTTAATCTTTCCTGTCCTTTGGGCAAGATATGAAGGGATTAGGAAAAAATAAAGACTGGGGCAAGAATGCCACTAAAAGTGGGCATTTTATTTTTTAACTCATTACAAATTATTTCCAAAGCATTAACAATTATATAACCCCACAAAAATGTGTCTTACCAAACAGGGGCATATTATTTCTATGTTGTATCTGCAGTACAGATCATTGTTCCTAATTCTTGATAGTTCTTGTGAAGTTTTTTCTTAGCGATTTGTAGTCTAGCTCCATATGGCATTCACCAAGATGCATCTGAAACACTGCCACCTGCTAAAACTCTTTCTGTGGAAAGCTATTGAATTGCAAATAGCAGAAAAAGGTTTGGGGAATACTAATGAGAAAGATGTGGAAAAGTAAATGTAAGAGGAGGATGTATATATATATATATATATATATATATATATATATATATATATATATATAACCTATCTTGTTGATATGATTATATTTTGTTGATGAATTAGGCACTTTCAATTAAGGCACCATAAAGTAGATCACTCTATCGGCTATCTGCACGCAATTATGATTTCTTTTTTCAGACAAATTGGTCAGCGTGTTTTTCGTGTGGTCACAATCCAAAATGGATCCGGATGGTAAAAGCCCACAGCTGTGAATGTGTTTTTAACAGAAAAGTTCCTGAAAATGTGTTTTCATGTGTTAAGTACTAATTATCTGGATATAAATTGGGTATCCACCTGAAAACTAGATGTAGCTTTCAACAAAGAGTACCAAGATAACAAAGTACATTTTATGATAAAAGTAAATTTGAAAGTTGTTCAAAATTGCATGCCCTATCTAAATCTATCAAAATTGCATGCCCTATCTAAATCATTAAAGTTTCCTTTTGACTTGACTGTCCCTTTAAATGAGATTGAACTTTTGTGACTTTTTTTTTTTTAAATGGAAATGTGCCTTTGGAAATGGGTTTTCATGAATGCGTGACCTCATTTGAAGACCTGGCTATGAAGACGCCTGTAATAATAGTGACAATCAAGACAATGCAAGTGTGACGTAGAAACACACATTAAAAAAATTACTTAAAAAATATAAAAAGTTAAATAAATATAATCATTGATCAAAAAACCCCAGTATACCCACCATGTCTGTATACAAATGGATTCTTATTTAGTGCTTTCAATTGATTGCAGTGGAAGGCAAATGGTAAATTATGAGCTATATTTAGGAAGCGCAAAGCAAAAAATTGGTTCATTGTAAACTGCCGAGGGTTGTTAAACGGGAAAAATGAACGATTTACAATTTAAAAAAAAATATTTATATATGATGAATCTTGATCTCATGACTAATGGAAACCCCAAGAGATTACATGCAAGACATATTAGGTCTGAATGAAATAATCAGGTCCAACTCAAGAGTCCTTAAAACACTCAGTGAGAGTCAATGCCCCCCACTTGTGATGAAAAGGAATAGCAAATAATTAGCTTGCTATTTGGTTTCTATTTTTGTTTCACACAACTCTTCATAATGGCAAGAAATGGACAGGAACATTTTCTACAGTGGTTCAACAGCATTAAAAGCCATTGGAATGCTTCAGGGTACTTCTAATTATATATATTTTTTATGATCCACTGTTCCCTTTGCTGAGCATAAAATCATGCAGATGCAGCAGTTGGCTAATGATATAAGTCAGTTCTAAAATTTCCAGCTCTAACATAAAAAAAAAATGAAAGGTTCTTTGAAATTATTAAGGCTGAAGTCAACTCTGCAGCAACAGCCTTAAAGTGACATATGTTGATTTGAACTTAGCTTCTTTTTAAAGGGCTAATATGAGCTAATGAATCCCAATATAAAATTTGAAAGATTGTCAAACAGTTATTGTAATTTATTGTGGCAATACACATGCCCTATTGACATGGTGGAAAGATAACATTGAATGTCAAAGTATTTTGGCCTTATTTGTGGCAAACACTGTGCATAGAGAATATTGACCTTTAGTAACTCATGCAATACATACAGAGAAAAATAGAGTAAGAGAGAGGAGAAAGAGGGAGGGAAAGAGAACAAAAAGTGAAAGAGGGAATAGTAAAAAGAGAGCAATAAAGGGAGAGAAAGAAAAGGTAAGAGATGGTAAATAGTACACCATGAGAAACTGGCGAGTTTAAATTTGATATAAGTATTTGTTAAGGTGATTAAAGCAGTCGTAATATTTCTATGTAATTTAAAGTCACACTTTGACATTTAACTCTTCAAAATGGATTGCTGCTGATCCTTGAATCTCACGGCTTTTAAAACTCATCAAATAGAAGGTACTTTAGTGCAGGCCCTGGGATCTGCCACAATAAATCTCCTATTAGCGTGGCCCTGGACTCAGCGAAGAAGGATTGGGATTAGTGTGGCTCACCCAGCACACTAGTTGTAAGTATAAGCTTACAAGTGACAATGTGTCAGCTGCAGCAAAGGAACATTTATAGTTGTTTTAATGAAAGCGAATCTAAATGTTGCAAATATTTAATACCGAATTGTGCAGCAAACAAAAATTTTGAAAACTAATTTTTAACAATATTCCTTACAAATAATTTGTCTGAAACAAATTATTTGCTGCTGCACATTTGGTGTGCCGGTATTACTGAGTGGAGAGCAAATATTGCGCTCGCAAAAGCGCAATTTTGCGCTCCACTCATAATCTAGCTCTATATCTTGAAAGACAAAATGGCTAAAAGAACAGAAAGTGTTACAGAGGTCTGCGTGCAGGGAGAGGAGGGGGTGTTGTAAAAATCCTGATGTCCAGTGTAGGAGAACAGACAGGGGAAATATATAGTTTTACAAAGAGCATATACTGACATAAAGTTATATATCAACATGGAATCAATATATATAAAGAGGTGTAACGTGTATACAGGGGAATATAAAATAGTCAAAAAAGAAGAAAGGGAAAAAAAACTAGGGGGGAATAATAATAATGGCAAAAGTGTGGACATAGGCTTACCTGTGTACATACTGTATATATAAAAAGTGTGGAATTTACAATGTAATTGACTATATGAAAGTACTTGAAAAAATGATTTGATAATGTGTTAAGAACCCAGAGTCCGCATTTAGTCCAGAATTTAACAAGTTGAAGTAAATTATCATTTATATTTCAAATGTTTTCCTTTCCATGGTGTTTTTGAAGTTGCCTATGAGAATCTTGATTTTGAGGTTTTGGATGTAGTGGTCAGATTGGGTGAAATGGTGACCAACAGGAGTTCAGAATTTTATCAATCAAAATCACTGTCACCTGAGCCGACCTTGTGATTTTTAGGACACCCCCTCCTCTCCCTGCACTCATACCTCTGTAACTTTTTCTGTTCTTTAAGCCATCCTGTGTTTCAAAGTTTTTTTAATGTGTAAATTCCATTGAATTTGTCAGTATTGTTTCAGACTTGAAAAAAGGAATTCTACTGAAAGCATGTCTACTTATAAATGTATAGTTAGTCCAATTAAAAAATATCATTGCTCAATGCAATACTCTAGTTATTTTGGTATCTAAATCACTGGACTAACACATCTTCTCCAATCAACGTATATGTATACACACACACACACACACATATATATATATATATATATATATATATATGTATATATATATATATATATATATATATATATATATGCAAGATGAGTCTGTTGCACTCTCACAAACAATTTTCCAAGGGCCAGGGTGCTAGAGTAGGTAAAATGTAGTAGAAGAGAAAACAGCACTCTCTGGACTTAAACTTTAAACAAATAGTTTAATAGGTAACGTTTCGGGGAATGCTCCCCTTCATCAGACCGTCTGATGAAGGGGAGCATTCCCCGAAACGTTACCTATTAAACTATTTGTTGAAAGTTTAAGTCCAGAGAGTGCTGTTTTCTCTTCTACTATATATATATATATATATATATATATATATATATATATATATATATATAAATTGACTTTTGAAGTGGGCAGCGGAGCATGGGAAATTTGAATTTCATATATACATTAAAAAGTAAGTTATAGCGCATCTACATTACAACTTTTGAAATAAACTCCATCTAAAATATCACTAACATTCCGGATCTGATTTTAAAAAGGGGAGAGTTTACCATTACTTTAATGAGAATGTTTCCATAAAAAGTGTCCCTGCATAAGATTGATACATTTAACAGTATTATTGCTGTTAATACTTTTCCCTTATTAGGACAACATAGTCCAGTCCATTAAAAAATAATATACCTCTAAGTTAATTTTCAATATTATATCACTGTTTGAAGTAAACCATTGTAATAAAAAGTGGCATTAATTCCTTAAATTAGGATATTTGTAACAACTGTGCAGCCTGTCCCAGGCAGAAGATATATGGAGCAATGTGTATTTCTCCTAAAGATTATTATGCTCTTGCTACGCATCACATTTTGAATAATAATGGGAGATTAACATGCAGGTAATTACATAAAGCTTAAGTGTACATTAATAAATTCATAGTCATTAGTAGGAGACTGTGTCAGCTGTTGGAAAGGTTTAGAAATAAGGACACAATACTTTATTGCAGGGATACAAGTTTATAGAAGAGATTCCTGCTTAGAACTGACAAATGATTTTGTAGAATATTTGCTTGTTTCTGACTTTCGCTAACCTGTGTATGTTGTGAAGCTTTCATCACTATTAGACACTTTATTTGGGACAAGTAAAGAGGTTGTGGTCTCACAGTCGCCTTTAGGCAATGTGTGTTGTCCAGGCGATTTTATCAAACAATGAACACACTGGAATACAAAGTACAATATGAAATCACATAACCATATCACTCTTTTGTTCATGCATGTCCTACTGTTCTTATCCCCAAAGTACCTTGCCAAATACATATCATATTATTACGCCCATGGCCATATTCAGTTAGACAAACGCAATATTGCAACCATAGAATATCAGAATATAAGGATGGCAAAAACATACATTAAAAATGTGCAAATTCTATTAAAATTGGCATAAAACATGTAGTAGCGTACAGCTGTAGACACTATTACAAAACACATGATATTTGTGAGTCTTAAATATGTTGTATTCGCTAGCACTTAATAAAAGTTTATTTGATTACTTTGGTTTCCATGCTTTAGTAAGGAAAATCTTGAATGAATAACAAGGTACATTTGAATAACAGTAAATATATTCCTTTAAAATTTCAGTTACGATTAAAGGGACATGAACGCCCAAATTTTTATTTTGTGATTCAGGTAGGACATAGAAATTTAAACAATTTTCCACTTTACTTCTATTATCTAATTTGTTTTGTTCTCTTTGTATCCTTTTTGAACTGCATACCTAGGTAGGCTCAGGAGCCGCATTGCACTAGTGGGAGCAAGCTGCTTACTGGTAGCTGCACATATATGCCTCCTGTCATTGGCTCACCTAATGAGTTCAGCTAGAACCCAGGAGTACATTGCTGTTCCTTCACCAAAAGCTACTAAGAGAAAAAAAGCAAACTTGATAAGAGAAGTATATTGGAAACTCATTTAAAATTATATGCTTTATCTGAATAAAAATGCTGGGTTTCATGTCCCTTTAAGGTACAATAAAAAAAGGAGTATTAGTGCTTCAAATACAGTCAGATGTAATGAAGGAACTTAGAAGTGGGGATTACCACAGGCAATATTGCCTTTTATGGTCAGCAAGGTCCAAAGATGGCAAAATAGTGCTATAATAATCAAAAACTACTACTATACAGGTAACAAAAATTTCCACTCACTGGTCTTATATCAAAACACACTTTACTGTGACGTTTCGGAGACCGAGTATCCCCTTCCTCAGACCTGTGTGTGAATATATATATATATATATATATGTGTGTTTTTATATACTATTGTGTATGTAATGATTGTAATACAAAAAAAAATATATACTTTTTGAGATGTGTTGCACTCACTATATTAACGCTTCACTTTAGCATTGTTAGTGTGTTTTTGTATTCAAAATTATATTTGCATATTGCTCGCAGCTAGGGGGTAAAATGAATGCTCAGTTGTGAAACATACATATGATTTGATAATGAATTAAGGCTTTTTTTTTGGAGGGGCAATGTGTGACCCCACCTGCCATTGTGTAAAATCCCCTAGAGATTGCCCAGTATTATTTTGAGGACAGCTGGTATCCCAAACTGCACGTGACATGATCAGGATTACAATCTAGCAGTCATTCTGTCTGTATTTTTGTTTGTCTGTCATATTTGCTATCAGTTGTCCGTCTGTTGATACAGAGTTGAACAGCCATGTTAAAAAGAACAGAGTAGTATATAGTGATTTTGATAAGATATTTTTTAAGATTAATATCCTATTAAAAAAAGACTACTACAGCAAACATTTTAGCATAAAAAATAAATCAGTAATAATCAGTACATGAACAAATACAAATTATTTCTGTATACATATGACAATATAAATGACATCAAGTATCAGATAGAGCATGCAATTTTAAGCAGCTTTCTAATTTACGCCTATCATCACATTTCTTTTGTTCTCTTGCAATCTTTATTTGAAAAACAGGAATGCAAGATTAGGAGCTACATTTAGACACCAATCAACAAGCACTACCCAGGTGCTGAACCAAAAATGGGCCGGCTCCTAATCTTACATTTTTACATTTTCAAATAAAGATACCTAAGGGAACGAAGAAATTGTGATAATAGGAGTAAATGAGAATAGAAGTAATATTCATAATATGTAGAGCTGATAAAAGACTTAAGAAAAATACAAAAGTCTTTACTTAAAGGGAACCCCACATTTTTAATACATAATTCTGATAGAACATACATTTCTTAACAACTTTCAAAATTACTTGTATTATAAAATTTGCTTCATTCTCTTTTTATCATTTGCTGAAGGAACAGTACTGCACCAATCAGCAGCTAGCTCCCACTAGTGTAGTATATGAACATATTCAGTTTCAACAATGGAAACCAAGAAAACAAAGCACATTTGAAAACAGAATTGAAAAGTGTATCAAAAATACATGCTCTATCTCAGTGTTTCCCAACCGCGGTCCTCAAGTACCCCCAACAGGCCTGTTTTTCATTATATCTGAACCAGTGCACAGGTGAAGTAATCAGCTGATCACTACCCAACCTGCTCTCATTAATCAGCTGATTATTTCACCTGTGCTCTAGTTCAGCTATAATGAAAACCAGGACTGTTGGGGGTACTTGAGGACCGTGGTTGGGAAACACTGCTCTATCTGATTCTTGCAAGTTTAATTTGGACTTTCCTATCCCTTTAAGTAATGTAAATGGACTGTACAAAAATAAACTATTTTAGATTCCTATGTGTTGCCAAGTGTACTCACATTAAACACAACATTGCAGTGCTAGTCTGTGGGCTCCGCAGCTGTGAACAGCACGACAGTATGAAATATAATGAATGTATATTGTTTTGCTGGCTTTTTCCTGTGTACTTCTAGCTAAGTGTTTTCCAAGTTTGCATAAATCTTTAGTGGCCAGATTGACAAATTGACTCATTGTGATTATATTGTTAAAAGGTCTGATAGGGAACACTGCTGCTACCTCTGCTGTGGAGAGTGGCTCACCACAGGGCACCGTGAATCATACCGTAGCCTAGACTGGCATTATAAACATGCAGAACAGAACAAGGGTGGGCAATGTATGTTTTTAGACTAGAAGGCTGAGTAAATGCCAAAAAACGGAAGATATTTTCTTTTTGTAGCAAAGGAACTCCTTGCTCAATTGAATTCCTTTCTAAATACAGGATGATATCAGACCATAAACAATGCCTCTTGACCTGGTATCAGTTTGAGACCAATTAGCAAAATGCTGTAATTTGTTCAGTAGCTAATGTGCCTTTAATGTGAATGTGAGTGCTTTATTGCATTACTGTGGCAGGGATTCTCAAACTAGGTAAAAAAAAGTTGAAATGATTATCAGGTCAATTTTACAAAACTTTAACAATTTGTTAATTGAAAAAGATATGTTTTTTAATTTAAATCATTTTTGTGTTGACAAGACACAGCTCAACTATTAAATACAACAACATTGTGGTTTGAGTTCCTAATCAAATGTTAAGAAGAATGGAAATTCAAAGTTTAAACTTCCCACCTATATATATATATATATATATATATATAAATATATATATATATATATATATATACACAGTATATAAAACCAACATTCTGATGAAGGGGATGTGCTGATCCCCGAAACGTCAAATAAATTGTTTTGACACTTTGAAAGTAAGACATGTGAGTGCATTCTATTGTTTTATATATATACTTTTTGCGAGGGGAAGGGCTTGGATTTTACTAGTGTATGTATGTAGTGTTGTCTGTTTATGTGAATTCTAACTTCCAGACAAATGCTCCAGAACCATGATGTTGCTCAATGCCTTCCAGGCTGCAGCACCTTAGAGACCATTATTTGAAACTACAATTCCCCAAATCTTCTGCTTCCAAATTGATAGTGAGTATGTTTTCTTTCAGTTGATTGCTACTTCTCTGCTTCTGAGCCTGCTTGAAATATATAAAAATAAAGCATTTCAAAGCTTTATAATGTAGTAACCAATGCTCTTATATATAAATATATAATTATGGATACTCAAGGAAATTTGTTTCCCCGAATATTCATTGCCTTCATTATTTGGTTTTGCTTAAAACGAAAACTAATGTAAGTGTTTCGAAGCTATAGGTAAAACATTTTTTTACCTATACTATTTGTGTAAAAATGGTTATAAATAAAACTGCTAATTCCCCCCCCCCCCCCAGCCCACATTTCAATATTAAATTCTAATTTTGGGCTAGATTACAAGTTTATTAAACTATTGCACGCTTGTGTTTATTGAAAGACTTAAAAATACAGCGGTAAACCAAGCCACTACAATACAAAAAACACAGTGAAGAGCGCAGCACAAAGGTTTACGCGTTTCGGGAGAGTCCCATAATCATAGCCTTTGTGCTGCACTCTTCACAGTGTTTTTTGTATTGTGGTGGCTTGGTTTACCGCTGTATTTTTAAGTGTTTCAATAAACATAAGTTTTATATTTCACTAACAGAGCGTGCAACTACTTTGTTTCAATAACCTCATTTGACCGGCATCACGCTCTGTCATAGTGTATCTGACATACCACAGGATTGGACACACACCCCTCCAACGGAGATCGTAGGGTTCACAAAAGCAAGATCTACAGTGGGACTAGCATGAAGGAGAACCTAACCCAGAGCCCATGCAGGAAGAACTCCACACTTGAAATACAAGGTACAGCCTGTTTGTTCTATTTAGTCGATATTTTGGAAGGCAGCAATCTGTAGAATTAGCTTGAAGTGCACATCAGAGGCTTTGGAAACAGCGGATAACACAACAAGGTATGTGTCCTGTAAAATAATCAGTGTAAAGATTGCCTTTTCAGACACGAGATTGTCTGTCACCTGAATCATACTAGGAGTGCGAGTAGGAATACCTGTATATCCTGAGGTGAACACTGTATACTTCCTACCTCTGATCAGCCCTCCGCTTTATAAACCCACAACATTTTAGGGGTGTGTGAAATTCATATCCTGTATTTACTGTTTGACTGTCATTAATACACGCTCTTTGGTTGAGCCAGTGACTAACCTGCATCCTAACTTTAATTGTATAGATTACAAGTTTATCACAAAATATAGATTCTGCAAAAGTGATATTTGCGCTCAACTTAATAATACCAGCGCACTCAAATGTGTTAGGGAAGTCTGAGGACAGGTTTGAAAACCAGTGTTTTACAGTAAACACTTCACGTTTCTTCTATCTGTAAAGATGTATACACTAGATATCTCAGCCTATAGCTGTGCATAGAAATGTAGAACTTGAACTGCTACATAGTTGCTCAGAATATGCAAAACTTGTTTGCCACATCTTTAAATGAAAAAAAAAAAAAAACTGTATAAGGTCAAACAACAATGGTATAAAAGAACTGCCTGGCCTTTACAGTATTATACACATAGCATAATACAATGGTCAAATGATCCAGGCATAGCACAGCACAGTTTACAAAACATAAGTATACTTACACAATTTAATACACAACGCACATATACTCTGTTTAAGTAAACTATATAATGCACAAATAACCATACGCATTTGTACTTTATGCTAATTACTACATTAAGATGAAAGCTTTTATAAAAAAAAAACATAGCATAAAGGAGTAAAGTCTAATATTTTTTTCAAAATAATATTATAGACTCTAAGTATAATCTATAAGTATCTCTGTTGAAATATGAGTTAATGGCTATATTTTAATATATAAAGTTACTTTCCCATAAAAAAGTATCAGTTTATGTACAGTCTTCTGCTTCGCATTTAAGTTTAATCATGTGAAAAACTTAATATAAAACATAAACAATGATGACATAATAACACAATATTTGCAGAAATAAAATGAGAGGCTGTATATATGACGTGGGCCCTATATTTGACATGCCACATTTATAATAGCTATCTTCATGATCTTACATTCTAGATCATTGTTTTTCAACCACAGGCCAGATTTGTATTATAGCTGAACTAGTGCACAGGTGAAATGATCAGTTGATGGGTGAGAGCAGGTTAGTAACCATGGTGTTACTGATGATCAGCTGATTACTTCACCTGAGCACTGGTTCAGCTATAACCAAAACCTGGCCTGTTGGGGGTACCTGAAGTGTTGAGAAACACTGTTCTATATGATGAATATATTATCACACAGTACACTTGCAGGGGGGGGGGGCAATGTGGGCAGCATTTGCTTCCCGCTTGCAGTGAGGCCAGGCGGACAGGTTTGTAATAGCAAACATTGTTCATCCAGCCATTGATAAAGAGGGCCCAATGAGTGAAAAAGACAGAAAGTAAAAAAGAAATGGGATGAAAGATTTTGACTTTTGAGGGGGGGTAGGAATCAAAACTATAGGGCTCCATTTAAGAAGCTGTGAACGCAGCATTGCAGCCCCTACAGCCACAAGTTATCAAGCATCTTTTTAAACTAGTATGCCATCTCTAAAGTGGCGTTTGTCAATGCCTCCAGACTTTTCCGACCGTGGTGATTGACAGCTCCTGCTTGCACAAGCAGGGGGTGGCATTGCACAAGCAGTAGCTAGCACTAGCCACAATGCCAGGTGGGCAGGGGCAGGTTATTCCTTCCCTTGTCTGTCCGGCCGGGGTGATTGACAGCTCTTGCTCGCACAAGCAGGGGGCGCATTGCACAAGCAGTAGCTAGCACTAGCCACAATGCCAGGTGGGCAGGGGCAGGTCATGCCTTCCCTTGTTTGTCCGGCCATTGTTAAATTGAGGCCTATATGTGTGGCTAGCACAATGGGGTTTTAAGGGACATGAAGCCCAAATTTTTTAATGATTCAGACAGAGAAAACTATTTTTGAAATGTTTCTATTTTACTTCTATTATCAAATTTGCTTAGTTGTCTTGTTATTCTTTGTTGAACCGATATCTAGATAGGTAGTGCACATGCCTGGAGCACTATATGACAGGAAATAGTGCTGCCATCTAGTGCTATTGTATATAATTGATGCAAAACTGCTCCCATATAGTACTACAGAAATGTGCACACTCCTGAGCTTACCTTCAACAAAGGATACCAAGAAAACAAACACAATATAATAATAATGATAATAGTAAATTGTAAATTTGTTCAAAATTGTATGTTCTATATGAATCATGAAAACACATTTTTGGGGTTTATGTCTCTTTAATAACTATAATATCAGTGTTACTAGAAGTCAAGGTGTAAAGTGCAAAATTATTGATTGGTTTGACTAAAAAACGTAGATAATATCACTGATCAATGTGTTTTATTTGCAAGATTGGGTTAAAGGGACAGTCTAGTCCAAAATAAACTTTTATGATTCAGAGAATGTAATTTTATACAATTTTCCAATTTACTTTTATCACCAATTTTGCTTTGTTCTCTTGGTATTCTTAGTTAAAAGCTAAACCCAGGAGGTTCATATGCTAATTTCTAAGCCCTTGAAGGCCGCCTCTTCTCTCAGGGCATTTTGACCATTTTTCACCACTAGAGGGTGTTAATTAATGTGTGTCATATAGATCAGCGGTCTCTAACCAGTGGTCCATGGAGAAGATATTGGTGGTCCTTGACACCATCAAGCAGGAATTAATCTCCTCTGATGGTGTCACCCAAGTCTTGCTGCAACTCCCTACAGTGCCAGGCTTGAAATCAGTGAAAACCGACGGAGAAGTTAAATTACAATCTCCCTACGCAACGCTCAACTTGCGTAGCTAGATTGTATTTTTAACTACTCCCACCCGGTGTGCTGCTCAGAGAAAGATGCTTCCAATCTAAAGCCAGCAGAGGTTGGTATAGTCTTTGCTTGAAATAGTGGAATTAAAGTATATAAAAAAAGAAAATCTTAAAAAAACAATTTCTCTCTTATATTTAATTTATTTTCTTCCCTTTACTTGTCTATTTGAAATAGTTTTCCTAATTCCTTCAGATGCACTTACATCACTGTTTGTCTTCCTCCCCTCTATCTTCTTTTTTTATTAAATATTAATTATTTTTCATTCTAATAATTTTCCCGTGCACAAAGCCATGCCACCTGAATTCCAGTAATTACCATCCAGCAGATCAGCCATACCCCACCAGTATTATAGTAATTGCCAGTAACATCAGCTGTGGTTAGCTCACATCCATATTGAGAGCTTTCTGATATAAACTTAATTTATGACTCCAATGTCTGTCCATGATCATAAGTAGTTTTGAATAATTCCTAACTGGGGAGGTAACTTGGAAGTCTTGTGGTCCTTTTAAACATAATTCTTTTTTACCTACTTTCTGCCTCTCTGTTTCCAGCTCAAAAGTTGGCACTCACCCTTCATCTGTCATTTGGAAGTATTCACTCAGTTCAGTCATTCAGTTATTTAATTCTAAAAAAATAATTCTTAAAAATGTGTAAATATATACATAATATATAACTTAGCTATGGTTATACTAGTACAGTATGTGTGTGTATGTATATATATATATATATATATATATATATATATATATATATATATATATATATATATATATATATATATATACAAAATATATAGATATGGTGTGTGGAAGCACACCAATCCTCAAGGGGGCCTGAGGAAACAGCCAGTTGTAGGCTGAGAAACATGCTGCTTTTAAAATAAAAATATTCTTTTTAACTAATACACTTGCTGCTGGATTTTATCTGGGACTCTGTCTATACTCCTGCATCAGTTTTGGGAGCTTCCGTATTTGCTGAAACCTTTGAAACAGTCAGCTGGGTGGCTGAGAAGTCCCAGTCTGTGTATATTTCACCTGGAGGTGTTTTGCTACATGAAACAGGAGGACCTCACTGGTGAAGAAGTACTACAGAATTATCTCTGCGTCTGTTCAGTTTGCTGGGCAACTGTGAGGTTCCAGTCTGCTTTTGGTGCTATTCCTTTGTGAGTATTAGTCTTACATATTTTGCTTGTCCCTTGGTATTGTGGTATTAGGCCATTGGGCGACTCTGTGTTTCTTTTTTCAGACTCTCTCTCTCTCTCTCTCTCTCTCTCTCTCTCTCTCTCTCTCTCTCTATATATATATATATATATATATATATATATATATATATATATAGTATATATACACACATAGAGGTTTGTACCTGTTTAAAAAATTCATGTTAATTCAAAATTGTGAGTATAGTGGTCCCTGAGGTCCGAAAGGTTGGCAACCCCTGATATAGATAACACTGTGCTCACGCAAATGGAGTTCAAGGGCCCGATCCGATCCGCCTGGAACAGGACCTTCTCCTCTGGTCTTCAGGACAGGTAAGGACCACTTGGGGGTTAGACTTAAGGGGGGATAGGGTGGGTTTTAGAGTAGGGGTGTGTGGGTGGTGGGTTGTAATGGGGGGGTTGTTCTTTTTTTTACAGGTAAAAGAGCTGATTACTTTGGGGCAATGCCCCACAAAAGGCCCATTTAAGGGCTGGTAATAGAGCTGATTACTTTTTGTAATTAAGTTTAGGGTAGGGACATTTTTTTATTTTGGGGGGCTTTGTTATTTTATTAGGGGGCTTAGATTAGGTGTTATTAGGTTAAAATTCTTGTAATCTTTTTTTATTTTTTGTAATTTAGTGTTTGTTTGTTTTTGTAATTTAGTTTAGTGTATTTAATTATATTTTAGTTTAGATAATTGTAGTTTATTTAATTAATTTATTGATAGTGTAGGTATATTTGTAACTTAGGTTAGGATTTATTTTACAGGTAGTTTGGTAATTATTTTAACTAGGTAGCTATTAAATAGTTATTAACTATTTAATAGGTATTGTACCTAGTTAAAATAAATATCAAGTTACCTGTAAAATAAATATAAACCCTAAAATAGCTACAATGTAATTATTAGTTATATTGTAGCTATATTAGGGTTTATTTTATAGGTAAGTATTTAGATTTAAATAGGAATAATTTAGTTAATATTATTAATATTATTTAGATTTATTTTAATAATAATTATGTTAGGGGGTGTTAGGGTTAGACTTAGGTTTAGTGGTTAATCATTTTAATATAGGTGGCGGCGGTGTAGGGGGATTAGATTAGGGGTTAATCATTTTAATATAGGTGGCGGTGGTGTAGGGGGATTAGATTAGGGGTTAATCATTTTAATGTAGGTGGTGGCGGTGTAGGGGGATTAGATTAGTGGTTAATCATTTTAATATAGGTGGCGGTGGTGTAGGGGGATTAGATTAGTTGTTAATCATTTTAATGTAGGTGGCGGCGGTGTAGGGGCTCACATTAGGGGGTTATCATTTTAATATAGGTGGCGGCGGGGTAGGGGCTCACATTAGGGGGTAATGTAGTTTAAATAGGTGGCGGCGGGGTAGGGGCTCACATTAGGGAGTAATGTAGTTTAAATAGGTGGCGGCGGTGTAGGGAGCTCACATTAGGTGGTAATATATATAATATAGGTGGCGTCAGTATAGGGGGCTCACATTAGGGGGTGATACAGTTAATATAGGTGGCGGCGGGGTCCGGGAGCGGCAGTTTAGGGGTTAATATATTTATTGTTAGGAGTGAGAGGGGGTATTGCGGATAGAGGGGTATACGTGTCGGGCTATGTTTGGGAGGCATGTTAGACAGTAACGGGAGATTTAATATTTTAGTTAGTTTTTGTAGGCGGCGGCAGTTTCTAAAGTGCTGTAAGTCACTGGCGACTCCAGAAATGTGTACTTATGCAGATTTCTGGACATCGCTAGTTTGTCAGACTTACGGCATTTTAGCAACTGCCGGCGCCATATATGTGATAGCTTGCTGTGCGAGCTGAAACTACGGGCGGCGCATGTTTCCATGCTTGCGCCGAAACCTGCGCCGTATATCAGATCGCGCCCCAGGTGAGCCAGCTCTGATTGGCTAAAATGCATGTGTGTCAAAAGAACTGAAATAAGGGGGGAGTTTGCAGAGGCTTAGATACAAGGTAATCACAGAGGTAAAAAGTGTACTTATATAACAGTGTTGTGGTTATGCGAAACTAGGGAATCAGTAATAAAGGGATTATCTATCTTTTTAAACAATAACAATTCTGGTGTAGACTGTCCATTTAAATAATTGCTTTATGCATGTTGCAGGTAGTTTAGAGGGTAAAATCATTAGCTATGTATGTTACTTGCACTAATGCTAATATGGTTCATAAATTGTTACTTATTGTTAAGTATGCTAATTGCGTGCATGGGTTAAATATATTCTCTTTGTGCAGTATGCAATTTGCAGAGAAGGGAATATAGTATATTTACCTGTGTGTGTTACTGGCAGCAAAAGGAGGGGGAGTACAAATCACTTGTTCTCTATGTGCTACTGGTTGCTAAGAAGATCAAGTTACTGTTAATTTATGAACAAAAATATACAAGATGTGGCAGAGTCTATGATAGGGTTTTGTGAAGAAGCCATTTAATCTATCCATAGATTTAACATTCTTTAGAAAAGTCATCATTTGTGGCATACTGCACATTAGCCCTGAATTGCAGTTAAAGGGACAGTCTACTCCAGAATTTTTATTGTTAAAAAAAGATTTGGAATTTAGCCAATCAGTACTGACTCATAAATAACTCCACGGACGTGAGCACAATGTTATCTATATGGTACACACAAACTAGTGCTGTCTAGTCGGGAAAAACTGTCCAAATACACTGAGATAAGAGAGGTTACCTTCAAAGGCTTAAAAAATGCCATATGAGCCTACTTAGGTTTAACTTTCTACAAAGAATACCAAGGGAACAAAGCAAATTTGATGATAAAAGAAAATGGAAAAGTTGTTTAAAAATGCATTCTCTATCTGAATCATGAAAGATTAATTTTGACTAGACTGTCCCTTTAAGCCTGGCAGTTAAATGGTTAGCAAATCCTGTAGCAAAAAAGCAATCATTTGGTTTGTTAACTTAATTGTCCACTCACCGATAGCAGGGCTAACTGGATGTAGAAAACCGTTTAGAAATGGGCTAGAAATTATAGGCTACAATGACTTTCAGAGGGAAAGTAAAAAGCTGGCTGTTCATCCCATTTTTCAGCACAGATGATTTACTATTTTTTAAAATAGCTTTTATTTTGAGAAGGGTGTTCAATGAAAATACAGTAATCAATGCAGTAAACTCTCATACAAAGGTTTTACATCATCTCAAGATTGTTGTCTTGTGTCATTTTATGCAAAGATGCTTCTAACAAATGCAATATATGTAGTTTGTAGGAAGGGGTTCTGGCAGCAATGGTCTTATTTAATTAATATAGATTGTCATTTTATATATATATATATATATATATATACTCTGTGTACATATATATATATATATATATATATATATATATAAAATCATATTAATCAGCCCTCTCTGGACTTGAAATACGGTGAAAAACTCCTTATTTATTTCATCAAAGTGACATGGCTGGTCTGACAAAGGGGATGAACACCCCGAAACGTCCCTTTGATGAAATAAACAAGGAGTTTTTCACCGTATTTCAAGTCCAGAGAGTGCTGATTTATATGATGATTATTGATTTCTACTATTTCTACTACTATATATATAGCCAGATTACGAGTTGAGCCATATTTAGAACTTTCGCTTGCACGCTAACTGCTCTAGAAATAAACTTTTTGTGAGCCATTTGGTTGGGCTGGTAGTAAAAGTTGAAAGTAAACAGTTATTGCTTGTACGCTAACCTGATGCGGGCAAAAAGCTGAAGTTAGAATATAGTGTGCGTGATATCCTATTCCCACACAGAAGCCAAAGAGAAAAAAAAAGTGTAAAAAAAACATTCTCTAAATGGCTTCCCCTGATAGGGAATAGTCAGTTTTTACCTGGCCTACAGAACTATACATTTCAAAAAGGGAAGGAGCATCGAGTAACCAATCTAGGCCACTTATGTGACCCCACAATAACCAGTAACCGGATCATTGGCAAGCTAAACATTATTTAAACTCAGTTATTCAACTAGCTCCTGATTCCTTTTTTCCAGAAGCACCCTCTCTTGGAACACTGTAAAACAAAGGCAGGCTCTCGATTGGCTATTTATAAAATTGTACTATCTTCTTTTGAGCATCAACAAATACATGAGTTATATACCAGATGGGATAAACCCCTGCGATTATCTAACTCTGAAAGAGTTATACAAAAAAAGTTTGGATACTGTATTATGTTTAGATAAATCAGCAAAAGCTAGGGAATCACATTTTAGACTTATACATAAAGATTACATGACTCCTAGAAGGGTACAGAAATGGAAAAAGGAAATAGAGAACAAGGGCATGAAGTGTTTAAAAGCTAAACCAGCTTTGGTACATATCTTGTCCCAAGCAGGTACAACTATGCGCTAAAGTGGAATATTTATTATCCTGTATCTTGGATATCAAGATATTTTTTTGGCAGCAGCAATTTATGAGAAGCAAGTTGGCCTGGTTTAATGATAAATATAATCCTACAGACACTAAGTATAGCAAAAATGTTTTGCATCTCTGTTCGCTCTCTCTTTTTGCTCTTTTAGAAAAAAAGTATTTTTTAAATTCACCAGATGGTGTCACTTATATTAATTGAAAAATATCAATGTATAATATATATTTTGTATTTGATATTATCTAATAAAGAATACAATTAATACAAATATTCTAAAATGCACTAACCCGACATAAAAATATGAATATTTCACATTCCAATGTTCTTCACATAGAAGAATATGTTCTATTTATTCTTAAAGGTAAGGTAAAGTTAAACAAAGTACTTTACGCCATCTTAAAATATATAAAAATTTAGGCCAACTTTAATTCATCATTTTGTTTTAATTTTAGTACATAGCGATACATTTTTTTTTTTTTTTGTTTAAAAGTTTTTTATTGAGGGAATAACATTTACAGAGACAGCAAACCGCTTGCTCAATCAAGCTCATGACAAATGATAAATATACAAACAATTATCATGGACATAAGAAATACACTAGAACATATAAAGGATAGATCTCTTATCATAACGGTTGAGTTGCATGTCCAAGGCAAAGCATAATTCAAATGAATAGGGATTGAGGAGCAAACCTACAAGCGCCCTCTTTTTCCCCCAAAGACACCTGAGGCCACTTTTGGACCCCAATAGATTTAATTTGCTAATCAGAGGGCTTTTAAATGATACAGGCCCATTCAAGGCCTATACTTACTCGCTCCTTCATATGTCTGCTAGGACCATGGATAGGTCCGGAAAACTGGAAGTAGAATTGAAGGAGAAGGCAAACTTAAACATAACAACATTGGTAATGCACATACTGGATATTGTATCAGAAAAATAGGGCTGCTTTAACTGTTACCCCAATAAGGCTAGGTATTAATAGGTAAAAGAATACAATCAATCATAGTCAAGGTCAATCATATTATGCTGGGACAGGAGCAAATATTTCACCCATAGGTAACCATATGCATCTAGATGCTAGTTAAAATACTCAATGCCACTTTTCATTTTTATACATCTCATCAGGATCTCATTCTGTGAAGAACATGAGAAACACTTAGGCCTAGATTTAGAGTTCGGCGGTAGCCGTCAAAACCAGCGTTAGAGGCTCCTAACGCTGGTTTTGGGCGCCCGCTGGTATTTGGAGTCAGTGATTAAAGGGTCTAACGCTCACTTTACAGCCGCGACTTTTCCATACCGCAGATCCCCCTACGCCATTTGCGTAGCCTATCTTTTCAATGGGATCTTCCTAACGCCGGTATTTAGAGTCGTTTCTGCAGTGAGCGTTAGAGCTCTAACGACAAGATTCCAGCCGCCTGAAAATAGCAGGAGTTAAGAGCTTTCTGGCTAACGCCGGTTTATAAAGCTCTTAACTACTGTACCCTAAAGTACACTAACACCCATAAACTACCTATGTACCCCTAAACCGAGGTCCCCCCACATCGCCGCCACTCGATTAAAATTTTTAACCCCTAATCTGCCGACCGCCACCTACGTTATACTTATGTACCCCTAATCTGCTGCCCCTAACACCGCCGACCCCTGTATTATATCTATTAACCCCTAACTTGCCCCCCACAACGTCGCCGCAAGCTACTTAAAATAATTAACCCCTAATCTTCCGACCGCAAATCGCCGCCACCTACGTTATCCCTATGTACCCCTAATCTGCTACCCCTAACATCGCCGACCCCTATGTTATATTTATTAACCCCTAATCTGCCCCCCACAACGTCGCCGACACCTACCTACACTTATTAACCCCTAATCTGCCGAGCGGACCTGAGCGCTACTATAATAAAGTTATTAACCCCTAATCCGCCTCACTAACCCTATCATAAATAGTATTAACCCCTAATCTGCCCTCCCTAACATCGCCGACACCTACCTTCAATTATTAACCCCTAATCTGCCGACCGGAGCTCACCGCTATTCTAATAAATGTATTAACCCCTAAAGCTAAGTCTAACCCTAACACTAACACCCCCCTAAGTTAAATATAATTTTTATCTAACGAAATAAATTAACTCTTATTAAATAAATAATTCCTATTTAAAGCTAAATACTTACCTGTAAAATAAATCCTAATATAGCTACAATATAAATTATAATTATATTATAGCTATTTTAGGATTAATATTTATTTTACAGGCAACTTTGTAATTATTTTAACCAGGTACAATAGCTATTAAATAGTTAAGAACTATTTAATAGTTACCTAGTTAAAATAATAACAAATTTACCTGTAAAATAAATCCTAACCTAAGATATAATTAAACCTAACACTACCCTATCAATAAAATAATTAAATAAACTACCTACAATTACCTACAATTAACCTAACACTACACTATCAATAAATTAATTAAACACAATTGCTACAAATAAATAAAATTAAATAAACTATCTAAAGTACAAAAAATAAAAAAGAACTAAGTTACAGAAAATAATAAAATATTTACAAACATAAGAAAAATATTACAACAATTTTAAACTAATTACACCTACTCTAAGCCCCCTAATAAAATAACAAAGCCCCCCAAAATAAAAAATTCCCTACCCTATTCTAAAATACAAATATTACAAGCTCTTTTACCTTACCAGCCCTGAACAGGGCCCTTTGCGGGGCATGCCCCAAGAATTTCAGCTCTTTTGCCTGTAAAAAAAAACATACAATACCCCCCCCCCAACATTACAACCCACCACCCACATACCCCTAATCTAACCCAAACCCCCCTTAAATAAACCTAACACTACCCCCCTGATGATCTTCCTACCTTGTCTTCACCATGCCAGGTTCACCGATCCGTCCTGGCTCCAAGATCTTCATCCAACCCAAGCGGGGGCTAGACATCCACTGAAGAAGTCCAGAAGAGGGTCCAAAGTCTTCCTCCTATCCGGCAAGAAGAGGACATCCGGACCGGCAAACATCTTCTCCAAGCGGCATCTTCTATCTTCTTCCATCCGATGACGACCGGCTCCATCTTGAAGACCTCCAGCGCGGATCCATCCTCTTCTTCCGACGACTAGACGACGAATGACGGTTCCTTTAAGGGACGTCATCCAAGATGGCGTCCCTCGAATTCCGATTGGCTGATAGGATTCTATCAGCCAATCGGAATTAAGGTAGGAATTTTCTGATTGGCTGATGGAATCAGCCAATCAGAATATAGTTCAATCCGATTGGCTGATCCAATCAGCCAATCAGATTGAGCTCGCATTCTATTGGCTGTTCCGATCAGCCAATAGAATGCGAGCTCAATCTGATTGGCTGATTGGATCAGCCAATCGGATTGAACTATATTCTGATTGGCTGATTCCATCAGCCAATCAGAAAATTCCTACCTTAATTCCGATTGGCTGATAGAATCCTATCAGCCAATCGGAATTCGAGGGACGCCATCTTGGATGACGTCCCTTAAAGGAACCGTCATTCGTCGTCTAGTCGTCGGAAGAAGAGGATGGATCCGCGCTGGAGGTCTTCAAGATGGAGCCGGTCGTCATCGGATGGAAGAAGATAGAAGATGCCGCTTGGAGAAGATGTTTGCCGGTCCGGATGTCCTCTTCTTGCCGGATAGGAGGAAGACTTTGGACCCTCTTCTGGACTTCTTCAGTGGATGTCTAGCCCCCGCTTGGGTTGGATGAAGATCTTGGAGCCAGGACGGATCGGTGAACCTGGCATGGTGAAGACAAGGTAGGAAGATCATCAGGGGGGTAGTGTTAGGTTTATTTAAGGGGGGTTTGGGTTAGATTAGGGGTATGTGGGTGGTGGGTTGTAATGTTGGGGGGGGGGTATTGTATGTTTTTTTTTACAGGCAAAAGAGCTGAAATTCTTGGGGCATGCCCCGCAAAGGGCCCTGTTCAGGGCTGGTAAGGTAAAAGAGCTTGTAATATTTGTATTTTAGAATAGGGTAGGGAATTTTTTATTTTGGGGGGCTTTGTTATTTTATTAGGGGGCTTAGAGTAGGTGTAATTAGTTTAAAATTGTTGTAATATTTTTCTTATGTTTGTAAATATTTTATTATTTTCTGTAACTTAGTTCTTTTTTATTTTTTGTACTTTAGATAGTTTATTTAATTTTATTTATTTGTAGCAATTGTGTTTAATTAATGTATTGATAGTGTAGTGTTAGGTTAATTGTAGGTAATTGTAGGTAGTTTATTTAATTATTTTATTGATAGGGTAGTGTTAGGTTTAATTATATCTTAGGTTAGGATTTATTTTACAGGTAAATTTGTTATTATTTTAACTAGGTAACTATTAAATAGTTCTTAACTATTTAATAGCTATTGTACCTGGTTAAAATAATTACAAAGTTGCCTGTAAAATAAATATTAATCCTAAAATAGCTATAATATAATTATAATTTATATTGTAGCTATATTAGGATTTATTTTACAGGTAAGTATTTAGCTTTAAATAGGAATCATTTATTTAATAAGAGTTAATTTATTTCGTTAGATAAAAATTATATTTAACTTAGGGGGGTGTTAGTGTTAGGGTTAGACTTAGCTTTAGGGGTTAATACATTTATTAGAATAGCGGTGAGCTCCGGTCGGCAGATTAGGGGTTAATAATTGAAGGTAGGTGTCGGCGATGTTAGGGAGGGCAGATTAGGGGTTAATACTATTTATGATAGGGTTAGTGAGGCGGATTAGGGGTTAATAACTTTATTATAGTAGCGCTCAGGTCCGCTCGGCAGATTAGGGGTTAATAAGTGTAGGTAGGTGTCGGCGACGTTGTGGGGGGCAGATTAGGGGTTAATAAATATAACATAGGGGTCGGCGATGTTAGGGCAGCAGATTAGGGGTACATAGGGATAACGTAGGTTGCGGCGGTTTACGGAGCGGCAGATTAGGGGTTAAAAGTGTAATGCAGGGGTCAGCGATAGCGGGGGCGGCAGATTAGGGGTTAATAAGTGTAAGGTTAGGGGTGTTTAGACTCGGGGTACATGTTAGGGTGTTAGGTGCAGACTTAGGAGGTGTTTCCCCATAGGAAACAATGGGGCTGCGTTAGGAGCTGAACGCTGCTTTTTTGCAGGTGTTAGGTTTTTTTTCAGCTCAAACAGCCCCATTGTTTCCTATGGGAGAATCGTGCACGAGCACGTTTTTGATGCCGGCCGCGTCCGTAAGCAACTCTGGTATCGAGAGTTGCATTTGCGGTAAAAATGCTCTACGCTCCTTTTTTGGAGCCTAACGCAGCATTTGTTTTAACTCTCGATACCAGAGTTAAATTTATGGTGCGGCCAGAAAAAAACCCGCGGAGCGTTAACAGCCCTTTTACCGCCGAACTCTAAATCTAGGCCTTAGGTTGGGTACCCCGACCCCTTTTACTCTAAAGCATCCTACCAGCAAATCAATCAGATACAGTAAGCATATACCTAGGCTAACATCTATACGAAAAAATTGCAGAGATAAACAGTTTGCAGTCTTTGAAGCATATGATAATAGTCATAAAACATCTTTCAATAGTAAAATCCGGAGAGCCATTCTTATAAACATGCAGGGGTAAACCATAACAGAGGCTCCACGAACAGGACAGAGACTACATGACTCTGTCATATAGGGAGTATGGAGGGTAAGCCAGTTACCCCTTACCATACAGTGAGGGGGTGGGGCGGATTCAGGGTTGAAACACATAAACTATAGGGCAGTATATTATCTGAGCGTATATATGAAAATGATAATAATAATTATAAACAATAAGAGGAAAAGAAAAAAATATATATAGTGAACCCACGGCACTATTAGCAAGTTAATGTAGCAATTAAAGATAACATATGAACATTCTAACATTCAAATAAAGCTTTCTCTCTTATCAAGTGACCCACATTTCAGCAGACTAAGTGCTCCAACTTCCCAGCTAAAGGAGAGAGAGCTCCAAAGCAATAAAAAAAAGGCTGCATTTATAATGTGGAATGCCTAATTAGACAACTTTTTTGAAAGCTTAAGTCATCAAAATGTGTGGGCAACAATACTAATACCTTCACTCTAGGTGTAAGAATATGTGTACAGACATAAGATCATTTGTAGTGTAGGCATCACATATATACAGGACATGAATTGACGAGAGCATAGGTATTAAGTCAGTACTGCAAATAGAGGTCCAATAGGCCCTACATATGCAAATATGGAAAAACATGTACGAGTCTCAGTAAGCAGGAGTAAAGCCTGTATTCAGTTTTTAAACATCGCAGCATGACAATGCTGAGGGTCAAGGAGCTATATACACAATTAAATGAGACACATTAGCTGATCATCAAAGAACCAAGAGTCTGCGGTGTCAAGAAGAATAAGTCACGAAGCAGGCATTTCAGGCTGACAGGCCGTCATTAGATTACGTGAGTATAGCGTTCAGTAGTAGTATACATTACAGTACTGCTGTGTATGATAAGGGGACAAGTATCCTCCACACCCATTAGTCCACAGTGCGCAGTTTGTGCTAACCTATGCCAGATCTCCCGTGCACAATGACCTCCAGGTTCAGCACCTGACACCAAAGCATGCATGAGTCGGAATGACTCCGATGTGCGGCCACCTGAAATACCTTGTCCGTAGCGTCACAAAAGCAGGAGCTCCCGTTCTCTCTCCTAGGCATGTGGGCTGAGAGAGCTATCCTGCACAAAGCCGCAGGCGATCTACAATCTTCCACTTCTGGGACGCGCACTAAGACGGCTGGAGGCCGGATCACATCCTCCCGAAGATCGCTGCACTGTGCGCCCAAAACTACATATGATGCCACCTCCGGGTCCTCAGCAGTGATCTCTGCATGTATGTCCTCCATAACAGATAGGAGGCGGTCGAATCTTCAGCACATCCTGCTCTCAAAGTCCTCTAATAAACTTAGCAGTGTCACAAGTTGTCCTTCCATGTTTCCAGAAGCCCTATACTCCGTCAGCCACTACTTCATAAGGGTGTTTCAGGCCACTCTCATTGCAAGACACAGGCGCATTTCTTTCCTGCAGGGCCTTGGCGTTGGCTAGGCCGCAATCTTTCACTTCGCTTCATTCAATTAAACCCACTCTCAATTTCACAGATAGGTCCTCGGCTGCTACAGGGTTCAGTGAAAATGTATATAACCATAGCGATACATTTTATGATTTACTTATCCGCCGTTCCTATTGTTTCCTCCACTCGACATGTTGTGCCATTTGATTGACATTCTCCCTCTATATCGGCATCCAATCATCATTTTCTCCCCGTGGTGTTCAGCTCGAACATTGCAACGTCACAAGATCGCTATGCGCATGTGTTCAACGTCAGGAATGCAAATTATTGAGGGTGCTCGTTCATGAGACACGCATGTTCTCTTTCAATTGCTAGACAAATAGGCTTGGAAGTTATCATAATTTGATAATTTGATAAAAAAAAAAGAAGTTATCGAGTCTGATATAGCTGGCAGTATAGTATAGAAGGAAGAATAAACTTCATTGAATACTATGTATCGACTCAAAATAAAGCATGCGCAGAAGAAAATTGAATGGGAACGCGCATTTAGCCGACTCAGAGAGCGGGTAGAACCGCTCTCAGTCACTGAACAGTAAAAGACGGAAGTAGCCGCTGGGAGGAGTCTGGTGAGAAACGGCGCAAACAATTAGAACTAAAAATTATATATAAATATCATAGAAACAAAAAAAAAAAGTTAGCGACTGGTTTATTATAAGAATGAAGAATGTTTATGTGTAATCTCAATCCATAAAATTTACCTTCACTTTAAATACATATTTCTACAAATATCTGATGGTATTTTAGTACAATATATAGTTATACCTATATATCCATATGATTATATATAGGTATTGTTAGATATATATCGAAATATCTATTTAGAAATACACAAAACATATTCCTCTATGTGCAGAATATTGGAATGTGAAATATTTGCAGTAAACAGACAGTATAACACTTTATTAAATATGAATATTGCATAAAAATGCCTTTTCATGTTTTCATCTACTTGACTGCAAAGGGCTCCAATGCACCTAAAGGGACACTAAACCCAACATTTTTATTTAATGATTAAGATAGAGCATGCAATTTTAAGCAACTTTCTAATTTACTCCTATTATAATTTTTTTCCGTTTTCATGCTATTTTTATTTGGAAAAGCAGAATTTTAAGCTAAGGAGCCGGCCCATTTTTGGTTCTAAAGTAGTGTTTCTCAAACCCCATGGACTTCTCCAACCTGGTTGATTGACAGCCCTTGCTTGTGCGCAAATGCAAGGGGCGGCATTGCATAAACAGCAGCTTATACAATGATAAATGCAGCAGCATATTGCTGCCCACTAGCCACGATTCAGGGAAATAGGGGCAGAGATATCCACCTGGTCTTTGGTAAATATTTCCTTGTGTAAGTTCTTCCCTGTTAGAATGGTTAATGTACTCCATATATAAGCTTCCCTGTTAGAATGGGTAATGTTACTGTACTCTATATATTTGTTTTCTACAAGACTTTAGGATACGTTTGATTGTTATAGATTGATCAAATATCTTGAAAGAAAATAGTGAATATAACTGAATGTTGTAATTGTAGGATTCTGTTGCTGATAGCGAATGTTTTTCTCTTCCCACTCATTCTTCATCTTACATTTTTCAACTAACTAGTAAATCAGAACATCGAGGAAATGTGTGAGACTAGCTATTTCTGATTATACTTAATCAGCAGAGGAGGGGTTCATGGATCCCATCTGGGACAACAATCAAAAAAGCCTGTTGCAGAGAAAGACTGCAAAAAAAAAAAACTCTTTTGCTGATTCCCCTTGAAGTGTTGAGTTTTGAGCAGTTACAGAAGGTTAATTACATCCTCACTGGGTCAAGAGTTTTAAAGATAGCCTTTTTATATTAAATAGCCATTATAGTCAGATCAGTCAGATTCTTGGCTATGTTGCTTCTCAGTATCTATGAGAAAACACACATTTGAAAATGTAATAACCATGTAACTTTCCTACTCTTAACTTCTGTGACCTTTTAGAAAAGTGCCAGAATGATACAATCATTGTCTGGAATTTATGCAGCAGTGCAGTAGAACGTAGCTTAAGCTTTGTCAATTTATCAGAAATATAAAAATGTAGAATATAAAGAAATGTTCAATTAAATGTTTATATTTAAGATTAATGTATATTTGTGGGTGTCTATCCTGGATTTAAATCTTTTATGCCCTTCCAGTGGCAAAAACAAATATTAATGCCAAAGTTTTAGCTCCAAATCAAATTTTAAGAAGCATGGACATTTTTGAAAATAACCCTGCATCAAAACATAAATTATTTTATATTATGTTATAAATTTAAGCATGTACATTTGGTTCATTCGGCAGCTAACAAATGGGCAATAAGGCAGTTGCCAGCGGCATTCAGCCCTTTTTGGAGCCGGATTTCTTCTTGTGAACGTGCAACACATTAAAGTGCCATAAAACATGTTGAGATCTGTGCATATCCTAAAAGGGCTAATTAAGTTAAACTAGTTTGCATAAAAAAAAGTTTACAAATTGCTGGCAAGTATTTTAAAATAATTTTCAAAAATAAGCAAAATTAGTTACATAGCTATGCTGTCTGGTGTAGTCTGATCCCCCCCCCCTTATCAGTGTTAAGCATCAGAAACACAGGCATTGTATTTCAACTGAGTTCACAGCAGCTTATTTGCTTCTAAGCGTGCTCCAGCAGATGACTGTTAAAGTCTTGTATTCTACCAAAGCAAAGGTGGAGAAAGGGTTAATGGTGAGGCACTGCAATATACATTTGCAGGTAAAGTCATTAAAGTACATATTATTATATTTTGTTTCTATCCCATCTTGTTTTATGTCCCTTCAAGATCTGGATTTGCACAGATCTTAGTGTTTTTCACTTTCACAAGAAGAAATCTGGTTTAAAAAAAAAGCTGAATGCCGCTGGTTTCCACCATATTCCTGAATTGTTAGCTGCTGAATTACCTGAATGCACATCCCTAATAAAATAAATATTATATTATTAAATCCCAGGGGGAACTGCTTAATCATGTTTTAATGTTTAATTGGGAACTTAAAGGGACAGTACACTGTAAAAATATTTGCCCCTTTATGAGATTTCAGTTATACGCTTCACTTTATAAAATGTGCCTTTAGCTTTATGTATATCTATGAAACAGCTTTATTTGCTAGTTGAAACCACAACCCATTCAAATTGACTTAGCTTGTGGGGACAGCAAACACCCTTATCTTTTGTTTATCTCTGTGCACAATGGCATTCTTATATTTATCTCTGATTACACAAAAAAATAGTACTTAGAGATAGTAGTCAAAAATGAAAGTTTTTAATAATGATATATCTATCCCCAATGGTAGTGGGGTGTAATTTATTTGGCAACTTCTACTTTACTTAAAAAGCTTTGCTATAACCAATAATATTGAAACATTCAATATAGGTGGGGACACAACAATCAAACGCTGCTATTTCAAATAACAAAATAACGGCAGAAGAGATTTGTAAACAATTGAATATACTCCAGCAGCTAAAATGGATTACTGGGAATGCATTAAAAATGAGAATATTTTACAGTACACTCTCTCTTTAAACTCTGGCATTAATGTAAGTTTTTTTTACTAAATGTCCTAGTGTTTTTAATGCTATTGTTTTTTTGTGTTGTGCGTGTTATAAATTAAAGTTTTCCTGGTTTTATCTTATGTTAAATAAATGTGTTTTAGTGAATGAGATGTGTCCCTTTGTATCCACAGCTACTGCCACTCATGAACAATTCTATTCCAGTGTGTAGTAGTATGTTTGTGTAGTATGTGTTTATAGTGTGTGTGGTATATGTTGTCAGGTGATGCAGGTAATCACTACTCTCTAGGCTACAGCACTACACAGACCACTATCTAGGGATTGTCAAAAACTGTTATAGAACAACTTCAAGCTTTTTGTTTCTACTGTTCCAAATAAATTACTTTAAACCTTTATTGAGCACATTATCCATTTTAAAAAATAAATCACCCATTGTTGCTTCAATTTCTTCTAGGTAGAACATTTTGCAGCACAAAGTAAAATAATCTGGAACTGATGGCAATGTTGTATCACTTGATCTGCCTGTTAGTTGTCTCTCTGAGTAAAAGCGCCCAAAGGCAGCTTCCTACTTTGCCTGATAGAAAATCCTGCACACCCAGTAGCCACTTCATAGAAACACTATTCAAGATTTCCAATTCCAATTTATTAAATCTCCTAGAATGCAAAGGATCCACATGGCTGAAGCAAGGTTTAGATACACATATTACAAAGCTTGATCTTAACTATACCCATGCCAAAGGGCAGGGAATCCATTACAATAGAATTAACAGTATGCATTTCTCCTGAGCATTATGTCATAATGCAAATCTTCCATAAACAGAGAACAAGATCATTTATTATCAGCATTTGATTCTCTCAACTATTTGAAATGTTTATATTTGTTTTAGTTGCATAGGTTATTGGATGTACCATTTTACAATGCTGTAAAGAGTTGATGCATGACTTCTTTCTTTGTTAACTGGCAACATAAAATTAAAACTTGATTGTCAGATTTCTTTATTGTGTCAAATCACTTAATAATATAGTTTACCATGTTGAAGCCGTGTTTAGCAAGTCCATATTTACGCTTGTCTTTTTACCATCTTTCAAATATAAAACATATCTACGTAGTTTTTAAGCAACTATAATATTGCTTGATACTTTTGCCAGCACTTCAACAGAATATTCCAATATGCTTAAATATATATTACATTTACAACTTAATCCAGATAACATTATTTCCTGAAGTGGATAAGCAATGCAATGCAAAGAGAATTGTAGATTGATTTCAGAGCATGTATAGGTTTAATGAACCAGGAAGAGGACCTAAAAAAATGATTATAAAGTCTGTTTTATATATATACTCCATAAAATGATAAAGTCTAGCATATTTTCTAAATCATAAAAATACTAAATCTCTTTATAAAAAGAAAGCTGTACTGTGCAATATGTGTGCTATAATTGCTTGCAAACATTTTAAAGGGACCTTCTCTAATTCATAACAGCACATATTTTTTTCCCTATTGGCTCTAAATAACTATAGAATTCATCACAATTCTGGCAGATATCTAAACTTCAACCTTCGTGTTTTTTATTCAGTGATCACAATCCTTCTGCCATTAATATACTTGAAGCTTGAAATTGTTACCACCAGGAAACAACACAAATTTGTTGTCTACGCCTTTATTTTCGAAATTTTGTATTCGAAAAAGGAATTGCGGTCAATTAATGTCAAACAAAATGGTGATGGAGTTCCAAGGTTCCCCATCTCTAGTTTAGTAATTACACGAGAGGTTGATGAGCCTGTTCAAAGTGTGAAGTGATCCTAATAGCAGACTATGCACTTTGTGCACCAAAACAATAGATCTATGTGTTTATGTTTCTTTTAGGGATTACTGAAATAGTTGGCACACATTTTTGTTGGGTTATCAATTTCAAACATTCTTTTTAGTTTGAAAGTGCTTTTTTGAACTTTTATTGATTGAGCAGGAACTGTTTGTATCTGTCTGTTGACTTTGCTTCCTACCGTCATTCCATATGGCGGGGTTAATGACAGTATGGTTTGCCCATACGGCAAAACTAATGTTATATTTTGAAAATTTTTGGCGTACTTGGTAATAAGTCTAGATTGTTGTTGGTGATTTATCAAGTCCCTTTAGCTATTACATTTGATAATTGGCTTTGTAATAAGCAATGAAATTGGTGGATTATGGTTTCAGAGCAGGACACAGTTGATGATTGCTGGGGTCTTTCAATTACTGGTCAATAAAGCAAATAAGAGCATTTCATTATTTTTTTTTCTTGTATTACCATATTAAAATGATTATCATGCAGCATTAAAATAGTATAGCATTGTAAGAAAGCACTAAAACTTTTCGTTGAAACTTAATTTCTCCAGATTAAGCACTTTTGGTTAGATTACGAGTGGAGCAAAAAATGTTCAATACGGCTCGTGCATTAACTGCGCAAGAAGTATGTATGTAAATATAAACATATTTAGAAATATGTATGTATGTATCTCTATGCTAAAGCCCTTTGCAGTCCTTTTATTTTCTTTCACCTGAGATCTCATATCTTTAAACCTTTAATACTTTTTTGTGCAATATTTTTTATTAACAATTTTTATCAGACAGTGTTATTATCGTAATTTGTACTTTTAAATGTATTTTTAAAGTATTTATTTCCACTATTTTGTCTCGCATAACAGTTAACCAGAGCTGTGAGGACGTGCTAATCTGATAAGCATCAATCTCGATTGCGCTCACATTTACTTTCAACTTGTAATATGTGCGCTGCTTCCAAATGCGCACAAACAGCCACGATAAAACCGATACCACTTGTGCAAAACAGGTAGCGTGCCACTCGGAAACTAGCACTTTGTGTTGTACTTTAATTAATTTAAAAAAAAAAGTAATTGAGGTACCAAAAGACATGAAACAACACATCAAAACATCAATAGCAAACCACGAGGGGCAAAATCAAATGTCCAGGGTTATTCTATAAGAATAAAACAGAAACTTCAATAGTATAACATTGTCATGCTTTAAAGAGACATTAAACACTAAATACATTTTATAAGCATAATACAAAGTTATGCCCCACCTTCCTCTCCATGACTAGAGGGAGGTGCATGAAATGTGTTTAATGTTTCTTTAAGGATGGTTAAAAGTAAATGCACTTTCCAAATAGATTCCTTAATGATCCAAAAGAAAGTGTTTTAGGTACTGAAATATGTTTAGCAAATAGAGATTTTTTTTTTTTTTAGACTGCATTCTGTCTCACATGGATGATGCACACCAGTCTGGCCATAAAAGGAAGTGCAGGAATTGAGCAGCATCCCCCACAATGCACCATAGTCAGGAAGAGAGGTGAGTAAAATGGCTGCCATCAGCACATGGCAAACACAACAGGGAAAAAACCCTGACAGCTCCAGAGCAGCAATGCACTATGTAGACCTAGCTGAACACATGTGGTGAGCCAATGAAAAGAGGCATATTTGAAGCCACCAATAACCAGCTGACCTAAGTACTGCATTGCTGCTCCTCAGCCTTCCTAGTTATGTTTTTCAACAAGGTATACCTTAAGAATACAGTCAATGTTATAACAGAAATAAATTAAAAAGGTCTTTTAAAATTCTGTAATATATCAATCATGAAAATAAATAATAATAATGAAAAATAAAAAGATATCTCAATGGCTGTGAACGACAAATACGTGCACCTTTATAAGAGGATCTGTCTCCTAGATTAAGTGAATTTCCTTGACTTTGCTTAAGCCTCTGTCCTTAAAAAGAGATAAACTTAAATATTGGGCTGTATGAGGTAAGAAAGGACCATAGTTGCTCTTCATAGGACATCCCTATAGCCATACACAACTGCACTGTTTATCTACTGTATTCTGCCAACTGACTTTTCTCTTACTCTTCTTTGTGATTTACTGCTTTCCTTGGCCTGTGATATTTACTGAGAGAAACAAAATGTTAATTACCGCAAATACAAAATGAAACTCTGTGATGATCTCCGAGTATGATGAGGGTCAGCCTGCTGCCCAGGCTAATAAGTATTGTGACATTTTAAGAAATATGATCTTACTTCTGTTTCTGGCTGGTCCTATCTCTATGCTACTTTCTCATTCAGCATGCCAAATATTTTATATTAATCACCATTATTTGCTCATTCTCTATGTTATTTACTGGTTATCTAATCAATCTTTATAGCTAAGATGTATTAATTCATCTTCTAAATTGCAATACATTTTTTTAACAATTGAGTCAAAATTGATAGAGGAAACCTTATTGTTTAAAGGAAATATTTACCATCCTCTTCCTCTTCTTTCTAGCACTTAAACGGCCATGAACCCCAACATTTTTATTTCATGATTTAGGTAGAACATACATTTTTAAATAACTTTCCAGTTTACTTCTATTATCAAGATAGTTTCATTCTCTTGGTATCATTTGTTGAAAGAATGCACTACTGGTTTCTTACTAAACTCATGGATGAGCCAATGACAGTCTGAATATATTTATATATGCAGCCATCAATCAGCAGCAAGAACCTAGGTTCTTTGCTGCTCATGATCTTACCTAGATAAACCTTTCAGAAGTTTCACTAAAGGATAGCAAGAGAAGGATGCAAATTAAATAATAGAAGTAAATTGTTAAGTTGTTGTAAATTGCATGCTCTTTCTAAATCATGAAGGTCTAAATATGACTTTACTGTCCCTTTAAGGATCCATAATTGTACTTTCATAACATATTGGGGCACATTTTGGAATATGTGTAGAGTACCCAAATGGCATTAAGTAAAAGGATAAACATAATAAAAAGACAATTTTGACGGTTTCAATTTACACACAAGTTGGAGAGATGGACCAACACCTTTTAAGGTCAGAATGGTGTGATTTGTGAAATTGATGATGTGTACTACCCAAATATGCTTGTGACATGACTGAAAAGACACACATAATACATCTCTCACTGGAAAACTGTCATTTGTTTTCAATAAAAAAATGTCACTATAGTGTATCACATCTCAATTGTATTTATTTTTTGTTGTTAAATGAATGCTATTTTCAGAATATGATTTACCATATCCTGAATGTCCTGAAACTACCTAGAGCTCAATATGCAAAAAAAACCACTTAGCTTTGACTTAATAGGACTATGATAAATATATTTTTGAGCCAAGAGACCTATGGCTTTTTGACTTGACTTTAAACACAAGTTTTATGTCCCATGTAAAGTGTTTTCAATAACATTTGTATTTTAATCTAATTTTGAGCTCTGCCACAAGATCTATCCCACCTTTCCGTTTCTGCTTTTCATATTTAAATACCTCTCTTTCCCCTTTTAAGTCTTCTTTGTCATATTACAACAAAGGGCATGTAAAAAAGGCGCACTACCTTGCAAATGAATGGGGGGTGCTTTAGTAATGTTTGGTGGTATTCAGCACCCCTCAGAACCTTTAGCAGCTATCGATCCCATATTTTACTGTCATAACTCCTTTCCTTCTCATCCTTCTCTCCCATGTCTTGTACATCAGTCCTCCCCCAATCCTGTCTCTTTTCTCTATAGTTTGAACAAGATTCTGGCTGTATTAGAAGTCGCTTTCTTACAAACTGACACCTAAGAATAGGTAGCCTGGAGCTATTGTGTGTTACAGTGTAGGCTAGAAAGGCTCCACATCCACTCAGCTTTCCCTTGTGAAGCCTGAAAAGTGGCATATTTATTTTCTGATTTCATGTGTTTAAAAAGCAATTTCAGCTTTGGACAAGATGTTGGTCTAAGAAGCAAAGGTAAATTGTATCAATCTAATCCTGATTTGCAGAGGGGGCATTTTCTGCCCGTTAATTTTGTTTGACTGATTCAGGTTAACACAGAAAGTATGATTGGATACTATTTACGCTACATGCCTTATTGTACAGATACTCAACCCCCACTATACTGCTGTAACTGGTTTGCAATTGCAATATGTTGTTAGGCTTTAGAAATAATATGAATGCCCTTTTTGCTTGTGTATTTTACTTTGGAATACATGCAATTTGTAGATAAAAAGTATTATATTTTCAGCATCTTCTAAAGTAAAACGCATTGCTTTGAGACAGGGTATTGTATTATGAATGTAGCATTTTATTAAAGAAAATATAGATTGGTAGGCTACTGCATATAAGCCAGATCTGTCATGATTTCTCACCTGTTTAAGCATGCTGGTTTTATTAAAGGGACAGCCTAATTGAACTGAGATATTGAAAGAAGTGAGATGAAAAACAAAATTTTCTTGCTTCAACACCTTGATAAAGTGAAACTTCTAATACAGTATGAAAGAGTGATTTCATTTAGAAAATGCAGTATCATTTAAAACTTACCTATATATTAGAGCAGTGATTTGCAACCTTTTTTTTGCAGTGGCACACTTTTTTGCATTAAAAAATCCTGCGGCACACCACCATCCCAAAATTTTACAAAATCACACATTGTAGCCTAATATATATATATATACATACACACACACACACACACACACATATATATATATACACACACTGTACTGTGCTGTCATGCCATGCCTCCTACAAACTATACATGACATATTGACATTTATTCACAAACAATCATAATGACTGTCTGTGAATGAATGTCAATGTCATGGTTGTAAATGATGCCTGATGAGCCTGTCACATACCTCCCAATATTTCAAAATTTGAAAGAGGGACACCCCCGCACTGTTGTCAGTCTGCCGCGGCACACCTGAGGATCTCTCACGGCACACTAGTGTGCCACGGCACACTGGTTGAAAAACACTGCATTAGAGGTATGTACAAATATATTAATAAAGATATAGAGTGACAGATCGGTAAATAAATAGACAAATACGGTTTCATTTATCAAACTGTGGAGGCGCACATGAATAAGTCTGCAGCCAGTACTTAACCCCTTAATGACCACAGCACTTTTCCATTTTCTGTCCGTTTGGGACCAAGGCTATTTTTACATTTTTGCGGTGTTTGTGTTTAGCTGTAATTTTCCTCTTACTCATTTACTGTACCCACACATATTATATACCGTTTTTCTCGCCATTAAATGGAGTTTCTAAAGATACCATTATTTTCATCATATCTTATAATTTACTATAAAAAAATTATAAAATATGAGGAAAAAAAACACACTTTTTCTAACTTTGACCCCCAAAATCTGTTACATATCTACAACCACCAAAAAACACCCATGATAAATAGTTTCTAAATTTTGTCCTGAGTTTAGAAATACCCAATGTTTACATCTTCTTTGCTTTTTTTGCAAGTTATAGGGCCATAAATACAAGTAGCACTTTGCTATTTCCAAACCATTTTTTTTTTTTCAAAATTAGCGCTAGTTACATTAGAACACTGATATCTTTCAGGAATCTCTGAATATCCATTGACGTGTATATCTTTTTTTTTAGTAGACATCCCAAAGTATTGATCTAGGCCCATTTTGGTATATTTCATGCCACCATTTCACCGCCAAATGCGATCAAATAAAAAAAATCGTTCACTTTTTCACAAATTTTTTCACAAATTTTTTCACAAACTTTAGGTTTCTCACAGAAATTATTTACAAACAGCTTGTGCAATTATGGCACAAATGGTTGTAAATGCTTCTCTGGGATCCCCTTTGTTCAGAAATAGCAGACTTATATGGCTTTGGCGTTGCTTTTTGGTAATTAGAAGGCTGCTAAATGCCACTGCGCACCACACGTGTATTATGCCCAGCAGTGAAGGGGTTAATTAGGGAGCATGTAGGGAGCTTTTTGGGGTAATTTTAGCTTTAGTGTAGTGTAGTAGACAACCCCAGGTATTGATCTAGGCCCATTTTGGTATATTTCATGCCACCATTTCACCGCCAAATGCGATCAAATAAAAAAAAAACAAGTCGGCTCCCACCCACCAACGATACCGGCCATCGATGTTCGGTGCAGAGAGGGCCACAGAGTGGCTCTCTCTGCATCGGATGGCCATGTAAGGTTATTGCAGGATATTGAGGCATCACTGCAATAACCGGAAAGCAGCTGGAAGCAAGCAGGATCGCTTCCAGCTACTTTCCACACCGAGGACGTGCAGGGTACGTCCTCAGGCGTTAACTACCTTTTTTTGAGGACGTACCCTGCACGTCCTCGGTCATTAAGGGGTTAAAGAGACACTAAACCCAATTTTTTTTTCTTTCATGATTCAGATAGAGCATGCAATTTTAAGCAACTTTCTAATTTACTCCTATTATCAAATTTTCTTCATTCTCTTGCTATCTTTATTTGAAAAGCAAGAATGTAAGTTTAGAAGCCGGCCCATTTTTGGTGAACAAACTGGGTTGTCCTTACTGAGTAGACAGCACCAATAAACAAATGCTGTCCAGGGTCTGAACCAAAAATTGGCTGTCTCCTTAGCTTAGATGCCTTCTTTTTTAAATAAAGATTGCAAGAGAACAAATAAAAAAATGATAATAGGAGTAAATTAGAAAGTTGCTTAAAATTGCATGCTCTATCTGAATCATGAAAGAAAGAAAAAATTGGTTTAGTGTCCCTTTAAAGAGACATGACATTTAGAGGCATATGTGTGCAGCCACCAATCAGCAGCTAGCTCCCAGTATTGCATTGCTTTACAACAAACAATACCAAGAGAACAAAGCAAATTAAAGAGAAGTAAACTGAAAAATTGTTTAAAACTGCATGCTCTATCTGAATCATGAAAAAAAAATGTTGAGTTTCATATCCCTTTAAGATAGATAAGAAAGCCCATGCTCTTGCTCAATTGGTTATGGAAGGGCAGGAGGTGGCATTGCACAAGCGGCTGCTCATGCATCATTAAATGCAGACAGGGTCCCTAGCTGGGAACATTGTCATCCCACACAATGATGAATGGAGCCCACAGACAGATTGATCTTGAACTAGATGTCGTTTTATTACATTAGAGAAAAAAATTAAAACAAAAGTTGTTTTGTGGACCTTATCTAGCAGCATTTTTATTATACAGTACATTAATATATTGAATATACTGAATAATAAATATAACATGAAGAAGCAAGTTTTCACATGAAGCAAAATGTCACTGTATCATAAGTCATGGGCAGCAAAATATAACATCTATTGCAAGCTGGGAGAGGATGTCAAAGGTAAAATTATCATATTTCTACAATTTACATTTTATTACAAAGTGTGAAAAGGAATCGTGCTGATGACGGCCCCAGCTGGGAATCAAAACGTTGTTTCTGCTCATATTTGTAACACAGCGATACAATCCTTTGATCGCTCTATCAGATGGCAGCAGAGTATTGTGCATAATTCAGTGATTTTTTTTCCTAGGTCCTGCTTGTTTAAATTCATTATGCTACTGCAAGAGAAGCTAATGTATAATATATAATGTTATCATTGTAATTAGGGTTTAGGAAGTAAATACGGCCCTCTTATTGCGCACACAAAAAGAAGAACTCACAGTGAGTCAGAACAACTACAGCAGGGCTTGAACAATCCCATGAGATGCACAGGAATGACTGGCTCATCAGTATCAATTTTTTTTTATACAAATTATGCAGCACTTACACTGTGAGAAAGAGAACCTTAATGTCTTGTACACATAGAATATCCCATACTCAGAGCCTCTATATTTTATACACACAACATTATCCTTACATGGTACATAGGCATCTTGTTTTCAGAACAGCATACACCCTTACAGTACAAGCCACATAAAGAGCCTTGGGGGCATATTTATCAAGCTCTGCCTGCTCTGAGGCCACAGACAGAAATCAACCCAATCTAATACGATCGGGTTGACTGGCACCCCCTGCTAGGGGCTGATTGGCCGCAAATCTGAAGGGGGTGGCATTGCACCAGCAGTTCACAAGAACTGCAGGTGCAATGATAAATGCCGACAGTGTATGCTGTCGGCATTTATCGATGTGCAGCGGACATGATCCGTTATATGGGATCATGTCCATTCGCACCATAATAAATAGGCCCGTTGGTATATATATAAAAAAATGGTTGCTTTGAAAACACAAATCAGTCTAATCAAATAATAATGATTTCCTACATAGCGAATATGTATCTAAGGGCTCTATTTAGGAGGCTGCAGTTGCAGTTCCAATGCTTTTTGGTCCAGACTCACTCATGCCAGCCTTCAACCACTAGTTAAAAAGCTAAGATCGTGAGACCACTGCTTCTTAACCTGTCCCTAACTGCTGAGGTTGTGGAAACCAACCATCCTTGACTCATTCTTCTGGGATGACTGACAGAGCCTACACACATACAACTGGTTGTGCAAGAGCACAGGGTATGGCTTTACAAGAACATTTTTGTGCAATGTTAAATTTGGCAGCGGATGCTGCATTAGATACTCTACCACAAACACAGACAGACAGACTCCCTGGGTAGCTTGTCTGTCCCACATTAATAAGTGTCTTATTTTCATTTAACAGCATATATGTGGAGACTAACAGTTATGTACATCTACAAAAACACCCTGCAGTATAAATTTTGCAGACACAAACACATCAACTGATTGTTTTGTACATAAACAGCCGTACACACACACACAATATATATATATATATATATATATATATATTGTAAAGAGATATTGTAAAGTTGTCTCACTGTGTATAATTATACATTTGCAATCTTAAAGTGTTCACTGTCCCTTTAAGGTTATATACCTCTTTTGTTTTCCTGTTATTGAAGCTCTTTAGTCACTCTATTGCACATTCTTCATCAGGCTATTAGTGACCGTTGCTAGGTTTTTTTTTTTTCAGTTTTTTTTTCTGGCCTTCTATTTGCTCGTTATTGTTTGTCACTCTGGCTTCCTGTCGAGTCCTATGGAAATTGGTGATTCAAAGGTGCGGAATGTAAAAACCTATTTGTGACACAGTTTGTGACAGGATTACACTTGCTGAGGAAATAATAACTTTGAAAATAGTTGTAAGGAGCTCAAGAACTAACTCGCAGTGAGTCGATCACTCACGAGTTATGCTCCCCTGTCAGTATGGTAACCTGAATAAGAGGTTATTAATATTTTCTATGGGGATGACAGTTTGATAACTTTGAATTATGATTCATATGTGTAATTTGACGTGGGATGAAACCCGAATAGATGGTTGACAGTTTGATAAATGGAGACCTGTATGTGAACACGAAGCAGCACAAGAAGGGAGACAGATTTTTATGTACATATAGAATACTTGGAGCAGTGCACACTGGGAGACTTTTTTTTATAGAGGAGTATATACAGGGTCCAGTGTTCCCTCTAAGGCCAGTTTGTGTGCGGCCCAGCAGTGAAACAGTTAATTAAGTAACCACACCCCGCAATTAGCAAACACTGTACAATGCAGATGGCAAGGTATGGTTCTCTTGTTAACTGTTTCACTGCTGGGCTGCACACAAAACTGTCCTTAGAAGGAACACTGACAGGGTCCCCATCTGATTCTTCATTATCAGAAACTTCCCAAGTCATTACATGCAAAGCTGGAGCTCGACAACAAAACTGGAGTTGCTTTGCTGTCCTTGCAGAAAGTAGCAATCCTTTGGAGAAATATTCCAGATGCAACAAAAAAAAAAAATCTGAATGCCCCCATTTTAAATTGTCTTATTAATGTAATGAAAATCTGTGGGAGAAGCTTTCCCTCCCTTCAATTATCCGCTCCAGCTCAGAAATTCCCCACAGGAAGCTTGAAATAGTACTTTTTTGCAGACTGCTTATTACATAGTGAATATGTTAAAATAGAAAAAAAAGTAGAACTACTAGGCGCTGTTTTTTTTTCTCCTTGTGTTTTGTTTGCAGAATATATCTTGCAAATTGTTTTTAATTCTATATCATTATGTAAAACAAGTTGTTGTTTGCATTTATATATATATATATATATATATATATGCACATATCTGAGTAGGGTTCAGCTAGCCTGTACTAAGCCTGGGCATTTAATGCTAATTTGTGTTTGTAGTAATTACAGGGGGAAAAACAACAAACTCATTCATTGCCAGGGAACAAAAAACCTAACTGAGGGCTAGATAACGAGTGGCGTTAACAGTTGCAAGTGAGTGATATTGGGTTTATCGCGGCTGCTTTTATGCATCTGAAGTAGTGTGTGTATTACAAGTTGAAAGTAAACGTGATCGCTTGAGCGCAATTGAATATAACACGCGTTGGGATAGCGCAACTTCAAAGTTCTGGTTAACTGTTAATTAAAAATTGTCACAAAATACATTTAAAAGTAAAGTTATACTCATAATAACACTATCTAATAAAAATTATTTAAAAAACAATATTGCATATTTTTAAGGGCTCAAAGATATGTTGTCTCAGGTCTGCAAAGGTCTTTAACATAGAGATACATACATATACATGTTTAAATATGTATATGCATGTATTAATATGTTTATATGTGTATACAATATACGTGTATAGATCTATTTACAGACATATATACACATATAAACACATAAATACATATGTATACATATATAGACACACACATATATAAATATATATATATATATATATATATATATATATATATATATATAGCAAATAGAAGACAGCACTCTCTGGTCTTAGTATAACAGAAGATTTATTCAGTGACGTTTCGGGTAATGCTCCCCTTCATCAGACCAGTGTTACAAACAATGTGCAAAACATTTATACCTTTACACTAGACCCTCCCCCTGTGTGCAAACCGCCAAAACTGTTGCCCAGGCAACTAGTCATTAGCAACAGTGAACAATACAGTTAAAAACGTTAATACAAAGATGCAAACAATGGTAATGTGCAATATAACAGTATCATGTGTGAATACAGCACCACTGAAATGTGCACGGTGTAGAGGAAAAACTGCAACTCCTCTCAGTCACTGGAAAAATCATGTATATCACCAGCACTTATGGGTATAAAAAGTTCATCTTTTATTCCCAGAAAGTGTATGGCGCATGCATATCGCGTTGGCGGTCCTGCCTCCCTGCCACTTGGAAAGAGAGTGTCCATAGGCTATATAGGTCAAGCCCCCATGCATACTGGATAAGTCTAATATCGGTCAGTAAGGATGAGTACAGGGTATATAATATCCATGTGGTGTACATGGCTGGGCCAGTAATGATGTCTTTATATCACAACAACCGTGTGCTAGATCTGTTAAAACACTCAAGGGGATTCCCAGATCTCGTACTAAGTCAGTACAAGATGCATGTGTACCTCATAGACCATTCTACAAGTGGGTTCGATTGGTTATACGAGGCAAGCCCCATGGATAAGTGCAATGTCAATATATTACGGGGGGTCTACAAAGGAGGAAGACGGAAATAAACTGAGCACTGCCAACGTAGCACTAGTGGGTCACTAGTCACGTAGGGTATATCCAGTTTGTGATACACAGTCCAGTAGCTTGTATTGGATATCCACTAGTATTCTCTGGTAATTATCCCGCTATTTATACGTTTTGGTCTACATCACCCTGTATTTGGTTGTAGGACCTGTCATCATACTTGTATTGGGATCACTATAAGTATATGATAGCTTCACTGCCACTACAGGTGTTTATGACAGCCTCACTTTCCTGTCCCATCCAATACACAGCTTATGATTGTTACCCTCAGGACATGTTCGTATACCTACGTCACATCATACCTACATTTACAGTGGCTCTACCTTCTATAATGGTATTATTATGCCTTGTTACATTGGCAGTGCTCAGTTTATTGCCATCTTCCTCCTTTGTAGACCCCCCAAAATATATTGGCATTGCACTTATCCATGTTGACATGGGGGCTTGCCTCGTATAACAAATTGAACCCACTTGTAGAATGGTGTAAGAGGTGTGTCGGTCTACACGATACGCATGCATCTTGGACTGACTTAGTACGGGATCTGGAAATCCCCTTGAGTGTTTTAACAGATCTAGCACACGGTTGTTGTGATGTAAAGACATCATCACTGGCCCTGCCATGAACATCAAATGGATATTATATACCCTGTACTCATCCTTACTGACCAATATTAGACTCATCCAGTATGCATGGGGGCTTGACCTATATAGCCTATGGACACTCTCTTTCTAAGTGGCAGGGAGGCAGGACCGCCAACGCGATACACATGCGCCCTACACTTTTTGGGAATCCCCATATTTACCTATATGTATCTCTTTTGAGACAGCTATTGTGCAACAAGCGCCCACGTTTTGAATGGAGGGGTGTCCATGTTACTTTACAATCTCTCCTGTGTGCTACATTGAGGTAAACAGTTGCAGCATTTAACGCTGTCTGCGAGTGATTGCCACTATTGTTGCAATGTTAGTAGTGATACAATACATTGTAGGCCTGCATTTAAGAAAAAATTTTACCGTGTGGTGGGCCCTTTATTTGCTATGCTCTCATACTGACACCCCCAGTTGGCTGGAACATTGCTGTTATATTGTATAATATTATCCCTGGAGAAGTGCATCGTTATATGCTATACATGATATCCTTGTAACAGGGGATTACTTATAATTAAATATTTATAGAGTGATATATACATGTATAGGTGTATTTACATACATTGTCACATCAGATGTGTTCTGCTATGACACCTTTTTCAGATTATTATGCCAGCTGATCCATGTTCTGTTATATTGCACATTACCATTGTTTGCATCTTTGTATTAACATTTTTAACTGTATTATTTACTGTTGCTAATGACTGGCTGCCTGGGCAACAGTTTTGGCGGTTTGCACACAGGGGGAGGGTCTAGTGTAAAGGTATAAATGTTTTGCACATTGTTTGTAACACTGGTCTGATGAAGCGGAGCATTACCCAAAATGTCACTGAATAAATCTTCTGTTATACTAAGACTAGAGAGTGCTGTCTTCTATTTGCTATATTATTAACCATATTCTAGCACCCTGGCACTTGTGGAAATGTTCGTGAGAGTGCACCTGTCTCTCTACTTTATATATATATATATATATATATATATATATATATATATATAATGTGTTTTTTGGAGCCCATAGCAGTCAAGCAGATGTAAACATAAATAAATATATTCATGCAAAATTCAAATTTAAAGTGAAGGTAAATTAAAAACACTTGCTCTTTACCATCTGGTGTAAATTTAATAAACAATAGGAGTTCCATTAATGAAAATTTACAATCTTCAAACTTACTTTAATATTTTCCTTCAAAACATTCCTTTTAAATTGCCCGATCCGGCAGCCCCAACACTAAGACCAATTTTTTCTTACTATGACGTGCTTGCCCTTCTCCAATAACATTAGTGGCATTTTGGCATGTATGGCATAATTACATAGTGGGAGGGACCACTCTCTAATTCTCACTAAAAATACAAGGAAATTGAAGGGGTAGAGCTTTACACTCCAGGTACATAACAGTATGTAGGTAAATATCAAAGTAAAGAGATAGCATTGTAAAAAAATAAAATTAGCTACTACAACTCTCATAACAATTTTTAACATAATCCGTTATCACAAATTATATAAATTACCATCACTTTAATAAAGTGTTCAAATGTGTATTTACTGTAAATATTTCACTTTTCAATGTTCTTCACATAGGGGAGTATGTTCTATGTATTTATAAATAGGTATTCATATATACAGTATCTCATAAAAGTGAGTACACCCCTCACATTTATGTAAATATTTTATTATATATTTTCATGGGACAACACTAAAGAAATTAAACTTTCCTACAATGTAAAGTAATGAGTGTACAGCCTGTATAACAGTGTAAATTTGCTGTCCCCTCAAAACAACTCAACACACAGCCATTACTGTCTAAACCATTGGCAACAAAAGTGAGTACACCCCTAAGTGGAAATGTCCAAATTGGGCCCAAAGTTTCAATATTTTGTGTGACCACCATTATTTTCCAGCACTGCCTTAACCCTCTTAGGCATGGAGTTCACCAGAGCTTCACAGGTTGCCACTGGAGTCCTCTTCCACTCCTCCATGACGACATTACATAGCTGGTGGATGTTAGAGACCTTGCACTCCCCTACCTTCCTTTTGGGGATGCCCCAAAGAGGCTAAATAGGGTTTAGGTCTGGAGACATGCTTGGCCAGTCCTTTACCTTTACCCTCAGCTCCTTTAGCAAGGCAGTGGTCGTCTTGGAGATGTGTTTGGGGTTTTTATCATGTTGGAATACTGTCCTGTGGCCAAGTCTCCGAAGGGAGGGGATCATGCTCTGCTTCAGTATGCCACAGTACATGTTGGCATGCATGGGTTCCTCAATGAACTGTAGCTCCCCAGTGCCAGCAGCACTTATTCAGGCCCAGACCATGACACTCCCACCACCATGCTTGACTGTAGGCAAGACACACTTGTCTTTCTACTCCTCACCTGGTTGCCGCCACACACACTTGACACCATCTGAACCAAATAAGTTTATCTTGGTCTCATCGGACCACAGGACATGGTTTCAGTAATCCATGTCCTTAGTCTGCTTGTCTTCAGCAATCTGTTTGCGGGCTTTCTTGAGCATTATCTTTAGAAGAGGTTTCCTTCTGGGACAACAGCCATACAGACGAATTTGATGCAGTGTGCGGCGTATGGTCTGAGCACTGACAGGCTGACCCCCAGCCCCTTCAACCTCTGCAGTAATGCATATATTATTCTTACCTCTGCAGCAATGCATATTATTTATATATATATATATATATATATATATATATATATATATATATATATATATATATATATATATATATATATATATATATATAAAATAAATATATATACAGTGTGTGTGTGTGTGTGTGTGTGTATATATATATATATAATTATGTGATGAGAAGAACGTTGGAACTTGAAATATTAATATTTACATGCTGGTTAGTGCACTTAAGAAAATGTGATCAGATTTAAGTACAAGTAGGGTGTTTTTAATGCAAGGTAGAAAATATAAGTGTTGTGCTCCATTATTTCCAAATTTTATCAAGTGCTAACAGGTGATATCAAAGTGAACACAAAGGTTTTAGGCCTTTTTTCCCCTTAATATTTTTTGGGTCAGTGTGTAAAAAAAAACAAACAATTCTCATAACAATTCAAAAGAAAATGGGCTAGCAAAACACTTGCATACAGGTGGGTTGAATTGCATATATGTCATACAATTTTCTCCCTGAGAAAAGGGAGAGAAAAGAAGGGGAGGGGGAGAAAAAGGGAGAGAAAGGAAAGAATAGAGGGAGAGAGAGAGAGAGAGAGAGAGAGAGAGAGAGAGAGAGAGAGAAGAGAAAAGTGGGGAGGGAGAGGAGAAAAGGGGGTAAGAAAGAAGGGAGGGAGAGAAAGGAGTGAAAGAAGGGAGCAAGGGAGGGAGGGAAAGAAAGAAGGGAGGGAGAGAGGGAAAGAAAGAAAGAAGAAAGGGAATTGAGGGAGGGAGGGAGTGCGTTGAGGGAGGAAGGGAGGGAGGTAGAAAGGGAAACAAGGGAGAGAGGAAGGGAGGGAAAGAAGAATACACTTTGAAACAATCACTGCCCTTCACATGCAACAACATACAGTAATTACCATCATTCAAGTAAGGAAACTTTTTAATTGTCCGTTTCCTATTTACTCCATGGGTTCATGAATACAGAGAAAGCTAGCTATTAGTAGCTAACATACATTAGAACTGAGAGTTTATGATTAGACATCATAAGCTGATCTAAGCAGTGCACAGACACATCCTGTCTTTTAGTTACTAAGACCTGCAATAAGCACTGCGCTCGCAGACCCACCACAGCTGACAAGGGGAGACAGCATATCGGCACAAGGTCTTCTCCTCCAGCCTCATCTTGTAAGCATATCCCCAGGCAAGTTTCTCACTAAGAACGCTTTCACTGTAAAAATGCCAGCAGCTCTAAATGAAGCAACGGTTTAAAGTAGCACTGCCTGTAAAGAGAAATCTTATTAAGCGCACATGCCTTGTCTTCTCTGTAAAAGCCTGCACTTTATCGCTCACTGTACTGTGTGCTGGCTTTTAGAGAGAGGATATGGCAGATGTGCTGCCCTTCCCAAATCTGCTGCTCTAGGCCTAGGCCATAACACGCCCCTGTGTGGCCGTTTTGTTGGTGTCTAGGTAGAAAGCCATTGCTAATGTCTATATGTTAATATATATTACTTTTCTGTTAGTTAAAATAAGTGTATTGTGAATTTTAAACAAACTTCCCCTGCATACAGCTGATGAGACAAATCAGTGAAACCAGCTAGTTTAAAATGCTTACATAATTTCACAAGAATTCTGAACTTCATACCCTGGGATCTCCCCTGTTCATCCCAGGGAACTGTCCTGTCCCTCCCACTTTTTGAACCTGTCAGTTTTAGATTACAATGGAGCAAATACAAAGAGCAATGTAATTTATAAAAGATATACAAAAAGTGTACAAACTATGATCCTAATTTGTTAACATAACACATACACTTTCAAAACATAATCAGAATTTGCAAATTCACTGCTGGATCTATTTAAATGTATTAAAATATAAAAGAGAAATTGCAAAGCTTAAATGAAATAATACTGAAAGGACCCAAATCTTAAATGTATAGTAATATAAAGTAAAAAGCACACAGTGTAAGTATAACAAAACTCTCATATCATGCAGTGCAATATTGCCCTGGGCTTGTCTCCGCCTTACATACATAAATGAGAGAAATCTCACAGTGCTGGAGACTACTGCCCTTTTTCTATTCAGCATTCAGTGAGTTCAGTCTCAGTGAAGTCTGAACTACAATTTCTCTCTGAGCTTGAGAATCTTTGATCATCAGGGCCTAAACCACAAACAAGGTGATTTTTTAAATTAAACTTTTATTTCTATAAAATTTCAAAAATGTAATGGGTCAATCCATGATTGGGTGTTAAAATATAATCCATCCATTTAATTTTACAAATGTGATCTGAATATGTTTGTACATTATGTAACAGAACATATGAATAAAACTTTACTTTAGTGCTGCGGAATCTGTTGGCGCTTTACAAATAACCGATAATAATAATAATAATACTTGTTCATTTCTATGTGGCTGGTTTTACATCATTGATACCCTAGGCAAAGATTACTCAAGTCCATGTTTAGAACATATAAAACATAAGCAAATGTCTCTTGGTTTGCTAAGTTATTAATGGCCTGACAGACAGATGCACTGTGAATAAATGAGGCCCTTGGCAGATCCGTAACATACCTAATCACATTTCCATACCCTATACTTATACACTTTTTCCTACTTTATTTAACCCCTTAATGACCGAGGACGTACGCCATACGTCCTCAGAAAAAATACAGTTAACGCCTGAGGACGTATGGCGTACGTCCTCGGTTTGGAAAGCAGCTGGAAGCGATCCTGATCGCTTCCAGCTGCTTTCCAGTTATTGCAGGATGCCTCGATATCGAGGCATCCTGCAATAACAATTTTTACCCCTCCGGTGCAGAGAGAGCCACTCTGTCGCCCTCTCTACACTGGACATCGATGGCCGCATTCGTTGGTGGGTGGGAGCTGCAGTGGGAGGCGGGTAGGCAGCCATCTATGGGTTCTGAGCCTGAGAGGGGGGTGGGATCGGGGGCGGCAAGATGGCTGCCAAGAAGGTGGGGGGTTAGAGAGCTGTTTGGGGGGGCAGGGAGGTTGGGGGCTAAGGGAGATCCTACACAGCAGCATATGTAAATATGCAAAGGGGAAAAAAGAAAGAAAAAAAGGATGCTTTTTATTTTAGTACTGGCAGACTTCTGTCAGTACTTAAGATGGCGGGGACAATTGTGGGGTGGGGAAGGTAAGAGAGCTGTTTGGGAGGGATCAGGGGGGGTGATGTGTCAGGTGGGAGGCTGATCTCTACACTAAAGCTAAAATTAACCCTACAAGCTACCTAATTAACCCCTTCACTGCTAGCCATAATACACGTGTGATGCGCAGCGGCATTAAGCAGCCTTCTAAATACCAAAAAGCAACGCCAAAGCCATATATGTCTGCTATTTCTGAACAAAGGGGATCCCAGAGAAAAATTTACAACCATTTATGCCATAATTGCACAAGCTGTTTGTAAAAATGTGAAAAAGTGAACGATTTTTTTTATTTGATCGCATTTGGCGGTGAAATGGTGGCATAAAATATACCAAAATGGGCCTAGATCAATACTTTGGGATGTCTTCTAAAAAAAATATATACATGTCATGGGATATTCAGGGATTCCTGAAAGATATCAGTGTTCCAATGTAACTAGCGCTAATTTAAAAAAAAAAAAAAGTGGTTTGGAAATAGCAAAGTGCTACTTGTATTTATGGCCCTATAACTTGCAAAAAAAGCAAAGAACATGTAAACATTGGGTATTTCTAAACTCTGGACAAAATTTAGAAACTATTTAGCATGGGTGTTTTTTGGTGGTTGTAGATGTGTAACAGATTTTGGGGGTCAAAGTTAGAAAAAGTGTGTTTTTTTTCCATTGTTTAATCATATTTTATATTTTTTTATAGTAAATTATAAGATATGATAAAAATAATGTTATCTTTAGAAAGTCAATTTAATGGCGAGAAAAACGGTATATAATATGTGTGGGTACAGTAAATGAGTAAGAGGAAAATTACAGCTAAACACAAACACCGCAAAAATGTAAAAATAGCCTTGGTCCCAAACGGACAGAAAATGGAAAAGTGCTGTGGTCATTAAGGGGTTAAAATAAAAATATTTTCAGATAAAACTTTGTATTTGAATGCAGCCAGACATATATCTTGATTTTTTTTTTTATTAAAACAAGCATATATACTTATATTTCTAAACCCTATATATAAAAGCCAGTACTTATGAACGTGCCACACACCTTTATAGACTCCAAAGTTAAAGAAAGGTAGTTATTGTATGATAAGAAAAAAGGATACCCGAGGGGGTATCCAAAAAAGGGGGATCACCATCAGGCATAGGCGAGGTGTCCGTACACGGACACTGGTGTCCGTGACTAGCCCTTGCAGTGTCCACCATAACCTTAGTATATCTTTTCTTTCTAATTAAAGGAACAGTCTAGTCAAAACTAAAATTTCATGATTCAGATAGGGCATGCAATTTTAAACAACTTTCCAATTTACTGTTATCATCAAAATTGCTTTGTTCCCTTGGTGGTATTTTTGAAAAGCTAAACCTAGCTAGGCTCAAACTGATTTCTAAACCGTTGAAAACCACCTCTTAGCTCAGAGCATTTTGAAAGTTTTTCACAGTTAGACAGTGTTAGTTCATGTGTATCATATAGATAACATTGTGCTCACTCCTGTGAAGTTATTTAGGAGTCTTCACTGATTGACTAGGCTACATGTCTGTCAAAAGCACTTAGATAAGGAGGCTGTCTGCAGAGGCTTAGATACAAGGTAATCACAGAGGTAAAAAGTATATTAATATAACTGTGTCGGTTATGCAAAAATGGGGAATGGGTAATAAAGGGATTATATATCTTTTAAATAAGAACATTTTTGGTGTAGACTGTCCCTTTAAACAATAGGAATAAAAAAAATATGTAGTGTAAATAAATTTAGTGGCTTCTCAAGAGCCTGTGAGCGATATTGGGTGATAAGTTATGGAATAAATAAAGCCTGAGTGAAATACTGGATGTGTATCTGCATCTGTATAATAACACCCAACTCTATACAAAGACACAGTAGTGACACTGGCACATGCGTATAGCCAGACAAGGGATGGTTATAGGGTCAGCGGTATCTGCATCAGTATAATAACACCCAGCACTATATAATGACACAGTAGTGACACTGGCACATGGGTATAGCCAGAGGAGGGCTGGTTATAGGATCAGTGGTATCTGCATCAGTATAATAACACCCAGCACTATATAAAGACACAGTAGTGACACTGGCACATGCGTATAGCCAGACAAGGGCTGGTTATAGGGTCAGCGGTATCTGCATCAGTATAATAACACCCAGCACTATATAATGACACAGCAGTGACACTGGCACATGGGTATAGCCAGAGGAGGGCTGGTTATAGAATCAGTGGTATCTGCATCAGTATAATAACACCCATCACTATATAATGACACAGCAGTGACACTGGCACATGGGTATAGCCAGAGGAGAGCTGGTTATAGGATCAGTGGTGTCTGCATCAGTATAATAACACCCAGCACTATACAAAGACACAGTAGTGACACTGGCACATGCGTATAGCCAGACAAGGGCTGGTTATAGGGTCAGCGGTATCTGCATCAGTATAATAACACCCAGCACTATATAATGACACAGTAGTGACACTGGCACATGGGTATAGCCAGAGGAGGGCTGGTTATAGAATCAGTGGTATCTGCATCAGTATAATAACACCCAGCACTATATAATGACACAGTAGTGACACTGGCCCATGGGTATAGCCAGAGGAGGGATGGTTATAGAATCAGTGGTATCTGCATCAGTATAATAACACCCAGCGCTATATAATAACACAGTAGTGACACTGGCACATGGGTATAGCCAGAGGAGGGCTGGTTATAGGATCAGTGGTATCTGCATCAGTATAATAACACCCAGCACTATATAATGACACAGTAGTGACACTGGCTCATGGGTATAGCCAGAGGAGGGCTGGTTATAGGATCAGTGGTATCTGCATCAGTATAATAACACCAAGCACTATAAAATAATGTTTTTAATTTCAAATGTACCTTGGTGTCCTTCACTAAGGTCTCTACTTTGGAATATGTCTGCCACAGCCTTTGTCTGTGCCTATACCTGATCACCGTATGAAATATATAATTGTATTATTGGTCAATTGCATAAAAAATAAAATATAAAAATGATGTATGATGCTTATCAATATTGTGTATTAAAAAAGTTTACATATAAAAAAACATATATGCACAAAAAATACTTGAGTCAATGATGATATGGGATCGAAGATCCAATGGTGGATTGTCTAATAGCCAAACTTTCAGCTGCTGTTTGTAGTAGGCTGCTAATGTGACTATAATCAGTGATTCCTCAATGGAAATGACAAAAGGCTGCTCCGCTTATGATTCCGGTGTGTCGAATAATCTATAAAACTGGAGTATATGGAATAGTGTATTACAGTTTGCTGAATTTCTCAACAAACAGGTGGAAATATGCTCAACAGATGATGTTGCACCGTTCTATGACCAGTGCTTGAATGCAGGCTAGCACTTAGTACAGCAGCTAATACACTGTCATCTGTCAAAATCTCAGATATATTTTATTAACTCAGATATATTTGATTACAATCTGGATTTAAGTCAATAGTTTAATGATCACTGGAATCCATCAATAATGAAAACACAAACCTTAATATGCAGATACCGTGCAGATGCATTAAATTACTAGCTGATCTTCCCAAACACCCCATTGATAACATGTTGGACACCGTGAGCGTGCACTATAGACAAGTAAAATGTTTCAATAATTGTTTTTGTGGGTAGAGAGATTATTGAGGGGAGGGAGCCAGGATGGGAAGTGTTTTGCTCATGCTAGATGCAGCTTTTTTTGTTTTGATGAGTCATTATATTTCCAGGCTTAGCAGTTATGCTAATTAAGCAAAAGCGTGCAATTAAATAGACAGATTGCATTTAAATCTTTAGGAATCTCGTATGGTGCTTTTCTGTTTTGTAATTTAAATTTGTTTGATAAAAGTCTTTTTTTTTTCACTTCCCATTTTATAAATCCTTCCCTTGAGCTCTTTAGCACCAATGAAAATCACATTTTACTGTGTTACAGTTACATCAGGGACTTTAGATGATACATCATGATCAGGAGAATATCAGCATAAAAAAGGAGTGAGAAAGGGTTCTTAAAGGGACACTGTATAATGTACAAATAGCAAAATAGCGGCCTTTCTCTTTCTTTTAAGCTGAATTTCTTGCTGAGGAAATTTCTACTATGTAATTTCAGCAACTTTATAGGTTACTAGAATATAAAATATAAATGTCCTGAGTCATTTCAGCAACTTTATAGGTTACTAGAATATAAAATATATAATGTACTTATTCAGAGAATATGCAGTAAAAAATTATTAGCTTGAATAACAACATGACATTTCTTACAATATTTTTTACTTATTCATTCATAAGTATATACTATATTTACTTATATATACTCCTGTTTACAACTGTGTTACACACACACACACACACATACATATATATATATATATATATTACACACTTGCTAATACAAGTATCTAAACCTTCTGTCAGACATAGAACATTCAAAAACAGCTGAGATCCTGAGGAAAAGTCATCATGGCAAAGATTCATTTAGGTAACATGCTATTAATTGCAAAACACGGGGGCACGTCAATGTGTTAATTACAGCAAGCCCTTCATTTTAAAAGCCGCAGTCCTGCCAGCCCGCTGATGACGACTAATTATTTTTTCCTTTTCTCCAGCATTTTTTTTTAAAATTCATTTGATGAGTTGGATTTCTGTGTCCTGTTAAAATAGATCTAGTAATGAAAATCAGTTTGCATAAATGGATTCTGGAGAATGACTCTTTATATCTGCTCTTCAACCTTAGTTCAAATCAGTTTTTTTACCCAATTACTGACAGCTCCAAGAAAGCAGGGCTGAAAAGATTATAGGTGTACTGAGAAAAGCTGATTTAGGAATGAATTTGCATGTTGTCATTAGTGAAACACTGACAAGTCACCAAGACAGGTTCTAGTTAAAGGGATGTCAACAACTTTAAATACATTTTTACATTAAAACACATACTATGATTACCTTGTATACAGTCTAATTCCTTTTTTTTTTATTTAACAACCTAAATAACTCCAGAATTCCTTTAAACTTTTACCCTTAAAAATATTATTTTTGTTTTAAATTCAATACAGCCCCTAGAATACATACATATATAACAATACTATGGGGCCGATTTATCAAGGGCCAAATGGCCCCTGATGCCGAAAACAGCAGTTATGAACAGTTATTAACTAGCCCGCCATCTCTGAGGCTGAGGACATCAATCCGCCCAATTGTGTACAATCAGGTTGATTGACAACCCCTGCTAGCGGCCGCAAATCTGCACGGGCGGCATTGCACAAGCAGCTCACTAGAACTGCTTGTGCAATGTTAAATGATGTCTGGTGGACATGATACGCTACAGCGTATCATGTCCGCCAGACTTTGATAAATCGGCTCCTATATGAACATTCTATTAATTGAAGAATGTTCTATAGTTTGCATTTAGGTAACTTTGTAGTAAGAATAGGGGACTTAATACATCAAGTTGTAATCAGAAACAAAAAGAGTTGATACAGGTTAAATGACTACAAATATAAGTGCTTAAAGGGACATGAAACCCAAATGTTTTCTTTCATGATTCAGATAAAGGGGCCGAATTATCAAGCTCCGAATGAAGCTTTATACCCCTGTTTCCGCTGCTCCATAACTTGTCTGCCTCCTCTGAGGCTGCGGACATCAATCTGCCCGATCCTATACGATCGGGTTGATTGATACCCCCTGCTAGCAGCTGACTAGCCGCAAATCTGCAGGGGGCGGCATTGCACAAGCAGTTCACAAGTGCATTGAGCCCAAAAAATAAAAAATAAATAAGACTAGCTACAAGCAATTATAGAATAACCATCCAATGTAAATAATGAATTTCAGAAATATATCTCTTGATTATATGATGTCCTAAGTCATTCTTTATATATTTACTCCAAATTCCTCAGTACGTTGAAAAATAAAATAAACTAATGCATAGAAAAAATTAATACTAAAAATCTTTAACCCACAAGGTATACAGATAACACAAAATTGTATATATATATATATATATATATATATATATATAGTGCATTGAGCCCTATAGGTAGCATAAAAACAATTTTATTAAAAGCGTAACTAAGTACACATTGCACTTACAAGATAAAAGTTGTTAAAAAGCCTGTCCTGATACTGACAAAATCCTCCGTAGCTGACCAGGGTGGATGCTTGTTCCGGATAAAGTGCAAGTTCTCAGCATTCTTAACCAGGAATCAGATACAGTCTTCTCGGTTTTCCTTATGGTTGCAGCACTGTTTGTTATCCTTTAGTTTTAGGTAAGAAGCCGTAGTACCTTATACCAGGGAACAGTCCAACACAGGTCTTACTGCAGTTACATAGATATTGAACTGCCGTCATTTAACCCAACGCGTTTCATTTGCACAACAGGCAAACTTCTTCAGGTGTAATCTTTTTAGATGCTATAACAGCTACCTCAAAACACCTGAATTTTAAAAAACCCTCAACGGAAATGACATACGGGGAGCCATCTTGAAAAGCTGTATATGTTTCTCCTGGGTCCTAGACATCACCATTTATACTTATGGGACATTGTATAACAATCACTTTAATACGTGTATACAAACAATCCTGCATTTGACATATACATATCGATAATAATACCCTATGGTATATAACCTAACTAATAAGATTTAATAAACCTAAAATGATACCTTCAAACATAAACGTGAGTTTATGGATACAGAAAATTAAAAAAAATTATGATAAAACTGATAATGAAGAAGAAAATAATAATAGAAATGAAAATAAACGGGATTATTTTAAAAGTATCAATAAATTAATTATATTCCAACCATCAAGTCAAAAACATATTCCTAAAAATGTCTACTGTATCCATATCATTTAATAAATTGGCATGGTCAAACTACCCAACATCAATATATTAAACCCCTTAATGATTCAAAGAAATGGAACTATATATTGGCTAATAAATTATTACTAAATTAAAACTCACTGTTTAGACTGTATGGTGCTACTCACACTAATATACTTTCCACATCTCAAATGGCTCAAACCTAAACAGGTATATTTTATCATCTAATTGATGTAAATAGCCTAGTTAACCTAGTTAATGATGACTACTTATGAGAAGGCTGCTAAATCAAAGTCTATATTTAGTCCAGCTGGATGCAGACTTTTAAATTTTGTAATCCAAAATATTTCTCTCCTCCTAAATTTGGTGAGCCCGATTAATCCCTCAATTTTGAATGGGATCCATCAATGGGATCTATCACCTTAATTTTAAGACCTTCAGGATTACTAGCATGGAAGTCCATAAAGTGGTCTACAACACTATGTTTAACTATTCCTTTAGAGATATTACTAGTGTGTTCCCAAAATCTAGTTTTTATTTTTTAAATCCAATATTAGGTGATAAACCAAAAACGATCTTTAGATAGAACAGGGATTTAAAATATTTCTTAGCCCCTTCTAAATTAAAAAAACATTCAAATGACAGTCCCAACAAGAAATTGGTTAACATTACAACCAGGCATATTTCCCTGCAAAAAAAAAGAAATTGTAATATGTAACATGAAACATAGATGCACGTGTGAGATGTAGTTTATCAACTCATTTGTCCGTGCAAAAAAATCTACTTAGGTAGGACTAAGAGAAAAATAAAAACAAGATTTTGGGAACACACTAATAATATCTTTAAAGGAATAGTTAAACATAGTGTTGTAGACCACTTTAGGGACTTCCATGCTAGTAATCCTGAAGGTTTTAAAATTAAGGTGATAGATTGGATCCCAATCAAAATTGAGGGGATAAATCCGCTCACCAAACTTAGGAGGAGAGAAAAATTTTGGATTACAGAACTTAAAAGTCTGCATCCAGCTGGACTAAATATAGACTTTGATTTAGCAGCCTTCTCATACAGTAAGTAGTCATCGTGTATATATGAGGTTAACTAGGCTATTTACATCAATTAGATGATAAAATATACTTGTTTAGGCTTGAGACATTTGAGATGTGGAAAGTATATTAGTGTGAGTAGCACCATAAAGTCTAAATAGTGAGTTTTAATTTAGTAATCATTTATTAGCCAATATATAGCTCCATTTCCTTGAATCATTAAGGGGTTTAATATATTAATGTTGGGTAGTTTGACCATGCCAATTTATTAAATGATATGGATACAGTAGATATATTTAGGAATATGTTTTTTACTTGATGGTTGGAATATAATTAATTTATTGATATTTTTAAAATAATCCAGTTTATTGCCATTTCTACTATTATTTTCTTTTTTCATTATCAGTTTTATCATATATTTTTTTTTAAATTTTCTGTATCCATAAACTCAAGTTTATGTTTAAAGGTATCATTTTAGGTTTATTAAATCTTATTAGTTAGGTTATATACCATAGGGTATTATTATGGATATGTATATGTCAAATGCAGGATTGTTTGTATACATGTATTAAAGTGATTGTTATACAATGTCCCATAAGGGTAAATGGTGATGTCTAGGGCCCAGGAGAAACCAATGCAGCTTTTCAAGCTGGCTCCCCGTATATCATTTCCGTTGAAGGTTTTTTTTAAAATTCAGGTGTTTTGAGGTAGCTGTTATAGCATCTAAAAAGATTACCCCTGAAGAAGTTTGCCTGTTGTGCAAATGAAAAGTGTTGGGTTAAATGACGGCAGTTCAATATCTATGTAACTGCAGTAAGACCTGTGTTGGACTGTTCCCTGGTATAAGGAACTACGGCTTCTTACCTAAAACTAAAGGAGAACAAACATTGCTGCAACCATAAAGACTGTATCTGATTCCTGGTTAAGAACGCTGAGAACCTGCACTTTATCTGGAACAAGCATCCACCCTGGTCAGCTACGGTGGATTTCTTCAGTTTCAGGACAGGCTTTTTAACAACTTTTATCTTGTAAGTGCAATGTGTACTTAGTTGCTACCTTGAACCGGTTGGCGCTGTGCGTTTTCTATATTTTTCAACTTTATTAAATATGAATATTGCATAAATATGCTTTTTCATATTTTCATCTACTTGACTACTAAGGGCTCAATGCACTTTATATATATATATGTACAATTTTGTGTTATCTGTATACCTTGTGGGTTAAAGATTTTTCGTATTAATTTTTTCTATGCATTAGTTTAGTTTATTTTTCAACGTACTGAGGAATTTGGAGTAAATATATAAAGAATGACTTAGGACATCATATAATCAAGAGATATATTTCTGAAATTCATTCTTAACATTGGATGGTTATTCTATAATTGCTTGTAGCTAGACATTAATTTTTTAATTTTTTTATTTATTTTATTCTATTTCCATTTTATCTCAGTAACGATACATTAGATTTACATTTATTCTTAATATTTGACTCCAACCATGGGAGTGCTGAGATTGGAATTGACAAAAATATATTTAATAAAGTGTTTGTTATACTGTGTATTTATAGTTAATATTTCACATTCAAAGGTTCTGCACATAGCAGAATATTTCTATGTAGTTTTGAATAGATATTCCTATTTTTATCTGTATATATCTATACCTATATATAATCATCTATATATATATAGGTAAATATACAGTATATATATATATATATATATATATATATATATATATATATATATAAATATATATATACATGTGGCCCTCTGTTTACAAAGGTTCAATTTGCACCGTTTCAGAATAACAACCTTTTTTTCAGTCATGTGACTGCTATTAAAAAGCATTGAGAAGCAGTGCATTGATTAAAATAGCTAGTAGGTGGAGCTGTCTGCTTGTGTTGCAGCAAAGATATGCAAGCCAAGCAAGCTGAAATTAATCAGTTTAACCAGACCTGAGCTATTGAGCAGATTTCAAAGGAAAAAGAACTTCCTGACTATAAATCAGTCCAGATTGGAATGCATAGAAAGAACTGTTTGCAGAAAAATGCAAGTAAAGTCTGTGTTGTGTGATTATTTTATTAGGTTTATAATGCTGTTCAGCATTTAAAGTCTTCATTTCAAAGCTTTAAAAATAATGTATTAGGTGTTACTTATGACAATTTTGAGAGGGGCCTGGAACCTAACTCCCTCACTTCCCATTGACTTACATTATAAACTGGTTTTCAATTTACAACGATTTCGATTTACAACCATTCCTTCTGGAACCTAACCCCAGCGTAAACTGAGGGCTACCTGTATATATATAAATGTGTCCCAAAATACCATCCGATATATGTAGAAATATGTATTTATGACTAAATAGAACATATTTTGCTTTGTGAAGAACAATAGAATGTGAAATAATTATATGTTTATGTCGGATTAGCACACTTGAGAATATGCGATCAGGTTTGCGTGCGGGTAGGATGTTTTTCCCACTTTTTTGCTCCATTGACTTCTATGGGGGAATACATTAATTTTGAAGTTCATCTTTTTCCGCTCATTGGATTAGCGCGTGAGTGAAAACGTTTTACTTTCAACTTGTGGTCAACGGTCATCTAATACATAGTGAATATTTAGGCATTCCATGGGCAATCTATGGGAGTAACCTGTATGACAATGAAGAAACTTTGCAGGTACATTAGCTTTTTTTCACACATTCATATCTTGTAACCCATTCAGTGGCAAGATGAGTAATTGAAAGAAATATACTGCATTTACTGTTTGCATATAGATTATATGAACTATTGCAAAACAAACAATTTTTAGATTTACAAAATGCCCCCTCCACACTTCTGAGATTTGTATTTTCTGGTGATGTGCTCCAAATGTTCAAAGGCAACAAGCCCTATATTTTCCTATGGAAGGCACGTCACCACTCACATGTATAGTGAAGGTCAGCCTACTTTTTTACATGTCACCCAGCGAGACCTTTGTGCCCTGCCAGGACAGAAATTAACATTTCTCACTGGACCCAGTGATCTTTTGATCTAAGTGTCCAAACAATTCTCCTGAGAATCAGAAACATAAACAAAATTCTATAGAGAAAAAAAAAAAGTAATAATGAAATACATTGATATTTTAAATCAACTCCTCTAATTTTTTATTTTTTTTTGGATTGGGGTTAAAATTAATCTATGGAATAAATTCAGTTTTGATAACTACTTGTTTCTATTTTGTCATGAAAATGTCATGCTTATGTAGGTCTATGACTTGTAACCTATTTATGGGTTGTACTAGTCACACATATAAAACAACACACATCTTTACATTTTTAATATGTGAGCACTCTTGCTATATTCTTTGTACAAAAATCTGCTTGAAATTTGAAGCTCTAATCTTTAAGGCCAATTCCTGGATAAATGTTGTCATGGATAGAGGCCTCTTATGAAATATTATATTCCTTATTTTGTATACCTTTAGGAAATATAAACAGTGTTAAATTGGGACTGTTTTTTTTTTTTTACCTCGATAACTAGAATATGAGTTTTTTTTTTCATTCATGAAAATGTCATGAAATGTTGTCAATTTAGAGGCTATGCTAGCCTGGGATTAAGAAAGCATATACATGTTTGGTATTTGTTTGCTCACGAGACATGGATTTTTATTTACAATTTTCTTTTTCCTTGCTATTTTGTTCTCAATAATATGTGAAGAATAATATATATAGAATAAAGATAAAAAAAAACATGGAGAGAAAAAAGAAGAAATTAGCCCTTGAATGTTGAGCCATTTCACAACCCCCTGTGCTAAAGCTGTTTTTTAGCTGCTTGGCAATTGTTGCAGCTATACATACATTTTATTTGTGTTTCTGTATTTTTTGAAAAATAACTTTAGTTTGCAGAAATACCATAATATAGGGAAAGATCACCATAATAATTTTATATAACATACATGGATGGCAAATAACAGTACAGAAGTGCTAAATATTTTAGACACACATTTTATGGGCCCATATTTAGCAACAGTTTACACAATTTTATACCTATAATGTTAAATAAAATCTATTAATTAAAAATGAGACCATAAATAACGTATTATTGCAGTCACTTTGAACCATATTGCAGCTAATGCAGAAAAGGAGTACAGTATGTAGAAAGGGCCAGATTACAAGTTGAGCGCTATTTAACAATCCCGCTAGAGTGTTAACTGCGCTAGAAGTAAGCTTTTTGCACTTGTTTGGTTGCGTTTGTATTATGAGTTGAAAGTAAACTTTTTCCGCTTTTGCACAAACCCGATGAGAGCAAAAAGCTGAAGTTGGAATACCGCATGCGTGTTTACGTATTCCCCCATAGAAGTCAATGGAGCAAAAAACCTGATCGCAAATTCTCATGTGCAATAACCCGAGATGAAAATATGAATATTTTGCATTCCAATGTTCTTCACATAGAAGAATATCTTCTATTTATTCATGAATACATATTTCTACATATATCTGATTGTATTTTGGTACAATATATATCTATACCTATGTATATATACATTTGCATGATTATATATAGTTATAGATACATACAGATAAAAAATATATATATATATATATATATATATATATATATATATATACTAAGAACATATTCTGCTAAGTGCAGGACATTAGAATGTGAAATATTTACAGTGCATACACAGTATAACACTTTTCTAAATATTAATATTGCATAAATATGCATTTTCATGTTTTTATCTACTTAACTGCAATGGTCTAATACAATTATACTGTATATATATGTCTATATGCCTGTGAACATATGTAGTTATATGTTTATATGTGTATATATGTATATATTTTTCGCAGTTAACCAGAGTTCTGCGGACACGGTAATCATTCTAGCGCAAATAGAGATTCTGCTCACGCATTCGCATTTACTTTCAACTTGTATTACGAGGGCTAAACATGATGTGCGCAAACACCCGGGATAAACCCCTTTTCGCTTGCACGTAACTGTTAGCGCGCCACTCATAATCTGGCCCTTAAACTGTTACAGGCATATTATATAATATGAAACAAATATATTGATTTTATTTTTTAAACTTTGCCATTATATTTTACCCTAAAAACAAAAAGTACAATCGGCAAATTTAAACCGATTTAAAAAATAAACAAACAAAACAAGGGACAGCTTTCTTGTGCATATATTAAAGGAATGCTAAAGTCAAAATTAAACGTCCATGATTCAGAGTATGCAGTTTTAAAAAAACTTTCTATTTTTCACTGAGTATATGTATGCATTTTGTGATTGTCACAAGATACAGGGGGTAGGAAATGTAGACATATTTTGAAATTTGTCAGAAAAAAAATCTACTCATTTAAAATTCAAAAGGCCAGATTACAAGTGCGCTTGTTATACCAGCGCTAATGTGCGCAAACAAGTTGTCAGCAATGTGAACACAACCTCACATTTGCATTGCCTGGAAGCATTGCGCTCATAAGAGCGTGCTTCCATTGGCTCCTATGGGAGCCTCGTTCTGATGCCATCAGAGACGGCATCAGAACTTCAACTTAGCTAAGGGGGTAAGTAGCGCAGCGATGGCAGCATGTTTAAATATATTTGTATATGACTATATATACACATATTAACACATAAATATATATATGTAGATAAGCATATACATATATATTTACTGGGAAACACAGAGTTCCCTAGACCACAATGTAAAGGAACTTTTCAGTGCTGTTTTTTTTCTAACACCCCACTTCAGACCAACTTTAACCCCAAAATACTGCCTAGTGCAGTTATTTTATTAAAAAATAAAGATGCTGCTATCTTTATTTTTTAATAGAATACACTACACAGTATTTTGGGGCCATTGGGATCAGATTTATAAAATGAATCAGAGATCTAATCTCTGGTTAATTTTATAATCGCTAATTGCTACCAGCGAGACTCACAATAGCAATAACCAGCCACTTGTAATGGCTGATTAATTATCTCGTTCCTGCAAACGGGCAAATGTGCCGATGCGGGAGCGCGATAATTTAGCGCTCCACTTGTAATCTAGCCCAAAATCTATTGCCTTGTCTTGTTGTTTGTTGACTAGGAAATTCTACTGTATTTAATGGTCCTTTAAGCTACATTCAGGAATGAAGCCCAAAATAATAGGATATAGGGATGTGCAAAAATGTTTGTCTTGCACTTTTACTTCAATAAATCCAGTGAAGAAATTACCCAAATTCTGCAGACCGGAGCCATTTTAGCAATGTGTTTCACTAACAAATGTTGAAATCTGAATTTTTGTACATCCCTAATAATACATTTCTCAAAATATATGTGATCTGCAGCTGAAGAAAATTCACTAAAGTCCTGGCACTGAAGGAGTAAACAAGAATTATGTTTTCTCTACTCCAGTATAAACCAACTCTTTATTATTTTAAAGGGTTAATTCAGTGCCACAATTTGACTTGGCTCCTGGCAGCTGCGTGGCAGCCTCTGCATTCTGTAGACATTTATTCCTCTCTTTTATTGCCGAGCTAAGTGCTTCCTGTGATACAGATGCATTTCCTATTGATTTCACACGAAAAAGCTGAGAAGGAGAGACTTCTTCTATTGCTTTATTAATAATGATAACAATTATACAAATGATAGTCTTGTAAAGGACATTTCACCAGAGGAGGTGACTTGTTTGATTTACTGGTGCTGCATTACAGAATCGTTCATGCAGACACCTTTCTGCTTGGAGCAAACCACTTTAGAAGCTTAATACCAGAGCGATGGGAACACAAACAGCTGCTATTTACAGTGATGGTTTCAAATGCTGCTATATTTACTGCTGTTCACAAAAGATTTGATGTCCTCAGAATCTCAAGCTTTATGCTGTTAAAGGATTTGGAAGTCAAAAGTATACTCTGGGCTATACAACCTCAGCATATTTTTTTTCTAGACACGTTGCACAATGTATGGATCAAACCGACAAATTAGCGCTTTGTCAAAACTCTGAAATTGGTACTCAGCACTGCTTAATTTAAAAAAAAAATGTTTATATATATAGTTGTTTTTTTTTAACACTCTTTACATTGCAAATTGTCTGGAAAACTAGACTTGGGCAGTACATCTCAGCATCATTTACCTTTTTTATGCTTTTAATATTTACATACATCTACATATTTGGGATGTTACCACAAGTTGCAAATACACTTATTTTTTTTATTTTAGTTATATATTTTTAATAGTTGTAATAGTTATGTCAAAAGTTGACTAAGCGTTGTCCTATGTACAAAATACTCCCTATTACCATTATGGGTACTAATTATTGAGTTCATGTGTTTCAGCCACAGCCATTACTAACTGGTGAATAAAGTACATATCCATGAAATCTCCATAGACAAACATTGGCAGTACAAAGGATCATACTGAAAAGCTTAGTGACTTTAAATGTGGCACTGTCATAAGATGCCACCTTTGTCATAAGCCAGCTAATGACATTTCAGCCCTTCCAGATCTACCCGAGTCATCTGTAAGTGCTATAATTGTGTAGTGGAAGCACCTAGGAGCAAAAATAAAAAATCCACAAAGTGGTAAACCACGCAAACTTATAGAGCGGGGCTGCCTTGTGGTGAAGCATATAGTGTATGAAAATTGGCTATCATCTGTTGCATCACTCACTACAGAGTTCCAAACTCCCTCTAGAAGCAACAGCAACACAAGAACTGTGCATCGGGAGTTTTTCATGGCTGAGCAGTTGTACACAAGCCTTTCATCAAAATGTGCAATGTCATGCTCCAGATGGAGTGGTGTAAAGTAGGCCACAACTGTTTTCTGTAGTGATGGCTCATGCTTCATGATCTAGCAGTCTGATGAAAGAATGTGAGTGTGGTGTATGCCAGTAAAATACTCCCTACTGGAATACATAGTGCCTTCTGTATTGTTTGGTGGAGGAAACATAATAGTCTGGAGCTGTTTTTCAGGGTTTGAACTAGGCCCCTTAGTTCCAGTGAAGGGTCATCTAAATTATACAGGATACAAAGACATTTCAGACAACTGGGTGCTTCCATCTTTGTGGCAACAGTGTGTGGAAGATCCTTTCCTGTGTGAACAAGACTGAGTCCCTGTGCACAAAGTGAGGTTTATAAAGACAAGGTTTGACAAGCTTGGGGAGCAGGGATTAAGTGGAATGCTGATTGTGAACAAGGCCTGCTCATCCAACATCCATATCTGACCACACAAATGCTCTTTTGTCTGAATGGACACAAAGTCCCACAGACATGCTCCAAAATCCTGTGAAAAGCTTTCACTGAAGAGTGGCAGCTGTTAGCTGCAAATGGGGGGAGCAACTCCATAATAATGCCCATGGTTATGGAACGGGATGTCCAACAAGCTTGTATAGGTGTGATAGATACTTTTGGACATATAGTGTATATCATGCAGTCAAAATTTATAGGATACTTACAAACCAAGCTGCTTCACTTTGAAGTCAGTATGATTTGGGCATAAAGCCATTTCATCCCAGAAAATATCCATTTTGGGAAAAGAAATGGAGAGCTCTAAAGATTACAAGGTTAGAAGGCCACCCCAAAATTCTGTCATAGTGCTTTGTTCTTATTGTATGACTTATATGAATTGCCTAAACCAAAAGTCCACAGAAAAAATAAGCTAAAGAGCATTAGTACTAAAATGGTAATTCCCACTTTTATCTATTTATTGAATTATACCTTCCTTATTTATTTTGCCCACTGTTCATTCTATTTTAAGTCTGAAAATAAATATGGTTTAATGCTCCCTGCAGGGTGCTAAAAATTTGACCATGCAGAATGGTTCACAGTTATTGCTCTCCTCATGCATTTGTGCTATGGGTATGTCCCTGGACTACATAATGTACATTTTAAATGTTTTTGAAACATTTAGGGCTAGATTACAAGTAGCGCGCTAACTGTTGTGCGCGGACTAAAAGGGTTTGATCACGGGTGTTTGTGTGTGCCAGAAGTAGCTTGTGTATTATAAGTTGAAAGTAGTGCATTAGCTCTTTGCAGTCAAGTAGCTTAAAACATGTAAAATCATGTGGGTACGTCCCGGGACAACAAATATAATGCACATTTTAAATGTTTTTGAAACATATAGGGCTAGATTATGAGTTGCGCTCTAACTGTTGTGCCCGGGTGAAAAAAGGGTTTTATCACAGGTGTTTGTGTGTGCCAAAAGTAGCTTGTGTATTACAAAAGTAAATGTGTTCGCTCAAGCGCAATTGGGATAGCGTGACTTTAGAGCTCTGGCTAAATATGCTTGAATAAAAAGCTGCACAAAACATATCAACAATGAATTTAAAAGTACAGTTAAACTCATAATAACACTATCAAATAAAAATTATTTTAAGAAATTGCAAAAAAAAGTAATAAGGGCTTAGGTGTTAGAAAAAGTCATTTCTAAATAATTATAAGAATCATGAAGACACAGGTCCTTCTTTTACAATGTATATATACATAGGTAATAATGTATTTATATGTGTATATATGTATTTACAGACATATATACACATGTAAACACATAAATACATATGTATATATATATATATATATATATAGATAGATAGATAGATAGATAGATAGATAGATAGATAGATAGATAGACATATATATAAGTGCATTTGAGCCCTTTTCTGTCAAGTAGCTGAAAACATATATAATAATTATAATAAAGTGTATAACTGTATTTACTGTAAATATTTCATATTCAAAAGTTCTTCACATAAGGAATATGTTCTAGGTATTTTAAAATATATATTCATATTTATGTCTGTATATATCTATATATAATCATATAAATAGGTAAATATATATATTTGACCAAAATACCATCAGACATATATAGAAATATGTATTATAAATAAATAGAACATAGTCTTCTATGTGAAGAACATTGGATTGCGACAGTGCAATTTTTGCGCTCCATTGAAGTCTATGGGGGAATACGTTAACGCGGTCATGATGTTCTAACTTCGGCTTTTTGCACACATCAGATTAGCGCACAAGCAACAACTTTTTAATTTCAACTTGTAATATGTGAGGTACCCAATCAGCAAAAAAAAAAAACTAAGTCGATTGCAGTTTACACTTGAGCGGGAGTAAACTAGCCCATATTGTGCATATTGATATTTTTTCAATATATAACTATATACCATACATTTAAAAAATAAATATACTTAAAAAATCCTTTACATTTAAAGACAGGTTAAAAATGTAGTTTTGAGGTGCCATTAATCCTTACAGAATTCTGTATATTCCAGCTAAAACAGACTACATTAGTTTGCTGAGTATACGGAAAAAACACAACCCTTCATTCTTAAATAAAGATTTAGGGATCCAATTATTAAACAGCAGATACAGCTTGGGAGCCTTTATGGTGCATGCTTGATCATGTGAGCCTGTAACCACAAGTTAAGTGGTCTAAAGACTGCTTGTTTCTAACCTATCCATCACCTTAAAGGTGGTCACTGGTCATCTTAAAACATCCTAGATTTATTTATTTAGAATGATTGACAATTCCTGTTCTCACTAAATTGGTTGCACAATAAATTTGATCAAGATTTGCTGCATTAATGGCATCATTGATTAATTGAAGCTTGCATGAATGAGCTATAGAGATAGAGTTTGTAGAAAATTCATGGTTATACAAGTAGGCTTATCAAAATGTATGGTAATCCAATGCTCCTTGCTCAATCAAGTTTTACTTGTCATGTTTGCAGAGGTATGTCCCTCTCCACCAGTAAAGCAACAGTTGTCATTATCTGCCAATGAGGTCTAGTATGAAGTATAAACTAATATAGTTGTATAAGTTTCAATTTAAACTTAAGGAACACAGGGGCGGAGCTAGCACTGGAGCTGAGCGGCTCGCATCTCATGGTAGCTCCGGCTACACTATATGCAATAACCAAATTTGGCGACCGCTCAAGCTCCCTTATTCTAATATCAACTGGAACTTCTAGGGGCAGAGGCTTCAGATACTTAAAATTGAACAGTGAGATGACCCTTGGATACAATTCTACCTCACTTATGCTTGTTTTCTTGATCAGAGTGCTAAGTGGCGGCCATTTTTTACCTACGCAGCGAGCAGCTAATGAAGGGGAAAAATTGACTTTTTGCAGTTACGTGGCCTTTTGCACTGAAAGCTATTGTGAGAGACAATATGGATCCAGCGGCATATATCCTCAGAGAACTGGGTAAGCTCTTGGACAGTTATCAGGCTGCATTTGCTCATACACTTCAAACTGCAGTTTGTCCGACCGATGCAGTCACTACAAGCTCCTCCATATTACACCATGCTTCCATGGCTGTTTGTGAAGCGGATGGCGCTTTGGGGCCCCGGCGTCCACCACTCATCTTGAATGACTCATGGAAAGGCATGGCAGGAAGCCCTGAGAACGCAGCATCCCCAGCTGAAGCACCGGACGACAGATGGGTCCGATATCAGGTGGTGGGCATAACTTCCCCATGTCATCTACATAGCTCCGTGGAGACAGAAGTCTGCACTATGTCTGCACCTGCCCAGATATCTCCCATGCCTGGGGTTCGGAGATTCTTTCACTCACTAACGGAGTTGTTCATTAAGGAGATTCAAGAAGAAGCTCACTTACCTAGCTGTTGTATTTGAGGAGAGCAGACAAGGTCCATTACCGGGGTTGGAGTTAACAAGCCCAAGGGGTATTGGCTAGATGAACTGTCCCGGCAGATCCCTAAGTCCACCATCTTCTATGGGGTTACTGCAGAGATCATTAGATAGACTTGTCTGGTTGCCTTTGGACTGATAACCGTCCGTATTACGGCTGATTATATAGAATGTTAGCCATGTGTTTTGGGCAGGACAAAATGTTAGTTATTTCTTTGCTATTACTCCCTTGCACGCATTCCCTTATATTTCTTCGTTTTAATGTTTAAGTTTGCTGTGCTATGTGAAGTAAGTGGCTGTAAGAGTACCTGCTACCTATCACATACACTCTCTTCATATGTGTATTTAAGTATTTGTAGTGTACATTACGATCCCTGTCTTGTTTTGCTTATGTAACATTTTTTTTTTGTCGGATGGGACACCACTCATGGGAATTTTTTTTTTTTTTTTTTTCTCTACATGTGGATATGTTTTATATGTGGGGTTTGTGACTTATATATGTAGAACACTTTTCCTCACATTGGGTTGTTGCTTGCATGTGTTCTCTATACTTCTGCCATATTTTAACCTATATGGGTGGTTGGTATTTGGGCCATTTTGCTTTATCTAGTCTAACTGTTAAATTATGTCATGAGGGTATTTGTAAGATAAGTGACCCGGATTTCTATATGCTTAATACTTATAAAGTGGCTATATATTGATTGTCAAGTGGCAGGTGTAGGACTTTGGGTGGCACTTAGCTCTATATGTCTAGATGGATAATGTGATGTTGTATTACTGTCACTTAAGGCTCTTTAATATGTATGTTATTAGTTATGCGCTATTTCCTGCCCTTCACTAACTTACTATACAGATATAAGATAGCCCATATACCTTAGCTATACACATATAGTTCATGCAAATGTTGCCCTGTCCTCTTTGTTGGGGGCTGATCCCCCTCTATTTACAGTTAATTAACTCTCCATTCCAACCACACAAATATTCTAAGGCTGCTACAAGATAGAATTAATACCCCTAGCTAATTTGGATCACGGTTGCCCCCTCTCACACCTTTGTTACTTCATTATATTCAGTTTACCACCTCTTCCCCCCCCCCCCATAATGAACCTTCCTACTTGGAAGACCTACTTAAACGGTTTATCTTATATGTACAGCTACCTTTTATTTTGAAAGTATTATTGTGACATCTCTCTATTTCATCTATGTTAGTTTTTTCTCTTTGTTATAATGTGAGGTATGTATTTTGTATCACTAAATTTTTCTGTGATATAATGGATATAACTATATCTCTAAGAGTATTTTAGATATGAAAATAATATTTGAAAATGTCCTAGTTTATTAGCAACAAAAAATGGAAAATTTGAGGTTTATTTTCAATTTGTGTTTACTATTTTTGTTATGCAACAAACTGAACCCTATATGAAGATATAGAGGTTATTGTAAATCTCTTACTTTTATGTCATTTACTTGTTGTAATGCATTTATGCCTCAATAAAAATATTTAAAAAAAAAAAAAAAAACTTAAAGGAAAATAATAGTCATATCCTGATTGGCTGCTTGAATTTCCTATTAAAAACAGGGGCACTTTCATTAATCAAACTTAACATTTCACTGGTTTTGTTAAAATACTTACCTTGTGAGGGAAGGCCGGGATCATCATTTCTGACATAGGAAGAGGCTTGTGATGGGTGGGGGAGGCGCTGGAGTGGCTTTCATGAAGAAAAGGTAAGTATTTTAACAAAACCAGTGAAATGTAAAGTTTGATGAATGAAAGTGCCCCTGTTTTTAATAGGATTATTAAAAACCAGGCACTAGTTCATCAAAATTTACATTCACTTTAAACTCGCTTTACAATGGTGTGTGAATACGAATGTGAATAATATACGAATGTGAATATGTATTATATCTTGAGATGAGATAAGTACATGAGTCCTCAGGATGTTACTTGTAGCTGCTTCAAAAATATTTGCATTGCTCTAGTAAAGTCAATTTGTATCTAGAAATATGTTGTCCTCTGTTCTTATGAAACCATCAATCCCCGCAGTGCAGCAGCACAATAGGAGGTGAAAGACATTCAGTGACGCAGAAAATAACAAACACACATTTACTGGGATACTCTAAACAGATTTTCATTAAGTTCAATGGTGACACAGGATATCCACCAATATAGGGGCTAGTTTACAAGTGGAGCGGTAATTTATTGCGCGCCTGTAAACGGGCAAATTCACCGATTTGTGGATGCAATAAAAAAAACATCCTTTACAAGTGGCTTGTTATTGCAACAGCAAACTCGCTCTAGTAATAATCTCTCCAAAAATTAACCAGACCTCTGGTTAATTTTTTAAATGTGCCCCAATTGCTGCCCATTGCTGCGCTAATTCTCATTGGAGCCTATGGAAGTGTATTACAAAGTAGAGCACAAATATCAATTTAGAGAAATCAATACTTTGCGCTACACTTGTAATCTGGTCCATAATTGTTTATAAAATTTTGGTAAGACAATAACTTTTTAAAAGCACACAAAGCTACCACATTTTCTATCATTTAGAAAAGCATTTGGTTGACATTACAAACAGGGAAAGTTTTATCTCTTTGGAGCCAGTAGTCAGAAGTTTTTCAGGATCATTTTTTTCCCTTAAATGTTATCTTGTGACATTTCACTGGTCTTAGCCATGCCAATATAAACAAATCTGCAATACATATCCCCAACAAGTAACTCATGTCCACTCATCTCTGTGAAACATTGTGCTATTACCTGTCACATGCTGATGACTTAGCAATGATTATCAACTTAATTATGAAGGGATGCATGTTATTCTGCTTTGAAATTTTGATATTTTGAGTGATGTTTCCAGTTGTGGATAAACCTTGATAATTTTATTAACTAGTGCACATTAATAACTAAATGTTGTTGTTCTAAAATAAATGTTGCTTGCCAATGATCCTTGCCAATGATCCTAGGCTCAGCAAGGCTGATAGTAGCTTCGGAGCCCCAGAGTTTCAGTTTCACTAAGACCGCTGCTACTTAACCTATCTGTGACACATTAGGTGGCGGATTGAAATCATCTCTAATATTCAACAATAACTAATGTAATATTAAAAATGTAAAACTTTGTTATAGTAGTTAGGGTAACTGTTTGTAGTTGTGAATCATTTTTTATTATTGGGCACTACTCTTGCCTAATAAAAAGAAAGCTGTATTGGAGACTTCAAAGACAGACAAGGGTCTGGCTGTGGGCTTTCCCAGGAGAGTTGTTGAGATTTTTCATCAATACTTAAACTAATCATGTGAATTCTTAAAGACTGTATTGCTGTGGATGGATGAGGGGTGGATACAAATCACAATTTTTAAGCTGTATTGTTGTGGTGGGGATTTTATGCAAGATATTAGGTTCTCAAATTAGTTTTATTGAATGTGGGGCATTAGTAAACTGTGGGATTTGACATGCATACTTTTCATTTTGTGTGAATGTATATATGAATGTATTTGTGTATTTATTTATTTTAAACAAAACTGTATTTCAGGTGCTTATGAACAGGGGTGTCCCACCAAAAACTTTTCATTATTTCCCCCCCCCCCCAATAATTATAATTGTTCAAAATAGGATAATATTTACATAATTTTGCAAGGGATTTTCAAAGTGTGTTTTAGAATATGTGTGACAGATTGTAAAGTATCATCTAATCAATGGATACAATAGATGGACAGTAGACCAGCATTGGCTGCATAATGTTTACCTGCAGATTTTCTGAAATGTTTCTAAAATATATTTTTGTACCTCTTGGGTGCTCCTTTCTAATATCCATGATTTAACCCCCCATAGCCCCTATAGCATAGGCACTTTTTTCCAGTAAAACTAATCAGATGCACTATCATAGAGGATCCATTCCGGACTCTATATCCAGATAATCAGATGCATTCTCTGATTAGTCTCTGATTGGCTGTACTGTATGTTTGCTCACAAATAAGAAATGCTTCCTAATTATGCACCTTTATCATATGAAGGGAGATTCGATACATGCAATGTCACTGCCTGTATCAGATACTGCTATGGGTGGAGAGCTGGGATCGGAGTGGATGGGAGGTGATCAAGGCGGATGAGTGGTGATTGTGGGTTGTGGAAGGGATGGAGTGGGGTTCTCTAAACAGCAGAAAAAAATGTGAGGTCAGGTAGAGGAATGGGGCCCTACGCTATAGCACAGCAATAGCTGTCAGTAACAAATATGGCTGCAGGCAATGGGAGGGGGGCGATTAGGGAGGTAAACTCTATACTACAGAAATATATAGATACTTTTTTTTTTTAAAAAAGAAAGCCCAAAACTGCATACTAGCAGATTGTCTGCCAGTACCAAAGATGGTGGCGTCCAGTAGGAAGAGGTGGAGGGAGAGAGCTGTTTTTGAAGGATCAGCTGGGATCAGGGGGTGGGAGGTGTCAGGTGGGAGGGTAATCTCTACACTACAGCAGAAATTAACCTTACAAGCTAACTGATTAACCCCTTCACTGCCAATAATTTTAAGTGTGGTACGCAGATTCAATTAGCGTCAACCTAATTTGACAAAAAATTAATAGCAAAGCGATGAATATCTTCTATTTCTGAACAAAGGGGACTCAAGAGATACTTTTACAACCATTTATCTTATGACTGCAGTAATTGTGTGTAAATAATTTCAATGAGAATCTCAAAGTTAACAAATTTTATTTTATATGATCGTAATTGGTGGCCAAATAGTGGCATCAAATATATGAAAATGGGCCTAGATTAATAACCTGGGTTGTCTACATTACAAATATATGTTTTTATCATAGGTAAATTAAAAAAAAATGAAGGCTTTATTTCTGTTTAAACAGAGTGATAGCAAAAATAATAATTATTCTCCAGTACTTTGGGCAAGTTTTTCTATGACATTCCCTTTAATAAAGTGGTTAAAGCATTATCAGAAAACCTAAGGGTAACTGTCTATTTAAAATGTACTCTTTGTATCATCTTGAAAGTGCATTGGTTCACCTATTGGGATTTCAAAATGAGATTCTAGAAATTCCACAGTTCATGTACGTACGTACGTAATACTGTATATATTTTGTTTAAAATGTAAAATATAAGAATACTAATACCAAAAAAATGTATACATTAGATCAGCAGACAGACAACAAGATGAGTAAGCTACAGGTAAGAAAAGTACTTTATGTATCTCTAATAGAGGGGGGTTAATTGAGTTGGATGGGTGAAGAAGGAAGGTAGATAAAGTGAATTGACATTCTTGAGCATTAGGTAGGACATCAGTTTTATAGGGTTAGATAAGTATTTAAGTCTTGTTTTCCCCAAAGATAATTTTGTGATTGATGTTCAAAAATAGCATCCATTAGTACTAATCTGACACTTCTGAAAAAGAACAAGGACAAGAATTCTTGAAAACCAATAGAACTCTTTCACATTATGACTTTCTTATAACTATAGTTATATATAGCATGATATTAGCTCAATCTCTAGCCTCACATGAATTATTAAAAGCTAAAAATATCAGTTCATGCATTCTAGAGACCTGGTTTTCTTTTTTTACTTTAAAAGCCTGAACTTGCATTGCAATTAACTGGAAAGGAGCAATTGTTCCACAATTGTGGACAAGTCAGAAAAATAGAAATTTAAAGGGATACGAGTGCCAGGCTTATTGTAGGATTACGGCTTGAATATTTCTGACTGCTGTAGACAAACAAGGGCCAAATTAATTGAATTCAATATTTAAGGTGTCTAACATTTTTCTATGAGCCACTTAGCTAACAAAATCTCACTCTTACACGTAAAAAAATATAAGCAATTTAATGAGAACATAGAGTATCAACAAAACATATGAGGTTAACAAAGCTAAGAAAATAAATAACCCAAGACATATTTCACTTATAAGAAAGTGTCTGGACAGTAGGGTTATTTATCATATTACATCAGACTGGCAGCTGGTTAACCAAACGTACATGGATAGTCAATAAACTCAGCTGAATAATGCCTCTGCTTTGAGTTGTCTGCCTTTTAATTTGGAGAATAAATAAGGAGCCTTCCATCGAATGCTTGTTTCTTTTCTCTCTCCCCCCCCCCCCTACCAAATTGGATGTGCATTAAACAATCTTTCAGAAGAGAGGAATTAAATGATTCTGAGATGAAGTAAATGAGGGAGGGGGTGATGACCATATGCTACTGGGAGAAGACTAGGCAGCAACTATCTGTTCTTATCAAAGCATTTAGTAGAGATCAAATAAAAGTTATAATTTGATTAGGTATTAAAAGGAGAGGTCCGGCTCCAGGAAGGGATAATTAGCTCAGAGGTTGTGTTGTCATTTAAAGTAATATAACAGTCAGACAATAGCAACCATGACTAACACTGTGACTAGAAATATTATTTCAATTGCTTCACACTAAGGTCATAAGTATGTATATATACTGGGTGTGTATATATATATATATATATATATATATATATATATATATTTATGCATTTGATTTTTTTAAAGTTATGGTAAACAAAGCTTCATTGAAAGACAAATACCTTTATTTTATTCTAACATAATTCCTGAAAGGGTTAAATATCCTTCGTAGTTTATTATCCTGGCCTCCACCACAATCAACCTACTTTGAACAACGCTTTTTTTCAGGAGTTGACGTATTAACCGTTCATCCAATATTTGTACTCGCCATACAACAAGAATCGACATACTCTCATGCACAAACTGATGTTGCTTTTGTCAACCATTTGACATTCCTATAAATAACATATTGCAATTTATATTACAATAATAAGGTGAAGAGATTAAGGCAAAATGAAACAAATAAATAAATAAAAATAAGTAGATATGGGGAACAATGTTCCAGAAGAGAGAATAGCGCCTCAATGGAATACAAAACTGTCTCTAATAGATATGAAAATAATTACATAAAAGAGTGTTTAATGGTCAAATATAAACTGAGGCTTTAGAGCTATTTGGAACAAGCAGATTGGGTGGTTATATATTTTGATTATGCCCATGTCACATACTAATACAGTGATAGAGGAATTAAATGTGTTAAAGTCAGTGAATAAGGCTGTGCTGGCATGACTTGGATAGATCATGCTGCCTACAAACTGTCTCAGCAGGCAATATTAGTTGGAAAAAGGTGGTGGCAACGAGTTCTTTATAACCCCTTCTCTGCTGGAGCTGTTAAGGAGCCATTGGAGAGCTTGTGTAGATCATTAGGCCCTTCTCTTTCCCCTTCAACACATATCCTGGCACTGAGAAAAACTAATTAAAATCAGCGGGATGCCCCATTAGTGCTGAACTTGTAGAGCCAGAAAATAGTAAATAACTTTAACCTCTACTCTGCTGGAGAGACCTTCATAAGAACCCTGGACAAGAACATCTGAGATTGGACTAATTACCTCCATCATTAACACCTTCAGAATTAAATTCTATAGATCAGCCCTGCATTGCAGTATGGTCATTGTCATTCCTGCATCAATTTCTGTGTTTATACAGTGCATTGTAGGCTATATATTTGCTGAGGTTTATGAATTCATTACCATGTAGAAGTATTGTGGTATATTAAAACAAATCATAATAATATAATAATTAAAGAATCATAACAGTCAAAATCAAAAGGTCATGTGTGTTAGCAAAATGCTTATAGTAAAATCTGATTCTGTTTAAGTTAATGAGATACTGATGCGATACAAACCCCCTCAGCATAAAGAGAAGGCAAATAGTAAGGTATTTTAAAGGGACAGTCTAGTCCAAAAAAAACTTTCATGATTCAGATAGGGCATGTAATTTTAAACAATTTTCTTGTACTTGTATCACCAATTTTTCTTTGTTCTCTTGGTATTCTCAGTTGAAAGCTTAACCTAGGAGGTTCATATGCTAATTCATATGCTAATTTCTTAGACCTTGAAGGCCGCCTCTTAAGAATGCATTTTAACAGGTTTTTGCACCACTAGAGGGAGTTAGTTCATGTTTTTCATATAGATAACACTGTGCTTGTGCACGTGAAGTTACCTGGGAGCCATCACTGATTGGCTAAACTGCAAGTCTGTCAAAGAACTGAAATAAAGGAGCAGTCTGCAGAGGCTTAGATACAAGATAATCACAGAGGTAAAAAATATATAAATATAACTGTGTTGGTTATGCAAAACTATGGAATGGGTAAAAAAAAGGGATTATCTATCTTTTAAAACAATAACAATTCTGGTGTAGACTGTCCCTTTAAGGCAGGTGCATAATGGATATCTGGATATGTCCTGTATGCTTGTGCACAATGCATGAAAGGGCTAATACAGTGAAATCTTTTATCAGATGCATTTATTTACTAATACAAGTGCATAGCAAAAAGTATTATTTGGAAATTATTGAATTTAACACTTACAGTACAAAGTACAGCTAAAAACCTTTTAGAGGTGAAGTATTCATCATTCTTCAATGAGGGGTCACAATATTTTTTTTCCTCAAAAATAAATACATTTTAAAAATATCATAAACTGAAAAAATATATACATATAAAGCTACATAAAAAAATAGAAATATTAATTAAAGGGGAATAATACCTTTTTTTCTTGATTCAGATAGAGCATGTGATTTTTAAATGTACTTCTATTATCTATTTTATTTTTGCTCTCTTGGTATCATTTGTTTAAAAGGATACATAGCTAGGCTATGGAGCTGCTGATTGGTGGCTGCACATATAGGCCAAATGTTATTAGCTCGCCCAGTGCGTTAACTAGCTCCCAGTAGTGCATTGCTGCTACTTCAACAAAAGATACTAAGAGAATGAAGCAAATTAGATTATAGAAGTAAATTGGAAAGTTGTTTAAAATTGTATTCTCTATCTGAATCATGAAATCATTTTTTGGGGTTTCATGTCCCTTTAGGAATCTAAATGGAAAAAAAAACAGAAAAGCCTTTGCTTGTATTTTTTTTCCCAATTCATTTTAAGCTATTTTTGGTATTTTTAAAATATTTTACAAAGGTTTACTGCTTTTAAAGATTCTATTGTTGGGAAGCTTATTATGTTTTTAAAATATATGGACATGTGGGCTTCCTATGGCAACGTCATACACTTGAGATACGTGGTTAAGCTGGAGAGCAAAACATAGATCTAACTAGCCATGGTTATATATAGGATCCACAACTCCCATTTTTCTTTTCATGAATAAAAGGATGAGTTCAATAGTAATTGGTACCAATATGAAATGGGAAGCAATCAAAATACCTAAACTCAAAATCACTAATACCAAAAGACAGAATCTTGAAATCCAGAAAGATCATAATCCCGAATGTCTAAAATCCTTAAATCAAATTCCTTAAAATGCAAAATCCCTAAACTTAAAAAACCCTATAGATACTATATGCTGTGATGTCCCCGTCTTCACTATCTTTTGCCTCTGTCTGGGGCAAAGCCCTCCTTTTAAACCTCATTCACCAAGGTTCACTTGGGGTGGATGTCAGAGGATCGGCGGGGCGCCCCCTTGAACCCCCCAGGCAGAGGCTGCTCAGCCAGTCTAACCGATGATCGCTTTTGGATCATGGTTTTCTAAGTGTTGGTAATGTTGCAGGATTTTATTGTTTCGGGATTCTGGTTTTTGGTATTTTTCAAGTTAGGGATTTAATTTTTTCGAAATTTTAATATTCGGGATTTGGTTGTGTCCGCATTTTTAAGTATCAGTATTTAGAACTTCGGGATTGCGGCATTCTGTCTTGTGTACTTCGGGTTTTTTATATAGTCCCATATGAAATATACTGCATTTTACATTTTACAGTACTATTCTTTACTGAAAAAAATGTAAACTAACTTTTTTAAAGTTGTGGTAAAGATGTAGAAATCATTTCATCCATTTCAAATTATATTTTAATAATGTCAGATAATTTGAAGGTAAGGATTTTTTTATGTAAATTAAAAGGAACATTATGGCCTCTAATCAAAGTTAATCTATCTGAGATTCAGTCTGCTCAAGCACTGCATGCTGGTGTGAAGATTAAAAAGTTCTGTCTGTATCCTTGTAATTTCTTGCCAATGAAGTACACACAAAATATTATTCACATGTCCAATTTAGTTGACAAAAACATAATCTGCTGGGGCATAACCAGCAGTAAATATACGTGTTTTTTTCACACTTTCCTGTGAGCAAAGATTTTGTTTTAAGTAGTCAGCTGACTACTTAAACACATTTTTGTTTAATATTATGACAACAGATTCCATCCTGGAAACCCAGATTTGACTTATTAATTAACTGTAATATAGAACTACTAAGAATAATTCAGCTTATCTGACCTCTGTGCTGGATGTTAAAGGGACAGTTTACACCTGTGCAAAAATAAATTCATACCTTAGATATGTCACAATGCACCCCTTCTTCCCTTACGGGTGATCGTCAATGTTAAAGACATCTTTATTTGAAAGTTGTATTTTGACTGTTAGAAATGGCCGCTCAGCTCCGCCTAACAACAATGTCATTGATTCCCTGATTTTAGTTAGTCCAATCAAAAGTGGATCACTTGAGCTCTGTCGCGCTTTTCTAATTCGCACATGCGCAATCAAAGTGGGAACCAAAAAACCGGAACCGAATAATCTACACAATTTTCCAGCGTAGTGTATTATTTGAAGTACTGTCAATCTATTGGGTAAACTAAGTTATGATATGCTATCACATTGTATATTTTAATGTGATGTAATCTCACAGCCTAATTATTAATTTTACTCCTATCTTATACAAACTATGAACATGGACTCATTCACACGCTACGTACTTATGGTTTCGGTGAGACAGAAGTTGCACATGCATATTAGGAGATTACATACATCATTGTTGGATATGTGCACAAGTGCAAATTTGAAAGAGAGGTGCTGTATAATGTAGGAGGAAAATAGAATGGCAAGATTTTGGAGGCCATTTATACCTGTAAGAATATAAACTTCTTTTATAAATTATTTATTTATCGATAACGACTAAAAACGGTTGCAGGGGTGAACTAAGACTTTCAAGGATAGATCTAATGTATTGGTTAAAGTTTGTACAGGTGTAGACTGTCCCTTTAAGCAGAGTAAATGGAATTTTTTTTTTATTTTTTTCTTATCATCTACGGTAGAAAATAGTTTTGTCTCTTAAAGGAAAATTGAAATATCATCAATCAGCAAAACATTTCAAATACATTTAAAAAGAAAAAATATATATTAAGCTTTTGTTTCCCCCCAAAAAGTTACAGATTGATAGTTTGTAACATATGACCTACTAAAATCCAGCTGTAGGTCACATGCATCTATATTTATCCGCTGTCCATGCAAAGAGAGTTGCCAATGAAATTACACAAGCGTGAATATGGAACATGTTAAAAGTTATCCTACTAGCAGTGATAATGTTTAATAGCAGCAATTTGTTTTTCAAACAGAAGCATATTAAATTAACGCTTCTAATGGTAATTGAAATTTACCACAGCACATTTTCAATACTGTTATAATGTATCTTTACATTTATGTTATACATCATATTCTATAGATCCTCCATGTCATCTACCAGCAGAACTTCAATGTGACATGTGTCAGCTTTATCTGCTCTGCTAAGAATAACAAAGAAAAGAAGCCTTTGATTATTGGATTATCCACAGAAATTGCATGAGTAAGGCTGCAAAGTAACAATTCCTCACCACCAGATTTTCCTTTATTTTTGATGCTGTAGTATACTATTAAGATTAGTTACCTTATTGGATTTAAAGGGATACTAAACCCAATTTTTTTTCTTTCATGATTCCGATAGAGCAGGCAATTTTAAGCAACTTTCTAATTTACTCCTATTATCAATTTTTCTTCAATCTCTTGTTATCTTTATTTAAAAGGCAGGAATGTTAAGCTTAGGGGCTGGCCCATTTTAGGTTCAGCACCATGGATAGCGCTTGCTTATTGATGGCTTCATTTAGCAAACCAATACGCAAGCATAACCCATGTTCTCAACCAAACCTGGGCTGGCTATTAAGCTTTACATTCCTGCTTTTTAAATACAGATAGCAAGAGAACAAAGAAAAATTGATAATAGGAGTAAATTAGAAACTTGCTTTAAATTGCTTGCTCTATCTGAATCATGACATTTTTTTCTTTTCTCATATATCTATATGTGATTTCTTATCAGGATGATGCTGCATTAAAACCAGCGTCTGAATTAGTACAACATATTGTGTCAAGATTTAATTTGGAGCTCTCCCTTCAATTTGTCCTGAATTAACAACAACTAAATTGAGGTGACTCAACACCTCAGTCTAATTCAATGAATGAAAACAAACTTGTTTTAAGACAGTCAAAATACACAAATACAAGAAAAGTTTTTTGCCATTAAGAAAAAAAATGAAGAACAAATGTAAATAAGAACTTATAATATAAGTAAAGTTTAATGAAAGCTGTCTGCACTTCCTAAGCAACAGGAGCTATGGATTTTTTTAAAAAGAAAAGTATGGCGTTTGCTTCATATTTTCATGATACTTAAAGTGTTTTATATTACAAATTAATAAATATTTCACAATGCATGAGTTGTTTGCTTATTGTTTTATGCCTTTGGAATTATATTGCTTTGGGGAATTTGGTAAGGTTTCCATGTTAGCTATGAAGGAGCAAATGTTATTGTTATCTAAAGTAAATTCATTAGATTATAACTACAGTAGCATTCTCTATGAACCCATACCCTCAAGGTGCTCTCTAGTATGTCTTTTAACTTTTATTTACACACAACAGGAGAATTAAAGGTAGATGAGATCTTGGTTCATAAGAAAAAGAGGCAGTGAATATTATGTCTGTGTATGCTTAGAAAAACAATAAATATGTGAATTGTATTCTGGGTATGATCCAAAGGAGATCACTTTAGGTAAGAATAAATTGTTTACTTTCATTCTTTGTGAAACTACACATTTTCTCATGTTCAGCCGAAATAAAACATCTGCTTTAGATGCAACAAGGTGAACATGAGCCAATGTCCATTAGATCAGTGAATTTCAACCTTTTTTTTTTGCCGTGGCACACTTTTTTACATTAAAAAATCCCGCGGCACACCACCATCCCAAAATTTTACAAAATCACACATTGTAGCCTAATACAGTATATATATATATATACACACACACACACACTGTACTGTGCTGTCATGCCTCCTACAAACTATACATGACATATTGACATTCATTCACAAGCAATCATAATGATTGTCTGTGAATGAATGTCAATATGGCATGGTTGTAAATGATGCCTGATGAGCCTGTCACATACCTCCCAATATGTCAAAATTTGAAAGAGGGATACCCCCGCTGGCTGGAACTGTTCTGGAGGAGGAGCAAAGCTGCGCCAGCATGCATGGGGATTGAAGTGTCGCGGCGTGTAGAGCCGGCACTAGACACGTGTTGTGGTGGGTGTGCGTTCCTCCCAAGTGTGAACACAGGTTGGGGGAGCGAGATGCCACTACGATGTTACCCTCAGTCATCATCTCACTCAAAATAAAAAAAATGGCCCAGAATAAAAAACAAGCGAAATTTAAAAAATATGTCACACTGTTGTCAGTCTTCCAGGGCACACCTGAGGATCTCTCACGTCACACTAGTGTGTCACGGCACACTGGTTGAAAAACACTGCATTAGATTATGTGTTAAAAATACTTGCCCAGTCATTTCATTGTAAAGTTCTTGGCACGCCAAACTAACATCTAAAGATTCACATATTTTATGAAAAAATATAAACAAAAACTTAATTGGTAGAAAAGAAAACATGCCATTTCTGCTGATATGTAAATGTAAAGCTTTATAGAAAAAAGCAGGTATTTACCTTATTTATATTTAATATGTTTTCTAGATTCTACTATATTAACTGTTTAGATGGTTATTTGACACACAAAAATATGTGTATGCTTGCCAATTAAATGTTAATAAAATATATCCTAACTTAAAGGAACAGTCTAGCCAAAATTAAACTTCCATAATTCAGATAGGACATGCAATTTAAAAAAAAAATCCAATTTACTTTTATCATCAAATTTGCTTTGTTCTCTTGGTATTCTTTGTTTAAAGTTAAATAAGGTAGACTCAAATGCTAATTTCTAAGCCCTTAAAGGCCACCTCTTATCTCAGTCCACAGCTAGACAGCGCTTGTTCATGTGTGCCATATAGATATCATTGTACTAACTCCTGTGGAGTTATCTATGAGTCATCACTAATTGGCTAAAATGCAAGACTGTCAAAAGAACTGAAATAAGGGGCAGTCTGCAGAGGCTTAGATACAAGGTAATCAAAGAGGTAAAAAGTATATTCATATAACTGTGTTGGTTATGCAAACTGGGGAATGGGTAATAAAGGAATTAGCTTATATTTTTAAACAATACAAATTCTGGAGTAGACTGTCTCTTTAACTAATAAATATATGTTGTTTGTTGCAATTGCATTGTGGTTGTCAAACAGCTTCACCCTTGCGTACAATTTTTCACATTGTTGGTTCTGCAATACATCACCTGTTTTAACTAAAAATTGATATTTAATTAAATGTAAATAATATTTGATCAAAGGATGTATTAGATAGGAATCATTTTTACCATGTCTAGCAATATAACTAAAAATACATGCTGGACATGCTGGACTTCATCCAGATAATTTGCTAATATCCTTCAAACAAATTTGCACCAATCAATTTGAATTTGCACTGTACACCGTCATAGTTGGAAAACAATGAAAATGTATATAATCCTGAAAATAAAGAGGCATTGAAATTTTTCCACCCACAGCACTTTGATGATGCTTTAGTTCCAGTCTACTCCTTTCATACCCATCTCTAGAGTTTACAAAGCATGAGAACTATTGATGTAGTAAAATGAAATACGTTACTTGAAAATAATACAAAATAATAGCAAAGTGAAAGAAAAACAAACAAACAGAAAACAACAAGGACATGATCAGAGTTAATAACAGATTACACTGACCTAGATTTGGAGTTTGGCGTTAGCCGTGAAAACCAGCGTTAGAGGCTCACTTTTCAGCCGCGACTTTTCCATACCGCAGATCCCCTTACGTAAATTGCGTATCCTATCTTTTCAATGGGATCTTTCTAACTCCGGTATTTCGAGTCGTTTCTGAAGTGAGCGTTAGACATCTAACGACAAAACTCCAGCCGCAGGAAAAAAGTCAGTAGTTAATGCCGGTTTATAAAGCTCTTAACTACTGTACTCTAAAGTACACTAACACCCATAAACTACCTATGTACCCCTAAACCGAGACCCCCCCCACATCGCCGACACTCGAATAAATTTTTTTAACCCCTAATCTGCCGACCGCCACCTACGTTATCCTTATGTACCCCTAATCTGCTGCCCCTAACACCGCCGACCCCTGTATTATATTTATTAACCCCTAATCTGCCCCCCTCAACGTCGCCTCCACCTGCCTACACTTATTAACCCCTAATCTGCCGAGCAGACCTGAGCGCTACTATAATAAAGTTATTAACCCCTAATCCGCCTCACTAACCCTATCATAAATAGTATTAACCCCTAATCTGCCCTCCCTAACATCGCTGACACCTAACTTCAATTATTAACCCCTAATCTGCCGACCGGAGCTCACCGCTATTCTAATAAATGTATTAACCCCTAAAGCTAAGTCTAACCCTAACACTAACACCCCCCTAAGTTAAATATAATTTAAATCTAACTAAATTAATTATCTCTTATTAAATAAATTATTCCTATTTAAAGCTAAATACTTACCTGTAAAATAAATCCTAATATAGCTACAATATAAATTATAATTATATTATAGCTATTTTAGGATTAATATTTATTTTACAGGTAACTTTGTATTTATTTTAACCAGGTACAATAGCTATTAAATAGTTAAGAACTATTTAATAGCTAAAATAGTTAAAATAATTACAAAATTACCTGTAAAATAAATCCTAACCTAAGTTACAATTAAACCTAACACTATACTATCAATAAATTTATTAAATAAACTACCTACAATTACCTACAATTAACCTAGCACTACACTATCAATAAATTAATTAAATACAATTCCTACAAATAAATACAATTAAATAAACTTGCTAAAGTACAAAAAAATAAAAAAGAACTAAGTTACAAAAAATAAAAAAATATTTACAAACATAAGAAAAATATTACAACAATTTTAAACTAATTACACCTACTCTAAGCCCCCTAATAAAATAACAAAGCCCCCCAAAATAAAAAAATGCCCTACCCTATTCTAAATAACTAAAGTTCAAAGCTAAGTCTAACCCTAACACTAACACCCCCCTAAGTTAAATATAATTTAAATCTAACGAAATTAATTATCTCTTATTAAATAAATTATTCCTATTTAAAGCTAAATACTTACCTGTAAAATAAATCCTAATATAGCTACAATATAAATTATAATTATATTATAGCTATTTTAGGATTAATATTTATTTTACAGCCAATCAGATTCAAGTTCAATCCGATTGGCTGATCCAATCAGCCAATCAGATTGAGCTCGCATTCTATTGGCTGATCGGAACAGCCAATAGATTGCGAGCTCAATCTGATTGGCTGATTGAATCAGCCAATCGGATTGAACTTGAATCTGATTGGCTGATTCCATCAGCCAATCAGAATATTCCTACCTTAATTCCGATTGGCTGATAGAATCCTATCAGCCAATCGGAATTCGAGGGACGCCATCTTGGATGACGTCCCTTAAAGGAACCGTCATTCGTTAGTCCGTCGGGCCAGCAGGATGTTCCGCGTCGGAGGTCTGCAAGATGGATCCGGAAGAAAGAAGATTGAAGATGCCGTTGATAGAAGACTTCATCCGGATCATGGACCTCTTCAGCTCCCGCTTGGATGAAGACTTCATCCGGATCATGGACCTCTTCAGCCCCCCGCTTGGGCTTGGATCAGGACATCGGAGGAGCTCTTCTGGACAGATCGTTGAACCCGGTGAGGTGAAGATAAGGTAGGAAGATCTTCAGGGGCTTAGTGTTAGGTTTATTTAAGGGGGGTTTGGGTTAGATTAGGGGTATGTGGGTGGTGGGTTGTAATTTTGGGGGGCTTGGGTATTGTATTTTTTCTTTTACAGGCAAAAGAGCTGAACTTCTTGGGGCATGCCCCGCAAAGGGCCCTGTTCAGGGTTGGTAAGGTAAAAGAGCTTTGAACTTTAGTTATTTAGAATAGGGTAGGGCATTTTTTTTATTTTGGGGGGCTTTGTTATTTTATTAGGGGGCTTAGAGTAGGTGTAATTAGTTTAAAATTGTTGTAATATTTTTCTTATGTTTGTAAATATTTTTTTTATTTTTTGTAACTTAGTTCTTTTTATTTTTTGTACTTTAGCAAGTTTATTTAATTGTATTTATTTGTAGGAATTGTATTTAATTAATTTATTGATATTGTATTGTTAGGTTAATTGTAGGTAATTGTAGGTAGTTTATTTAATTAATTTATTGATAGCATAGTGTTAGGTTTAATTGTAACTTAGGTTAGGATTTCTTTTACAGGTAAATTTGTAATTATTTTAACTATTTTAGCTATTAAATAGTTCTTAACTATTTAATAGCTATTGTACCTGGTTAAAATAAATACAAAGTTACCTGTAAAATAAATATTAATCCTAAAATAGCTATAATATAATTATAATTTATATTGTAGCTATATTAGGATTTATTTTACAGGTAAGTATTTAGCTTTAAATAGGAATAATTTATTTAATAAGAGATACTTAATTTCTTTAGATTTAAATTATATTTAATTTAGGGGGTGTTAGTGTTAGGGTTAGACTTAGCTTTAGGGGTTAATACATTTATTAGAATAGCGGTGAGATTGGGTCGGCTGATTAGGGGTTAATAATTGAAGTTAGGTGTCGGCGATGTTAGGGAGGGCAGATTAGGGGTTAATACTATTTATTATAGGGTTAGTGAGGCGGATTAGTGGTTAATAACTTTATTATATTAGCGGTGCGGTCCGGTCGGCAGATTAGGGGTTAATAAGTGTAGGCAGGTGGAGGCGACGTTGTGGGGGGCAGATTAGGGGTTAATAAATATAATATAGGGGTCGGCGATGTTAGGGCAGCAGATTAGGGGTACATAGGGATAATGTAAGTAGCGGCGGTTTACGGAGCGGCAGATTAGGGGTTAATAATAATATGCAGGGGTCAGCGATAGCTAGGGCGGCAGATTAGGGGTTAATAAGTGTAAGGCTAGGGGTGTTTAGACTCGGGGTACATGTTAGGGTGTTAGGTGCAGACGTAGGAAGTGTTTCCCCATAGCAAACAATGGGGCTGCGTTAGGAGCTGAACGCGGCTTTTTTGCAGGTGTTAGGTTTTTTTTCAGCTCAAACAGCCCCATTGTTTCCTATGGGGGAATCGGGCACGAGCACGTTTTTTAGGCTGGCCGCTTGCGTAAGCAACTCTGGTATCCAGAGTTGAAGCTTCGTTAAAAATGCTCTACGCTCCTTTTTTGGAGCCTAACGCAGCCTTTTTGTGGACTCTCAATACCAGAGTTATTTTTATGGTGCGGACAGAAAAAAGCCGGCGTTAGTTTTTCGGGTCGTTACCAACAAAACTCCAAATCTAGCCGACTGTTTCTTATTTCTCATTATGTATCACCAGAATAACTTATTTTTCTATACTATAATGCATCACTCCATTTAAACCAGAGATCTTTCACACTCATGGGCTGGGATGCAACACAAAATCTAATATTTTTAGGGATGTTGTTTACTTCTTTAATTTGTTTTTATTCTTATGCAAATTCTACTTTGTTTGATTATTCTCTCCTTTTCCTCTTAATCTTTGTACTTTCTTGGAGATCCTGACAAGCAGAACAGATATTTGCTCCACATACCCTCCCTTAATAAATACAAATCATTTTCACCCACCTTTTTACTGTTTCCTTTTTCCCCATTAAGACCTAAGCATAGTTAGTCTGGCATACTATTCTTAATTAATTGTTTCCTCTCTATTATGTAATTGTTCATGCTTTCATGCTTTGTTCTGTATTTATAATTCTATACAAAGAGAACAGAAATACATAAACATTTTAGATAACAGTTATTATTATTTTATTTTTTTTTACAAAAAAACATAATGAAGACAAACTTGTGTAGATTTTAGCAGAGATGAAAGTAGACCTAGGCTACAATATGGTAATGTATTTTGTTAAATGTTAATTTCTAACACAGCTCACACAAATTCACTTTCCAGCTTTACCAATTTTTATAAGTGAATTCACTAAAGAATGGAGAGATGGGTGAACTTTAGTGAACCATCTGTATAATACAAGTAACAGGTTAATCTAAAAGGGCTGGTGAGTTTGGCAAAACTGAAGACACTTCTTTCAGAATATTACATTCCATATTACAAATAACTTGTAATTACAAGTCTTTTCATCTGACTTGCAATAAATTAACCCCTTAATGACCACACATTCCCTGTACATTGCTGGTTCTTAAAGGGGTATGAAACCCATTTTTTTCTTTCTTTCATGATTCAGATAGAACATGCAATTTTAAGCAACTTTCTAATTTTCGCCTATTATGAATTTTTCTTTGTTAAGCATAGGAGCCGGAACATTTTTGGATTAGCACCTGGGCAGCGTTTGCTTATTGGTGGCTAAATGTAGTCCATATTAGTGTGGGTCTCGCTGCCAGTAGCAAGATAGCTCTATTGCGAACTCCCTCCTGGAGGCAAAACCAGCACTATCAAAAACACAAGTCCCGTTAAAAGACTAACGAGGCACAGGGAATGTCACTGGCCATTTAGGGATTAAAATAGTGACGGCAGTTGTGTTTTAAATGACACACATATCCTATCACTTGTCTTATTTGGTAGAAGCCAGATTGGATTTTTTTAACATGTGTAGCCAGCACCAGCCAATATCAATTTCTTAATAAAGCTTGCATCGTTCTCCAGTTTTTTATCACCTTGGCTGAGGTCAGTTAGGGACAATTCCCACAAATTTAAATTACAGGTAAATTCAGCAAAACTAAGTTGGGTAACTTAGGAGGTGTTCGATTATGGGGCTAGCTGGTTAGGTTGTTAAGATGTTAGTGGGTATTTCTCTTGTTAAGTGTATCCAGTCCACGGATAATCCATTACTTATGGGATATTAACTCCTCCCCAACAGGAAGTGCAAGAGGATTCACCCAGCAGAGCTGCTATATAGCTCCTCCCCTAACTGCCATTACCAGTCATTCTCTTGCACCCAACGAATAGATAGGATGTGTGAGAGGACTGTGGTGATTATACTTAGTTTCATACCTTCAATCAAAAGTTTGTTATTTTATAATAGCACCGGAGTGTGTTATTCCTTCTCTGGTAGAATTTGAAGAAGAATCTACCTGAGTTTTTCTATGATTTTAGCCGGAGTAGTTAAGATCATATTGCTGTTTCTCGGCCATCTGAGGAGAGGTAAACTTCAGATCAGGGGACAGCGGGCAGATTAATCTGCAAAGAGGTATGTAGCAGCTTATTATTTTCTGACAATGGAATTGATGAGAAAATTCTGCCATACCGATATAATGAAAACTCAGCCTTAAATGCAGTAGCAGCAACTGGTATCAGGCTGTCATGTATGTATATTTTACACTTCAGTATTCTGGGGAATGGCACTTCACTGGAATTATACTGTATGCATAAAACTTTAGCCTAATTTGCAGGGACTAGCAACAGGCTTTTTAATAACACTCAATTTATTAATGTTAAACGTTTTTTGCTGGCATGTAAAATCGTTTAATTTTCTGAGGTACTGGGTGAAAAAATGTTTTGGGCACTATTTTTTTCCACTTGGCAGTCGTTTTATTTAATTTATGACAGTTTACTGATCTCTCTCACTGTTATGTGTGAGGGGGAGGGGCCTTTTTTGGTGCTTTTGCTACGCATCAAATAATTCAGTCAGAAGTTTATTGTCTTCCCTGCATGATCCGGTTCATCTCTACAGAACTCAGGGGTCTTCAAAACTTGTTTTGAGGGAGGTAATCACTCACAGCAGAGCTGTGAGATTGTAGTTGACTGTGATAAAAAAACGTTTATTTCTGTATTTTTTTTCTGCTATCAGGGTTAGTTATCCTTTGCTAATGGGAGCAATCCTTTGCTAAAATTGTGTTTTTTACAAAGATTTGATGCTATAACTTTTCAGTTTATTAATTTTCAACTGTCATAACTTTTTCTGTGCTTCTTATAGGCACAGTACGTTTTCATATTATAGTAAATTACTTGAAAAGTATTTCCAAGTTGCTAGTTTATTTGCTAGTGTGTTAAACATGTCTGATTCAGAGGAAGATATCTGTGCTATATGTGCTAAAGCCAAAGTGGAGCCCAATAGAAATTTATGTACTAACTGTATTGATGCTACTTTAAATAAAAGTCAATCTGTACAAATTGAACATATTTCACCAAACAACGAGGGGAGAGTTATGCCGACTAACTCGCCTCACGTGTCAGTACCTGCATCTCCCGCTCGGGAGGTGCGTGATATTGTAGCGCCGAGTACATCTGGGCGGCCATTACAAATCACATTACAGGATATGGCTACTGTTATGACTGAAGTTTTGGCTAAATTACCAGAACTAAGAGGTAAGCGTGATCACTCTGGGGTGAGAACAGAGTGCGCTGATAATATTAGGGCCATGTCAGACACTGCGTCACAATTTGCAGAACATGAGGACGGAGAGCTTCATTCTGCGGGTGACGGTTCTGATCCAAACAAACTGGATTCAGATATTTCAAATTTTAAATTTAAGCTGGAAAACCTCCGTGTATTACTAGGGGAGGTGTTAGCGGCTCTGAATGATTGTAACACAGTTGCAATACCAGAGAAAATGTGTAGGTTGGATAAATATTTTGCGGTACCGGCGAGTACTGACGTTTTTCCTATACCTAAGAGACTTACTGAAATTGTTACTAAGGAGTGGGATAGACCCGGTGTGCCGTTCTCACCCCCTCCGATATTTAGAAAGATGTTTCCAATAGACGCCACCACACGGGACTTATGGCAAACGGTCCCTAAGGTGGAGGGAGCAGTTTCTACTTTAGCTAAGCGTACCACTATCCCGGTGGAGGATAGCTGTGCCTTTTCAGATCCAATGGATAAAAAGTTAGAGGGTTACCTTAAGAAAATGTTTGTTCAACAAGGTTTTATATTGCAACCTCTTGCATGCATTGCGCCTGTCACGGCTGCAGCAGCATTTTGGTTTGAGTCTCTGGAAGAGACACTTGAATCAGCTCCATTAGATGAGATTACACACAAGATCTTTTATTAATGGGAGTGATCCATCCGGTTCCGCGGTCGGAACAAGGACAAGGGTTTTACTCAAATCTGTTTGTGGTTCCCAAAAAAGAGGGAACTTTCAGGCCAATCTTGGATTTAAAGATCCTAAACAAATTCCTAAGAGTTCCATCGTTCAAAATGGAAACTATTCGGACAATTTTACCCATGATCCAAAAGGGTCAGTACATGACCACAGTGGATTTAAAGGATGCTTACCTTCACATACCGATTCACAAAGATCATTACCGGTATCTAAGGTTTGCCTTTCTAGACAGGCATTACCAGTTTGCAGCTCTTCCATTCGGATTGGCTACGGCTCCGAGAATCTTCACAAAGGTTCTGGGTGCTCTTCTGGCGGTACTAAGACCGCGAGGAATTGCGGTAGCTCCGTACCTAGACGACATTCTGATACAAGCTTCAAGCTTTCAAACTGCCAAGTCTCATACAGAGTTAGTACTGGCATTTCTAAGGTCGCATGGATGGAAGGTGAACGAAAAGAAGAGTTCTCTCTTTCCACTCACAAGAGTTCCCTTCTTGGGGACTCTTATAGATTCTGTAGAAATGAAGATTTACCTGACAGAAGACAGGTTAACAAAGCTTCAAAATGCATGCCGTGTCCTTCATTCCATTCAACACCCGTCAGTAGCTCAATGCATGGAGGTGATCGGCTTAATGGTAGCAGCAATGGACATAGTACCCTTTGCACGTCTACATCTCAGACCGCTGCAATTGTGCATGCTAAGTCAGTGGAATGGGGATTACTCAGACTTGTCCCCTACTCTGAATCTGGATCAAGAGACCAGAAATTCTCTTCTATGGTGGCTTTCTCGGCCACATCTGTCCAGGGGGATGCCATTCAGCAGGCCGGACTGGACAATTGTAACAACAGACGCCAGCCTACTAGGTTGGGGCGCTGTCTGGAATTCTCTGAAGGCTCAGGGACAATGGAATCAGGAGGAGAGTCTCCTACCAATAAACATTCTGGAATTGAGAGCAGTTCTCAATGCCCTTCTGGCTTGGCCCCAGTTAACAACTCGGGGGTTCATCAGGTTTCAGTCGGACAACATCACGACTGTAGCTTACATCAACCATCAGGGAGGGACAAGAAGCTCCCTAGCAATGATGGAAGTATCAAAGATAATTCGCTGGGCAGAGTCTCACTCTTGCCACCTGTCAGCAATCCACATCCCGGGAGTGGAGAACTGGGAGGCGGATTTCTTAAGTCGTCAGACTTTTCATCCGGGGGAGTGGGAACTTCATCCGGAGGTCTTTGCCCAAATACTTCGACGTTGGGGCAAACCAGAGATAGATCTCATGGCGTCTCGACAGAACGCCAAGCTTCCTCGTTACGGGTCCAGATCCAGGGATCCGGGAGCGGTTCTGATAGATGCTTTGACAGCACCTTGGACCTTCGGGATGGCTTATGTGTTTCCACCCTTCCCGATGCTTCCTCGATTGATTGCCAGAATCAAACAGGAGAGAGCATCAGTGATTCTAATAGCGCCTGCATGGCCACGCAGGACTTGGTATGCAGATCTAGTGGACATGTCATCCTGTCCACCTTGGTCGCTACCTCTGAGTCAGTTATTGATACCTTAATACAGGCTAGGAAGCCTGTTACCAGAAAGATTTACCATAAGATATGGCGCAAATACTTATATTGGTGCGAATCCAAGAGTTACTCATGGAGTAAGGTTAGGATTCCGAGGATATTGTCTTTTCTACAAGAAGGTTTAGAAAAGGGTTTATCCGCTAGTTCCTTAAAGGGACAGATTTCAGCTCTGTCCATTCTTTTACACAAACGTCTGTCAGAAGTTCCGGACGTTCAAGCTTTTTGTCAGGCTTTAGCTAGGATCAAGCCTGTGTTTTAAAACTGTTGCTCCACCATGGAGTTTGAACTTAGTTCTTAATGTTTTACAGGGGGTTCCGTTTGAACCCCTTCATTCCATTGATATCAAGTTGTTATCTTGGAAAGTTCTGTTTTTAATGGCGATTTCCTCGGCTCGAAGAGTCTCTGAGTTATCTGCCTTACATTGTGATTCTCCTTATCTGATTTTTCATTCAGACAAGGTAGTTCTGCGTACTAAACCTGGGTTCCTACCTAAGGTGGTCACTAACAGGAATATCAATCAAGAGATTGTGGTTCCATCTTTGTGTCCTAATCCTTCTTCGAAAAAGGAACGTCTGCTACACAATCTAGATGTAGTCCGTGCCCTGAAATTTTATCTACAGGCAACTAAGGATTTTCGACAAAGGTCTTCCCTGTTTGTCGTTTATTCTGGTCAGAGGAGAGGTCAAAAAGCTTCGGCTACCTCTCTCTCCTTTTGGCTTCGTAGCATAATACGGTTAGCCTATGAGACTGCTGGACAGCAGCCTCCTGAAAGAATTACAGCACATTCTACTAGAGCTGTGGCTTCCACTTGGGCCTTTAAGAATGAGGCTTCTGTTGAACAGATTTGCAAGGCTGCAACTTGGTCTTCTCTTCATACTTTTTCCAAATTTTACAAATTTGACACTTTTGCTTCTTCGGAGGCTGTTTTTGGGAGAAAGGTTCTTCAGGCAGTGGTTCCTTCCGTATAAAGAGCCTGCCTGTCCCTCCCGTCATCCGTGTACTTTAGCTTTGGTATTGGTATCCCATAAGTAATGGATTATCCGTGGACTGGATACACTTAACAAGAGAAAACATAATTTATGCTTACCTGATAAATTTATTTCTCTTGTAGTGTATCCAGTCCACGGCCCGCCCTGTCACTTTAAGGCAGGTAATTTTTCCATTAAACTACAGTCACCACTGTACCCTATGGTTTTCCTTTCTCTGCATGTTTTCGGTCGAATGACTGGTAATGGCAGTTAGGGGAGGAGCTATATAGCAGCTCTGCTGGGTGAATCCTCTTGCACTTCCTGTTGGGGAGGAGTTAATATCCCATAAGTAATGGATTATCCGTGGACTGGATACACTACAAGAGAAATAAATTTATCAGGTAAGCATAAATTATGTTTTTGCGATGGGGGTTGTGGCCGTTTAGGGGTTGATGGTGTAGATTGGTATTTTGTGATAAGGGCTGTGGTGGTTTAGGGGTTAATAATGTAGAGGGGTATTTTGAAATGTGGAGGTGTGACCGTTTAGGGGTTAATAGCATAGAGGGTAGTTTGCAATGTGGGGGGTGTTTTCTAGTGTAGGGGTTATTAGTGAGCGGGTACTTTGCGATGTGGGTGTGTGGTGGTTTAAGGGTTAATAGTGTAGTGGGGTACTTTGTGGTGGTCTATGTGGCAGCTGAGGGTTATTATAGTAGAGGGCTTATGGTGATTTGGGTTGGCTCATGATGAGTATGGGTGTTTCCCGCTCCATTGAAGTCTATGGGGTAGTATGTTAAGAGCAGGGTGCATTAGTCTTTGTGGAACCTCACACAAAGAGAAACACATAAATTGGAATTACAAGTGGATAGTTAAAGGACCAGTGTACACTGATATCACGGATCTATATTCTAATAGTAAATGTACTAACTAAAGAAATAAGCCATGTGTATAAATATTCAAAAACAATACATTTTGATAAATCTGTCTTGGTATTTCCTGCTCTTGAAATTACTCTGCAACGCTGTCACTTCCAAAAAAAAAGAGTTGAGCTGTGCTTGAGGTTAGCCACCCCACCCTATAATCCTAAACCAAATACAGATTCCCATGTGCACACCAGCAACAACGCTATTACAAAAATAGGTTTAGGGAGAGCATGCACCATTTCCCTGAAGGGCAGTTTGTTTGTACAGAGAAAGCTGCAATTCCCCTATTGTCTCCATAGCAAGCTGTTAGGATTACAGCAGGTACACTATGCTGTGCACTGTTGCAGGGGCAGATCCATACAAGAAGCCCATGGAATGTAAGGTGCTATGGCAAGGGACTAGTGAGTAAATGTAACTAAAACACTAATTAAAGGGACACTAAGGTCAAATTAAATTTCCATGATTCAGATACAGCATGTAATTTTAAACAACTTTCCAATTTACTTCAATTAAAAAAAATGTGCACATTCTTTTATATTTACACCTTTTGAGTCACCAGCTCCTACTGAGCATGTGCAAGAATTCACAGACTATACGTATATGCATTTGTGATTGGCTGATTGCTATCATATGGTACAGGGGGAGTGGAAATATACATAACTTTGAAATTTGTTAGAAAAAAATCTACTACTCATTTGACATTCAAAGTAAATGCTATTGTATTGTCTTTTTTATCTTGCATTTGTTGATTATGCAAATCTACTGTGTTTACTGGTCCTTTAAGAAACACAATACTGATCCAGAGCGCTGCACCCTCTTCAGAACAGGTACTTCTGCTTGTCACAGGGACACATCCGTATTCAGGACACTATACTCTCATTCCCAAATGTAAGCTCTGCATCTAATCAATACCCTTGAAGCCACTTCCTGGTAATTTGGCTAAAAGCAACAATCTTAATGGAGCTGAAACCAATGGTAGTGACTGGGCTCCACAGTGCTGACTAGAGTCCTCAGGTGCAGTGCAAAAGATAGCACCAGCACTTTTCCTTCTATTCAGCAGAATATACATCTTTGTCCTCACAAAACCTGCTTTATCTTGTGCATTTGAGCACTTACAGATATGTCAAGGCTTCTATAATGCTGCACATTATTTCAATCAGTAACCAGAATGGCCTTGATGCTAACTATAGCGCAAAAAAGATCAAGCAAAGCTAACTATGTCTTGAAGATTGTTGTCTATTATGCTTATTATAAAAAAATGTGTTCAGACACAGTGCACATAACATAATTTGCTTTTTTGGGGGAATTGAACTCAGGATGTTAAATCCTTAGGCAGACAACTTGACCACTACTCTATCAGTTCTCACTAATATTTTTAACCCCTTAATGACCGCAGCACTTTTCCATTTTCTGTCCGTTTGGGACCAAGGCTATTTTTATATTTTTGCGGTGTTTGTGTTTAGCTGTAATTTTCCTCTTACTCATTTACTGTACCCACACATATTATATACCGTTTTTCTCGCCATTAAATGGACTTTCAAAAGATACCATATTTTTATCATATCTTATAATTTACTATAAAAAACATTATAAAATATGAAGGAAAAATGGAAAAAAACACACTTTTTCTAACTTTGACCCCCAAAATCTGTTACACATCTACAACCACCAATAAACACCCATGCTAAATAGTTTCTAAATTTTGTCCTGAGTTTAGAAATACCCAATGTTTACATCTTCTTTGCTTTTTTTGCAAGTTATAGGGCCATAAATACAATTAGCACTTTGCTATTTCCAAACCACTTTTTTTCAAAATTAGCGCTAGTTACATTGGGACACTAATATCTTTCAGGAATCCCTGAATATCTATTGACATGTATATATTTTTTTTAGAAGACATCCCAAAGTATTGATCTAGGCCCATTTTGGTATATTTCATGCCACTATTTCACCGCCAAATGCGATCAAATAAAAAAAATTGTTCACTTTTTCACAAATTTTTTCACAAACTTTAGGTTTCTCACTGAAATTATTTACAAACAACTTATGCAATTATAGAATAAATGGTTGTAAATGCTTCTCTGGGATCCCCTTTGTTCAGAAATAGCAGACATATATGGCTTTGGCTTTGCTTTTTGGTAATTAGAAGGCTGCTAAATGCCACTGCGCACAATACGTGTATTATGCCCAGCATTGAAGGGGTTAATTAGGGAGCATGTAGGGAGCTTCTAGGGTTAATTTTAGCTTTAGTGTAGTGTAGTCGACAACCCCAAGTATTGATCTAGGCCCATTTTGGTATATTTCATGCCACCATTTCACCGCCAAATGCGATCAAAGTAAAAAAAAATGTTAATTTTTTCACAATTTTAGGTTTCTCACTGAAATTATTTACAAACAGCTTGTGCAATTATGGCACAAATGGTTGTAAATGCTTCTCTGGGATGCCCTTTGTTCAGAAATAGCAGACATATATGACTTTGGCGTTGCTTTATGGTAATTAGAAAGTCGCTAAATGCTGCTGCGCATCACACGTGTATTATGGCTAGCAGTGAAGGGGTTAATTAGGTAGTTTGTAGGGAGCTTGCAGGGTTAATTTTAGCTTTAGTGTAGAGATCAGCCTCCCACCTGACACATCCCACCCCCTGATCCCTCCCAAACAGCTCCCTTCTCTCCCCCACCCCACAATTGTCCCCGCCATCTTACGTACTGGCAGAAAGTCTGCCAGTACTAAAATAAAAGTTTTTTTTTTTTTAAAGAAAAAAAAAAAAGCATATTTACATATGCTGTGTTTAGGATCCCCCCCTTAACCCCCAACCTCCCTGATCCCCCCCAAAACAGCTCTCTACGCCTCCCTCTCAGCCTTATTGGGGGCCATCTTGGGTACTGGCAGCTGTCTGCCAGTACCCATTTTGAACAATCAAATGTTTATTATTATTTTTTTTTAATTTCTGTAGTGTAGCTCAATCGCCCCCCACCCCCCACCACCTAAATCACACAAGGGCTTTTTTATTTATTTAAATTTTGTCCCACTTTGTGTTTTGGGGACACATTTTTTCCGTAGTGTAGCGGTTCCCACCCGCTCCCTCCCCGTGCACGCGCCCGCCCCCGCCCCCTCGTGCACGTGCGCACGCCCGCGCGCGCCCCCGGACTCCCCCGCCCACGATCCCGCCCCCCTCCATATGACCAGGGCCATCGATGGCCGCCACCCACCTCCCATACCGGCTCCCACCCACCAACGATACCGGCCATCGATGTCCGGTGCAGAGAGGGCCACAGAGTGGCTCTCTCTGCATCGGATGGCCGTGAAAGGTTATTGCAGGATGCCTCCATATCGAGGCATCACTGCAATAACCGGAAAGCAGCTGGAAGCGAGCAGGATCGCTTCCAGCTGCTTTCCACACTGAGGACGTGCAGGGTACGTTCTCAGGCATTAACTGCCTTTTTTCTGAGGACGTACCCTGCACGTCCTCAGTCGTTAAGGGGTTAAATGTATTTAAAATTGATACACTCTATGTAAGTGATACAAAAATTATTATTATTTTTTATTATATAATTAAATTATAATTCACCACAGATATAAATAGATGTGGAAGGTCCACTTTATTTTCTTGATTTTTTTCTGTTATAATTATGTCATAGGGTGGTTACCTCAAAAAGATAGAAAAATAGACATAGTGCAAAACAGTTTACATATAAAATTATATCCCAGTCTGAATGAACGTTACTCACATGGAGAAGAGCTTCTATAGCTCTAAGTTATAGATGTTATTTAAAATTCCACTGGCATAGACCAGAACATGTACTCCAAGGATTTATTACATGTATATGTATAAAAACAGATAAAATAAAATACAAACAAATCTTACAGAGTCAGGCACAGATTTCAATCAAGGGAATGCACACCGGCAGCGTGTATTAGACCTGCAAACTTTAGAGGGACCGGTCTTTTCCAAGTAACCTCAGTTTACCTTTAGTCACTACAACACTCTATTTGTAGCTGGGCAATGTGAAATTCATCTGCTGATGCTGCTCTGTGAATAATTCTCTTCCCCAACGTAAGTTTCCTCGCTCTCAGGCGACTTTTTCTAGGATGTCCTTGAAAAAGTCGCCTGAGAGCGAGGAAATATATGTTGGAGAAGAGAATTATGCCGTTGCCTCTGTGATCAGGCAGCTCATTCGTTGTTGGCAGTGAAACAAAGAAACAGTGGCCAATCCAAATAGAAGAACCATTTCCTTACAGCGCATAAAGCAACACTTTCGTAACCTGGCAGAAATCCAGCTTCATCTGTCAGCACTACTGTGAGCAAGCCTTTTATTGCACTCCGCACAATACCGCCAACTGAGGGAGTGATGTTCAGCATGACGGGAGTGAACAAGGGTGGTATTGCTGTTGTAGACTAGCGCATATATAGGACTCAATAGGGTTTGGTAAGTTGCTGCAAATACTTCATCATTGAATTTATAAATGTAACATATGCTAATGTTTTGGTTACGCTTCAACACATGGCAAAATATATAATAGTTAAAAAAAATCAGTGCATAATGTTCCATTAAATAGTTTAACTCAAGCATCTTAATAGGACTGAAACTTTCTTATACTTCTAATGGAGAAAGCAAGGAGTGCTATTAGTGCACACATTGTATTACTAGTGGTGAATAAAAGGGACATGAAACACAAATATTTTCTTTCATGATTTAGAAAGAGAATGCAATGTTAAACAACTTTCCAATTTACTTCTATTATTTAATTTGCTTTATTCTCTTGATATCCTTTGCTGAAAGAGATATCTAAATAGGCTCAGAATCTGCTGATTGGTGGCTGTATATAGATGCCTAATGTGATTGGCTCATCCATGTGCATTGCTATTTCTTCAACAAAGGATATCTTTAGAATGAAGCAAATTGAATAAAAGAAGTACATTGGAATGTTGTTTAAAATTATATTCTCTATATGAATCATGAAAGAAAATTTGGGGTTTCAGGACCAGATTACAAGTGAAGCACAAAATATCACTTTCGCGAGCACGATATTTGTGCTCCACTTAGTATTACCTGCGCACGCAAATATGCGCTGGTATTACAAGTTAGGCGCAAAGAAAACTCGACACACTTGCATTGCATGGAAGCTTTACACTTAAAAGAGTGTGCTTCCATATGCTCCAATGGGAGACTCATTCTCATGCCATCAAACACGGCATGAGAATCTAGCGCAGCGAAAAGGGTAAGACGCGCATCAATGGGCAGCAGATTCTAAATATACAGTATATATATGTTTATCTGATCTCTGGTTAATTTACAAAGTGCTGATTGCTACCGGGAGCTCGCGGTAGCAATTACCAGCCACTTTTCCTATTTAAGGGCGCGCAATAAATTAGCACTCCACTTGTAATCTAGCCCTAAGTGTTTTGCTTCACAGCTGTAAACTTTAACTCATTTTAAGACCTGAAGTATCATGAAGAACTCCACTACTTGCAAATCTTCAGCTTTGCAAATGATTAGACTTAGACTTTAAGCATTATCCAATTTAAATGGACACTGAAACCAAATTTTTTCTTTCGTGATTCAGATAGAGGGCTCTATTTAACAAGCTTCGCATGGAGCTTGATGGCCCCTGTTTCTGGCGAGTCTTCAGACTCGCCAGAAACAGCAGTTATGAAGCAGTGGTCACAAAGACCGCTGCTCCATAACCTGTCCGCCTGCTCTGAGCAGGCGGACAGACATCTTGGGAGCTGCTGGTGCAATGCTGAATACGGTGAGCGTACTGCTCGCCGTATTCAGCGAAGTCTGGCGGACCTGGTCCGCAGTGTCGGATCAGGTCCGCCAGACCTTGATAACTTGGGGCCAGAGCATGCAATTTTAAGCAACTTTCTAATTTACTCATAGTATCAATTTTTCTTTGTTCTCTTGCTATCATTATTTGAAAAAAGAAGGCATCAAAGCTTTTTGTTTGGTTCAGACTCTGGACAGCATTTTTTTTATTGATGGATGAATTTATCCACCAATCAGCAAGAACAACCCAGGTTGTTCACCAAAAATGGGCCGGCATCTAAACTTACATTCTTGCATTTTAAATAAAGATACCAAGAGAATGAAAAAAAATTGATAATAGGAGTAAATTAGAAAGTTGCTTAAAATTGCATGCTCTATCTGAATCACAAAAGAAAAAATTTGGGTTCAGTGTCTCTTTAACTGTGTATCCTCAGTCTATTATGAAGAAGTCTATTATGTGAGGGATTTAGCAAACCCCCAGTCTCCAACATGCAGATGTTAGCACACCCCAGACTATTGCTTGAGCATTAAAACTAACTTTTGACGTGTAATACAACACAAATGTAGAGTGCTATTGATTTAACTTGACTGATGTTAAAGGGATACTAAACCCACATGATTCAGATAGAGCAGGCAATTTCAAGCAACTTTCTAATTTACTCCAATTATCAATTTTTCTTTGTTCTCTTGGTATTTGTATTGGAAAAGCATGAATGTAAGCTTAGCAGCCAGCCCATTTTTGGTTCAGAACCTGGGTAGCGCTTGCAGATTGGTGGCTAAATGTAGTCACCAATTAGCAAGCACTACCCAGGATGCTGAACCAAAAATAGGCATGCTCCTAAGCTTAGATTCCAGGTTTTTTTGAATAAAGATACCAAGAGAATGAAGAAGATTTGATATTAGGAGTAAATTAGAAAGTTGCTTAAAATAGCATGCTCTATCTGAATCTCGAAAGAAAAAAAAATGGTTTTAGTATCCCTTTAATGCACAATAGCGCAACTATTTTTGTGCTCCACTTGCAATTTAGCCTACGCTTGTCCACTTTTTAAAAAAAAATAATAATGATAAGCATTGCTTATTAGAAAAAATGTTTCCTGATGTGTATTAGTTTTGTTTTTTTAGTAAAAAAATGTTCAATTTAACACTAACAAAATAATTAAACTAAAATATTGTCCTCTCAGCATTTTAAACAAAGGTCAAAGTTAAGGTCAAATGTATAATGTTACCTCCTCTAGGAGAATATCTGCATAAAATGTAAAAGATACTTTTTTATTTCCAGAGAGAGTAAAATCTACATGTCACACATCAGACAGCAATAAAATCATAAAATGACTGCAAGGATTTTTTTTAATGAAAGCTAAGATGGGGTTTTATCCAGAGAGGATTAACAAAGAAACATGGGACCTTATGTGGTACCCTGAGACTTCTCATATGACCCTACACTGTGAAATGTGTCAGAATCACATTAAAACCCTTTAAGACTGTTCAACTATAGCTTTTACCATCTCTCTCGCTCTGCATCACTGTCCGTTGAGAAGTATCTGTGTATGGAAATCAGATTAGAAAACCCTAGTCTAAACTAAAAGGATAGGAATTACAGAAACACTATGGGCTAGATTACAAGTGGAGCACTAATTTATTGCACACCCGCAAACAGGTACAATTGCAGTTTGCAGGCGCGCAATAAATAACCAGCCATTACACGTGGTTCGTTATTGCTACTACTATGCGGTGGTGATAGCAATTAGCGCTTATAAAATTAACCAAGGATCAGAGCTCTGGTTAATTTTGTAAATGTGCCCTAAATGCCCCAAAAAATAGAGTGGTGTGTATTTTATTTAAAAAAAATAAATAATAATTAGCATTTTTATCTTTTAATAAAATAACTGCATCAGGCAGTTTTTGGGGGCTAAAGTTGGCAGGTGGGGGGTGTTAGAAGAAAAAAAACGGCACTGAAAAGTGCCTTTACATTGCATAGGAACTGTGTGTTTCTGTAAATATATATGTATATGCTTATATACATCTATGTATGTGTTAATAAGTGTATATACACATTTTATATGTAAACAAGCATATACATATATATTTAGAATTTGCAGCCATCGCATGCGCAACTTACCCCCTTCAATGTTCTTTGGTTCTGTGCCATGTATGACGGCATCAGAAAGAGGCTCCCATTGGAGAATATGAAAGCGCGCTCGCATTCACATTGCTGTCAATTGACTAAGTGGTGCGCTCTGCTTGTAATCTGGCCCTAAGGCAAGGCAATCATACACATTTCTTATTTATTTATAATGTAGAAAACCACCATTTAAAGCAATATTCGAATGCAAACATGACATGCTGTAATTATTTAGAGGATGTAATTTTCTAATACAGACTCATGTTAGCCATGTGTATAACACTGGAAAAGTGGTTAAACACATAAAGTCTCACTTGGGAGCTACATCCGTTACAGAGCCAATCAGGAGCAGCAGTTACACAAACCACCAATCACCAGCTCCATTCTTCTTGGGGGCAGCAACGCTAGCAGTTCCTCAGCAAGATTTTACTTATGTGTTTAACTCACATAAGAATTAGCTAGGTTCAGTGATGCAACAATTTTATAATTTAGTTGGGTTTTTTCCATTTAAATGACCCTCTATGTTATAACTTATGCTAAGTAGTATAGCCCTCAAATACCAAATCACTGATGCTGCAGAATCAAAATCCTAAGAAAACTCATTAATGAAAGCTCAAGAGACATCACTACCATATTTTCATTGCTTACAACACAGCTGTGCAGTTACCGGAAGATTATATTATTTTTGCAGGAAACTATAATGCTTTGCATTATTTTTTTTCTATGCCTTAAAGGGACACTAAACCCAAATTTTCTTTCATAATTCAGGTAGAGAATAGAATTTAAACAACATTTTACTTCTATTATCTTATTTGCTTCATTTTTAAAATATCCTTTGTTGAAGAAATAGCAATGCACATGGGTGAGGCAAACAAACAAGACAATTATGTGCAGCCACCAATCAGCAGTGACTGAGCCTATCTAGATATGCTTTTCAGCAAAGAATATTAAGAGAATGGAGCAAATTAGATAATAGAAGTAACTTTGAAAATTGTTTAAAATTGCATGTGTTTTATTTCCTTTTAATATCCAGAGCTCCCCATCTAATTTAGGGAGAATAGAGCAGTGCTCTATTTCCCTAAAATAAATTCTGTCCTTAAGACTCCCTTCATTTAGAGACAGACAGCAAGCTTTTAAATAAAGGAATCCTAGGTTATAACATAGTTGTGCCTTTACTTTGAGGAAACTAAAACTTTATTCTTTGTTGTCTATATTAAAAAAGCAAATACAATTTCAATTATACAGTATTTATCCTCATAGCATATTATTATTAGGATAATCTTTGCTTTAAATACATTATGTCTAGCATATATTTAGGGCTAGATTACCAGTGGAGTGCTAAATTACCGCGCACCCGCAAACGGGCAAATTTGCCTGTTTGTTGGTGCGCAAGCTATTACAAGTGGCAGCATCTTTATGTTTTAATAAAATTACTGCACTAAGCAGTATTTCTGGGTTAAACTTGGTGGGAGTGGGATGTTAGAAAAAAAATGGCACTCAAGTGCCATTACATTGCAGTATATAGTGAACTGTGTTCCCAGCAAATATTTATGCATATGCTGATATACATATATATTTATGTGTTAATATGTGTATAAATATATATGTATATCAGCATATGCATTTATATTTATATTTGCTGCCATCGCTGCGCGACTTACCCCCTTCGCTGAAGTTCTGATGCCGTCTCTGACAGCTAAAACAAGCAGAAATGAATACAGCACCCACTACTCACAAGAGCACGGAGGGGTCTTACCAAGCCCAAATAGATCAAATAAAAAGATAATCTCCAGCTGTAGTGAGCAAAGTGACTTTTTATTTTTCCATACAAGATCAAACACAGCAACGTTTCGGGCGAGCAATAAGCCCTTTTTCAAGCATCAGACAGCATCAGAACGAGCGCACACTCATGAGTGCAATGCTCCCCAGCAATGAGAAGACGAGGTCGCATTCGCATTGCTGAAAAATTGTAATACCAGCGCACATTATCGTGCACTGATATTACAGAGTGGAGCGCAAATATCGCTTTCATCAAATCGATATTTAGTGCTCCACTTGTATTTTGCCCTTAGTGGTTAATGTTCCTTTAACCTTTTAAAGCCGTTATGACGTTCTATTCCGTCATAATTAGACTGGGCTTTAAAGCCGTTATGACGAAATAGAACGTCATAACTAACGGCTGTCCTGAAGCCTTCTGTGCTTCAAGGATTTAATTGGGGTCTGGAGGGCGTTCCTAGGATTGTAGGGACGCCCCCCAGATGCGATCCAATAATTGAAATCTTGCGATCGTATGCACGATCGCGTAGTTTCAATTTGTCTACATCGGAACAGTTGTTCCGATGTAGGCACTTTAACCCTCTCACGAAAGGGTTAAAGATCAAACCACAGATGTGTACTAAGGACGACAAAAATTAACTGAAACTGTATATATCTTAAAGGGACATAAAACCCAATTTTTTTCTCTCATGGTTTAGAAAGAGCATGCAATTTTAAACAACTTTCTAATTTACTTCAATTATCTATTTTGCTTCATTCTTTTGATATCCTTTGCTGAAAAGCATATCTAGATAGGCTCAGAAGCTTCTGATTGGTAGCTGCACATAGATGCCTTGTGTGATTGGCTCTCCCATGTGCATTGCTATTTCTTAAACAAAAAATATCTAAAGCATGAAGCAAATTTGATAATAGAAGTAAATTGGAATGGTGTTTAAAATTGTATTCTCTACTTGAATCATGAAAGAACATTTTTGGGTTTAGTGTTCCTTTAAAACGTAGCTTCAAAATGAAAACTTGACATTGAGAGGCAAACTGAGTACAGAGAGTGGAGACAGACAGAATGAAATTAACTTTAGTGAGTTAGCTTAGTAAGAGCATACAAGCATATACATTATCAGCAGAGTTCTTAATCAATCTTGTTTGACATTAGGATATATATTACCATTTTATTCAGGTCTTGGCATTGTTCTCTGCTCAGTATACATCTAGATCAAGTAAGTCTATGGGTTTGTGAATATTGTCAATGAGATATCCTTGTATGCATTGTATGAGCCAGATCTGTTCAGTCTGTTTGTGCCAGCTCAGAATTTATTAATACAAACACCTGTTTTTTTATGTTTTCTACTTGAGGCCATATTTGTTATACAGAATATACTCCAGCAAACATGTTTGCACATTTGTTTTTATTTGAGTGATATTTTTTTTTATTTGAGTGATACTTTTTCTGACTATTTTGATACAGTGGACTCTTACATTAAAGGGATGTTAAAGGGACACTAAACCAAAACATTTTCTTTCATGATTCAGAAAGAGAATGCAAATTTAAACAACAATCCAATTTACTTCTATTATTTAGTTTACTTCATTTTTTTAGATATCCTTAGTTGAAGAAAAAGCAATGCACATGGGTGAGCCAATCACATGAGGCTTCTAAGTGCAGCAACCAATCAGCAGCTACTGAGCCTATCTAGATATGCTTTTCAGCAAAGAATATCAAGAGAATAAAACAAATTAGATAATAGGAGTACATTAGAAAGTTGTTTAAAATTGCATGCTCTTTCTATATCATGAAAGAAAAAAAATGGGTTTCATGTCCCTTTAAACTTAAAAAAAAATAATCTGTTCTTTATATGAGGTAGAGATTTTTAAACATGTTATTTTGGAGGAGAAATCGAATGTTTCTACACAACTGGTAAAAATACACTTTTGGCAAAGAAAATAACTCCCACAGTTCTATTGGTGAATTGAGGCAAACCCCCTCTCCCCAAAAGAACAAAAAAAGCAAAGCAAACAATAACACATTTTATAATGCCATCTTTTTATTGCAAAACACACAAATGACCTTAACATTGTGACCATCTGTTCAGAACTTAGACATATGTTCCCAAACTAACTTTTTTGGCACAGCTGCTTTAATATATATTGGTTGGCTATGTACTATAAGAGCAGTGAATCGGTGTGGGTGACAGCACAATGGAGCAGGCCTCATAACTAGAACATGAATGATTCAAAGAGAGGACAAAACTGCAGTCAGACAGGAACTAGCATACAGATAGGAGGACAAGCCCTGCATACCTTTAACCACCTCAAGAGACACTGTTTGTTCATAAGAAATCAATTGCGATGTGTTAAGTGGCTGTTTGGAGCCCAGCCACGGAAACGGAGCTACTGCGCTCACTGGAAACCTTATCCATAAATCTCATGTTCACCAGCAGCAGATAATGCAAAATGCCAGACTTTTGGTAATGGTAGAGTTAAAAGCCATGTCCCTATTCAGAGATATGAGTGTAGGACAAGGTTGGAGTCTAACAAATAACAGTACTTTGTTTTTCATTTTAATTCGACCCTTCTGCGGCTCCAGCCATGCAAAGGCTCCACGGAACAGTCTGCTTTTTACCAGAGGTATCATCTTTCATACTTCTCTGTAATTTGGCACCAAGATAAAATAATACACCCTCTCTATCCTTCCATTTGTATATCTTTTCAGCAGCCAGTGCTTACAGTTGATGGTGGGTGCAGTAGGGCAGCCCCTGAATATCACAAAAGCACCAGGACATTTCAGAGAGAGAGAGAGAGAGAGAGAGAGAGAGAGAGAGAGAGAGAGAGAGAGAGAGAGAAAACACATACAAAAATATTGTATTGTTCTTTTCTGTGACAACATCTGAATAGAAAGCTGACTATAAAGGGAGTGCATTGCACACCATTGTAGGGATTATACAAGCCTTTGATGTGTGTTTCACTGAACAAAAAGCAAAGCATGTTTTACTGAATAAAACATTGCTGGCAAAACACTTTCCTTGGACGTCCTAATACCTTTGTAAATGAAGGAGTAGAAAACAGCAGACTTGCTAATCAATTAGAACGACCCAACTGCACTCAACAGAAACAGAAACAAATATGGATTGTAATTAATCATATGCATATTATTACAAGAAGTCATGATGTTATAACGTAATGGATTCAGGGTAAATTTAATAAAACACTGCTATAAGGAATGGGTAGCTAAAGCCAGATACAATAAAGCAAGTGCATAAAATAATAATGCAAATTAATTATATCTAAATTTTTAGATAGCATATTGGTAGAATGGATAGGTCAGCTAGTTTAAAATATGTTTCTATATTGACTGCAAAATAGAATACCACGGAGTATCTAATCCCCAATGTGAAATATACTATGCTATTTAAAGTTTTGGTGTTAGATCATGGTTACAAATGCCAGGATTTTTTACTCTATCACAGAGAACTTCATCAAACTGCTTTTCTTACTTTTCTTTATGGTACTACATGATCAGATGAGGCTATTTGTATTAGGGGAATTGAACTGTAAAAATATGGAATGTGGTTTTGGTACATAGATTCTGCATATTGACCAAGGGCTAATGTGCGCTGGTATTACAAGTTGTCAGCAATGCAAACGCGAGCTCACAAACGCATTGCTGCGAAGCATTGCCCTCACGAGAGCATGCTTCCATAGGCTCCAATGTGAGCCTTGTACTGATGCTGTCAGAGACGGCTTCAGAACCTAAGCGCAGTGAAGGGGGTATGTAGCGCAGCGATGGCAGCAAATATAACTATATATGTATATGACTATATAGCAATATTTATGTGTTAATACGTGTATATATACACACATGTCAACACATAACTATATATGTATATGACTATATAGCTATATTTATGTTTTAATACGTGTATATATACACACATGTCAACACATAACTATATATGTCTATAAGCACATACATATATACTTACTGGGGACGCACAGTTCCCATAGACTGCAATGTAAAGGCACTTTTTATTGCCGTTTTTTTTTTTTCTAACACTCCACTCCCGCCAAATTTAGCACAAAAATACTGACTAGTGCAGTTTTTTTTTTTTTTAAATAATGATGCTTCTATCTTTATTTTTTAATAAAATACACTACACTGTATTTTGGGGGCATTTGGGGCTCATTTATAAAATTAACCAGAGATCTGATCTCTGGTTAATTTTATAAGTGCTAATTGCTACCCCAAGCTTGCAGTAGCAATAACCAGCCAATTGTAATGGCTGATTAATTATCGTGTGCCCGCAAACGGGCAATAATTTAGCGCTCTACTTGTAATCTAGCCCAAAGTCTGAGTAGTTAGTATTACCATACTGTGCAGGGTTAATGTTTTTAGAATATGCAGACCTCAGGTAATTAAAGGACCACTCAATGCAATAGAATTGCATAATTAACAAGTGAATCATAAAAAGACAATGCAATAACACCTACACTGAATATCACAAAAGCAGTCATTTTTTTCTGTCAAATTTATTTATTTCCCTATTTTCCGGCCAACTGTATCATGTGACAGACATCAGCCAGTCACAGACTAGTATACGTATACCCTGTGAGCTTGTGCACATGCTCAGTATTATCTTGTTCCCCAGAAAGTGTGTATATCAAAAAGACTGTGCACAATTTGATAATGGAAGTAAATCGAAAAGTGTCTTAAAACTGCATGTTCTTTCTGAATCATAAAATTTTATTTTGACTTGAGTGTCCCTTTAACTTCTTCAGTGCCATTTTAAGCATAAATGCACGTTATCTTCTGTCAAGCATTTACAGGGATACTAAGCCCATACATTTTTCTTTCATGATTCAGATAGATCATGCAATTTTAAGCAACTTTCTCATTTACTCTTATTAATTTTCTTCTTTCTCTTGCTATCTTTATTTGAAAAAGGCAGGAACGTAAAGTTAGGAGCCGGGATATTTTTGGTTCAGCACCTTTTTAGCGCTTGTTGATTGGTGACTAAATTTAGCTACCAATCAGCAATCACTACCCAGGTTCTGAACCAAAAATGTGCCAGCTCCTAACCTTACAGTTCTGCTTTTTCAAATAAAGATAGCAAGAAAACGAAAATAAATGATCATAGGAGTAAATTAGAAAGTTGCTTAAAATTGCATGCTCTATCTGAATCATAAAAATATTCAGTTAACAGTTAACATTAGATACTGTGCAGCCTCTCTCTCTAAAGTTTACTTGAATTTGCTCAAATGTATGTGCTGCAACAGATGAGAGTCAATAGAATGTATTTGAAATGTTGCGTTTGGAATGCCACCTGCATTTATTCATCAACATTTAACATGCACAAAATTAGGGTTATGCTTTATGTTAACTTCTTAGATCACAGTAATGGCTGCAATACATTGCTATACAATTAAGATAATTGGTATATCTAAGTATAAAATATTACATTAAATAGACAAAGATTCAAAAAAATATTTATACAAAATTACATATTTGTAATTAAAGTACTATAAAAAGTATTTTCTTTTAAACTCTCATTTTATCTATAAAAAAATCATTGGCATAACTGCACTTTTCCACCAACTCCCCCCCCCCCCAAAAAAAAAAGCTATTCTTTAGACCTAGTAAGAGAATTTCTAGCTTGCACAAGAGTATCTCAATCCAATATGCCTTTCAACTACTATCTGATTAGATCCTGTTGTTTCTCTGCTGCTGAGACAAGAAATTCCTCATCGTCTTCAGAAAATGCTGACCAGGAAAATTAGAGAGCTGTATGTTCAAAGCAGCAATTCCTTGTTTAACTCTTTTCTGGGCTCTATGGTTTGTGAAGCAAGAGGAATCTTAAAAATAGTCAAACATTCCCAAATAAATTTGCTTTATTTTAAAGCTGGCCTGGCTGTGGGATGAAACTTTTATCTTTACCCCACTGAGGTAACACAGTTCTAGACAATATTCATCCTCCACATAGAAATGTAGAAATAGCACACTTACCCTACCACTGAGCTTCTGTTTAGGTAAATATTGGCATTTTTTCCTCTGCAAACCAAATCTTATTAATGAGTGGAGAGACGTAACTCTGACCACAATCATCTTTGAGTTGTGAATTTTTCAGCTAGTCCTGTGCCTAGAGCAGTAGGATAAAAGTTCAACAAATGTTGTAACTATTATTATTATTATTATTATTATTATTATCACAAATCAATGGTCTTTAGTTGTCTCCATTAATCATTGACCTCCCATTGTGAGCAATGATAAAAGGTAAATTTATTGGGGTGGGCGGGTTACACATTTCTCAGTGCCTAGAACATAACAATAAACTAAATACATCACTAATTGACTGATTTGATTAAAGTTTGCACCATTTTGGGAAGCCAACATTAATATTCAGTATTAATACAACACACCTGCATAACTTGCATATAACATGCTATAAAATAACTATTGGAAATCTACCCATTCATTTAAATTTTCAATGTTTAATATCTATGAATATGGTCTAGAGCAGTTGTTCTCAAAATAGGCTATACTGCCCCATGAGGGGCAGTGAGATTACCAAGAGGGGAATTTATAGGCACAAGCATTAAAAGGGGCACTGGGAGGGCCATAGGTGGGATGCTAGCAGGCAAGAAGATGCTAGTGAGACCCTCCAATTGCAATTATCTCAATTTGCTAAGTTTCATCTGAGATGTGTAAACAAAACAACATGCTTGCTTTTTATGGGAATTTTCACTATTCTTTGCTTTTTATGACATTTGCGCTTATGATAGTTCAGGATTATCAGCAATTTACATTGTTTTACTAGCTCTGTACATTAGCATGTAATGTTAACATTAACTGCACATTTTGGAATTACTGTGCAGTAGCAGGAAACACAGCAACGGGCTTACGTTCCTGCTTTTCATATAAAAATAGAACGAGAACGAAGAAAAATTGATAATAGTAGTAAATTAGAAAGTTGCTTAAAATTGCATGCTCTATCTGAATCATGAAAGAAAAGATTTGGGGGCCCGATGGCCCTAAATGTAAATGCTTTCCCGCGAGCCTTCAGGCTCGCCGGAAACAGGAGTTAAGAAGCAGCGGTCTTAAGACGACTGCTCCTAAACTCTTACGCCTCATTTGAGACGGCGGACATCTATCCGCCCAATCGAATATGATCAGGTTGATTGACACCCCCTGCTAGCGTCCGATTGGCCTTAAATCTGCAGGGGACAGCATTGCACAAGCTGTTCACTAGAACTGTTAGTGCAATGATAAATGCTAACAGTGGATCATGTCCGCTTGCACTTTGTTAATTCGGCCCCTTGGGCTTAATATCCCTTTAAGATACATTTCACATTTTTTTTCAAGTGCACATTATCTGGTTTGCTTAACTGACACACAATTTTATAGACAGCTGCTTGGCCTAGATAGAATTTAAAGACTGCATTATGTATCAGTCTACCATTTCCGCTGTGTTGCCATTCTATCAGTCTACCACTACACCATCTATAAAAAGTCTATTTGACATGTCTCCTGAGAGTCCCACTCTTCTTTCAGGTTTGTTTTTTTGTGTCTCACTTTGTGAAAATGGATTCTTTATTTAGTTAAATTACCTGCTAATTAGGACAATTTTCTGTTGTACTTAACAATGGTCAACAGCAACTGTCAACTCCATCAGCAAATGGATTACGATACTTTATTAATCATGCAATTACATTTCCTCACAGATATCAAACTAGACACTTGCGCGGTCACTGACTGGCTCCAAATGACAAGTGTATATCTTTGCCTGTGGCTTTAATATCACTTGGTTAACACTATTAACTGAACAGTAATGATTAATAAATGATAACAACCAACCTTCTCCCTCCTGAAAAAGCCCAGACTCTAGAAAACACTGGATTCTTGCCAAGCCACATTCTGCAAATTTATGCTGCTAATCTGGATGCCTGCAACGCTTCAAAGGCCAGACTGATTGTCTGATGTTGCAAGGGAAATATATGTGTTTGAAGCAATTGCAGCCTTCTGTACTAATATGTGTATTTAATATTTTATTCATTAATGGAGAGTTTTATGTTACCAGTGAGAATCAAAGTCCATTGAGTACGCATTACCTCCTCCCTTACTACCCGCAGTGTGACCAGTACGCAATATGTAGACGCATGGGACCTATTGGTGCAATAACACATTGTAAAATAAGCATGAAATTACATTTCTCCCATCTCCTACTTTCAGATGTGACCCTGTGCCATTTGGCAAGGTATTATTGCATGTACCGTTATAAAGCATACTACACATGAAAGTTTATGGAAATTACATGTCATAGAATTACACCATTTAGGTCAAGGGTGAAGATTTATTTACCTCATATTTAACTCGTATAAAACTAAGTGTGTTCTATTGTGACATTATGGTAAATTTATATTCCAAGCTATAATTTAAGTTAGGCCCTCATTTCTCTCAAATTTCACCATAAAACTATTCTTAATCTATATGTCTTGAAATGTCAGTGTATAGAAATGCATTGGAGCCCTTTGCAGTCAAATATTAACTGCGCACACTATAACAAATTATGTTATATATGTTATATAGTGTGGTTACTGTAAATATTTGACATTTCAATGTTCTGCACAAAGCAGAACATGTTCTATGTTTTTTTTTTTTTTTTTTAAATACATTTTTATTGAGGATCTGCAACATACAAAATTCAAGCATGCATAAAGATATACATTTAGTGAAAATACAAGTGCTGTATAATAAACATATATGCATTAAATATCAAAATATCCTCTTTTTTTATCCCTTTCAAGTATATTGCTGACACATCTTGAATCCATAATGGATTTTAAGAACATTAGGGATTATAACATCTTCCCCTTTTTAAAATAATACAGGCCTCTTTTGGACCTTAACATACATATTAAGTTTATGCTAGGGGTTGAGCCAATACATAAGAAATGAAAAAGAAAAAACAAACACAAAAAGAAAGAATGCAGCAGTGAGAAGGCATTAGGTAAACAACAAGATTATCACAAACAAAATGCTGCATACGCCTGACCCGTACACACCATGAACATTAAAGCTTCACAACTTTATAGATAAATTTGTTGCTGTAAAGAAGAGTTCAGTCACTAGTAACGGATGTAGGAGAGGATCTCTTTATATACATTTACATCCATGTTGTAGTATCATGAAGGAGCACCTCTAAATGTTCTATCCTCTCCCCCTTTAATGTTATGCACTACAAAATCATTAATCTTGTTTCAACGCTTGTATATGGTGGCAGTAATTTATAGTCTCCACAGTGTGCCTAAAGTATGTTTTGGCGATCATATAAAACTCTTGTCCGTGACCCGCCCTAAGTCCCGGCCGTAAGACCCAGGGAAGGAAACCACAGAATGACCTGGTTGTACTCAATATTATTCGGTTTAACAATTACCATGCTATTCTGTAAATAATGAGGCAACTCTCTAAGCCCCCCCCAAACCCCATCAAGCAACACCCCAAGTTACACAGATACAACATGACAAAAGCAAAATGGTGGAAAAGGCACGCAGCTTAAATATTATAGTGCTAAAGACTGCCAACCTCTGGTTATCAAATTGATACAATCCATACAAGTGGGGAGAGGAGTGCTCGTTAAGCCAGATATGTTTATTTCTTTTTTATTTGCACTGTTAGATCTTTTTCCGGTATTTTAGGGTAATAAGTCACCTGTATATCACAGCTCCGATTATTTGGGTAGTGAACTAAGTCCATTTGCAATGGAGCGACCCGGCTCAGTTTGGTATATAGGATATCGGCAGTCACTTTGCAAATATTAGTGGCAGTTGCATTGACCTGCGGGTCTCCCCCTGCTCCCTGTGGCCACCCCATATACTTTTTCCCAGTACCTGCTGAGAGAAATTCGAAAGCCTTTGTGGTATGTTCTGAGGCTGATAAGATGGTGGTGCGGAGACCTGGTGTGGCCCCACTCCAATGTCTAGGTGCATATTTAATGGCGTCCGCTTTGGTACCATTGTCCTTTAGTGGAATGGTGAACGAAGGTTTATCAATGAACGTCTGTGTTATAGTTACATCACTCTGGGGTTGCCGGTAGGATGGCTTGCTCGTTGGGCATAAGAAATTCTTTTGGCTCCGGGGATCCACAAAAGCATTCTTATCCATGATCCCGTCTTGCTCAAGTTTTGTCGGTGGGGATTCTTTGATGCTCGCTGTTGAGGGACTATTGTAGTGTAAATTTTGCAAAAAATCCCAAGGAGCTCTCTCCCACATGTTCATTAGCCACTTCTCAAGCCTTTCAAAGATGCAGTCTAAGCGCGCTAAAAAGTCGTCCTCTCCCTCAGCAGACATCTTGGGTGTGTGATAGCCGATGAGATAGGGACCGTTAGCCTCCTCTCCTTTTCCTTCAATAATTTTCAGTTTTGCTGTGCAGCGATATTTACAGTCTCTAATCGGTGTGTCCAGTAAATGCAAACACCCCGGAGATCCGGGGGGGGAACGCTGCCTGTAGGGTCGCCGCCACTTCAGGCCCTTGATGTCCAACTCCGCCTCCGGGTTCACAAATACAGCAATTTTATCTACTTTCTTTGCGAGTGATGTGGTGCAATACTGCACCAGGTGTACTCAATGTCAAAAGCTGTAGGGTAATATTGACAATCGGCGAAATTATCAAATTTTCACCCGGAGCTCTGAAGGTATGCGACTGCACGGAGCCGCTGCTAGGACACCCCCCCCCGTTCTATGTTTTTTTATATAGATACTCTTAAATATATCTGTACATATCTATATCTATATATCATCATGTATATTTATTGGTATATATATATATATATATATATATATATATTGTACAAAAATACCACCAGATAGATATATAAATATGTATTTAAGAATATATTCATATATATATATATACAACAAATATTAACTGCGCAGTGCGCACACTATAACAAATAAAAAGTAAAATGAAACCTGTTTACAGTATTTACTTGATAATAATAAGAAGTGAGATTAATCAAACCGATACTTCCAAGGTATGCAGGTGGAGGTTCGTCCCTGAAGGTGTAGGTAAATCTGAAATGAAAAAAGGAAGCGCACAAAGATACTCCTCATAGTACATATCTTTTATGATATTAATGTTCAAATAATATAACAAATAACGATCCATCCCCTTAGGGTGCCTACTCACAGGATAGATCCTCAAACAATATGAGATATGTATGCGTATATAAAGATAGAGTCTCTCCGACTCCCTAAGTGTCAATTTGCTTTCAACAAGGGATGGTTGTTCTTGAAAAACGTGCCCCTATTTCAAAGGTGAGTATTTTCCCCGGACAGTACTTAGTCTTTGTTTAATTCAGCTCCAGCGTCTCACTGAAAGCAGGCGAGAGTCTTCTCACAACGTGGAACGAGCATGCAGCATGGGACAGCGTAGAACAAGCGACACACAAAGCAGACAGCGTTCAGTAGCGTAAGGTGGGCATGGCCTTAAACGTTTCTCTGAATTTTCCGCTTTGTCAGAGGCTTTTAAATGCCCACCTCCTCCTAATCTTTAAATAATAGACATTTCCTTAAAAACAACGCCCACAACCTCACATCACTGAACTGGACACAATCATTGTACCATATGCTTAACCTATCTAACAACACTCGATACAAAGTTACAAAATATTTCAAACAGTTAAAGGACAAAAATATCCATACAATAATACTGCCATATTTAATAAAAATAACATTTCATGTCAAAATAAATATGTTGATTATATTTATTAGATTTATTAAAAGTAATATTTTTCCTACCTATCTTCAAATATTAAAACAATACATTTGTTTAAAAAATCAAAAATAAATACACTGATATTTATAAATATATTTAAAATTGATTCTATTGAAACCAATTAAATAGAACTAATTAAAAAACTTGATTAGAACTGCTACACAATGTAAAGTTTAGTGTAGGATTGGTGTGGGCTAGCTAAGCTTCCATTATGATGTTTTCATTTCTAGAAATTTGTTAGATGTTACCCTACAGTGTGGTTCTTGGAGTTAGGAGCTTTGTATCCTGAGCACTACATTCCACATAGGAGTACATAATCAAGATATATATTATTTTATGTTTTATTCTTTATAATGTCAGTGTATTTATTGCAGATTTGTAAGTCAACAGTGTACTATTACCCTATCATGCTTTTATACATACTATTTTACATTTTACTGCTCACTTTTAATTGGAACATAAATTTGAAGTTTGAGATCATTCACTTTTTTACTGTTTTGTTTGAAATATACAGTAGATGCTGTGTTTAGATGTACATTCACACAAATAACAGCTCAAGTGGGGAGAGTACAAATGGTCAAGATTTTTAACTGAAATGTTATTAAAATATAATTGCAGTCAAAAAAGTTTCCATATTGAATTTCTCTTTTTGTGGCCCTTTTCTTTTTCTAGCACAAAATGAGTAGATACATAAGCGTTACTATCTCAATCCAGGAACAACAGCGTCATGTTGTTTTTACATCAACATGCTCTAGTACAAATTGTTCCAAGTTAAATCAAATGTACTTTGTATATTATTTATGTGTGACGTATGACATTTCAAATAAGCATTGTTTATAACTATAAATATTGAGCACATTTTTAAAATGTGGTTAAAGTAAACTAAATTTGCTTTAAAAGTAAAGGGGGGGAATAATTCACTCTTTCCTGATAGGACATCTTCCTTTGTATATTAGTAATTTATACTAATACCAAAAGTTAGTAGATAAAGGGACATGGTACTCAAAACTAACTTTTCATAATTTAGACAGAGCATTTAATTAAAACAAAAGAAAACTTTTTGACTTACTTCTATAAGGCTCAGCGAGGAGACTGCATGTGTCTTGAGCAATATGTGGCAGCAGTATGTTTAGCCTACACTTACTGCTACTGCACACATTGTTCAGATCTCTCCTATACAAAGTTAGGTGGACTTTAATTTTGTGCTTAAACAGTATTCTTTTTTAAACAGTGCCTCTAGCTATACAGCACAACTGTCACTTTCAGAAGCTTAGTTCATCAAAGAGTGGATGTAACTTCTGGACTTTAAAGCTCCCTCTACAGGTGGATTGTATAACATTGTTGAAAACACTATTAGTAATAAAGATGTTGAGGAAAACTACCAGTCAAAAAATATTTTTTGTACTACAAAATACTTAATAAGCAACAATGGTGCAGAGCCTTATAAAGAATATATAATGCAATGTTTTTATAGGAGAAGAAACATTCAAGTGTGGAGATAATCCACCACACTATATACAAGAAAGGGAATACAGCACTCATTTATTATTAGTTCCAAAAAGAAAAAAAAAATATTTAGTCCAAATATTTAAAAACCAGTTATGATTGTCAAAACCACACACCATGTAATTCACACAGTCAACCTGTTAAAAAAATACATAAAGTATAAAGCATGACAGAAGTAAAAACAAATACTTGATATAAAGCAACATCAGGCCTCAACAAATCAGGAAGGGAACCACCTAAGTGGATAAGCTATAGGTTTTCAATGCTGTTCCTGCTGTGGTCATACAGATCCTAAGACATAAATACAGGTAGAATGTAGTGACACCAACATGTAAATAAATAGTTAAAACAGCAAAAGTCAAAGTAATGAGAAATTGAGACCCAGCTGAACTGGTTTATTTACAATTTACAATCAGATCAGGCAGGTCTTGCTCTGGCGATGGTAGTATCCATATTTGAGATGAGCCCTACTATAGCCATCGGCTACTCTTACGCTGTGGAAGGAGGATATCTACATGTTCACTTCATATATACAGACTTGCAAAACAGTTCCAGATACAGTATTAATGCTGGAGGACTGATTAAAGCACTCTATCTTAATGCTTAGTAATTCCTTTATACTGAGTATTTGTATCACACTGATTTGAGGCTTGTACTGTATCTAGCCATTTACTATATATAGTTTGCATCTGTGCTAATAATTGTAATCCCTCTTGTGCTATTTATCAAGTGTATGCTTCTACCTGTATTACACTTTGTACTTTGTATATTTGTTAACTGTTTGACTGCGTGAATTAGATGGTGTTTGATATAGACAATCATGCTTGTTTTTTAAAATATTTGGACTAAAAACATTTTTTTTCTTTTGGGAATAATTATAAAAGAATGATGTATTCCTTGTCTTTTATATTGTGTGGTGTATTATCTCAACACTTGATTGTTACCTCTCCTATAGAAACATTGTATTATATATTGTTGCAAACACTGCTACCATATAGTGCTCAAGAAACCTGCACACATCTGTACCTACCTTAGTATGCCCTCATGGAAAGGAGCTAAGCTTCAACCAAGCAATCCAAGTGAAAGAGGTAAATTTGATAATAAAAGTAAATTGGATTTTTTTTAATTGTATTCTCTATTTAAATCATGAATCCTGAATGTTTAATTTTGAGTTCCATGTGATTTGAACCTAGATGCTTCACTGTATACTCTGTTCCACATGATTACAGCTAAAATAATTATTTTTAACAAGGACATGACAAAATGATGATACTGCAGAAGGTAATCCCCTCTGACTTTTGTTGCCTACATATGCTCGGAGTGTAAATAATGTCACACAATGTCACTGGTGGCACTTGTGCAAGGGCAGAAGGAGAATGCACCTTAATGCATTCTGCTACTGGATTACCAGTAGGTTGCTCTCATGTTAAATGTTCCAAGCATTCTAATAGTGCTAACTCTTAACAGAAGCATTTTTCCAAACTCCAGTATACTGCAAAAATGCATGTAATTATATATAAAAGCCTTTTAAAATAATAATACTTTGCTCAATAAATTGCTCCTTCCTTGTCCCTTTTAGCATTTTCAAAGTTGTAAAAGTTTATTACTTTATTTGTTTCATTTTCTTTATATATCATAAACAGCATATGGAACACTTTATGATACTCTGATGTAAGGAAAATATTAGCATAGCAATAGTTGTCTTCCCACATTAACATATGACCCACTTTTATTGAAATATAGCCATATTGCCTGTGTCTATAATTTGTTTACCTTCTATTTATGTAGCACATTAGCTATTAGAATGCAATAAACATGAGCTGTTGGAACTGCATAAAACCTACACTTCTAATCTTCAAAATGACTACAGTATTGTCCTTTTCCATTTATTTGCACACATTTGATGTATTGTTTTTTCAAGTAAAAGACAAAATTAGAATATCGAAAGCGCGATAATGTATTTCCCCATAGAACTCAACAAAGCAAAAAAAGTGTCCGATCGCATTTATTCAGGTGCGCTAACCCGACATAAAAATATGAATAATTCACATTCCAATGCTCTTCACATAGCAGAATATGTTCTATTTATTCACAAATACATATGTCTACATAAATCAGATGGCATTTTGGTACAATATATTTCTATAAATAAATAAATATATATATATATATATATATATATATACATGATTATATATAGGTATAGATGTATACAGATATATATAGGAATATCTATTTAGAAAGAATTAGAACATATTCCCCTATGTGACAAACATTGGATGTGAAGTACAGTATATACACAGTATATATATATATATATATATATATATATATATATATATATATATATATATAAATATTAAATAAATATGATTTTTCATGTTTTCATCAACTTAACTGCAAAAGACTCCAATGCACATATATATATATATATATATATATATATATATATATATACATATGTATGTATGTGTTACCATGTGTGCATATGTCTGTAAATACATATTTACACATATAAATACATAAATACCTATGAACACACATATAAACATATATATATATATTTATATAGGATTAGAAAGAAGAAAAGCGAGGAACTGCAAAACTCTTTTCCAAAGTGGGTAATTTATTTATTGAGCAGACAAGTGAGAGACACAGTCTTTGATGTGTTTTGTGCAACTTTTTTGTTTCGCGAAAAAGTTAAGCAGAACTCTGAGGACGCAGTAATCATTCTAGCGTAAATCGCAATTGCACTCAAGCATTTGCGTTTACTTTCAACTTGTAACAAGAGTGGAAAGGCCACTCGTAATTTGGCCCATATTAAATTAGGGAGGTTTAATATTATATGTTATATTAGGTCTAATATGTCTGCTCTTACTTTAGTTTTTTTGTATAATGGGAATATGATACTTAAACATTTTTTGTTCTAATGTCTAAAAATTGTAATACAACTTTTTTCAGAAGGAGTTTTCAATATCAGCCAATGAGGAGTAGAGTGGCGATAATCTAAAAAAAATACCTCCTGTGAATTTTACCTTAAATGCAAATAGTGTTAACATAAATGGGCATTTCACTAAATAGATATTATAAGCATAGTACTGTCTAAATTTTACTGCATTCCACTACTGATACGTTTTACCCATGCACAGCAACTCTCCTTCAGAAACCTGCAGTAATACATAATATTAATAATAATAATAGTAGCACCAATAATTAGAGGGAGGTGTACAACATGTATTTAGGGTTAGATTACGACTGGAGCATTATTTATCTCTCCCACTTGCACATTAAAGGGACACTGAACCCAATTTTTTTATTTTGTGATTCAGATAGAGCATGAAATGTTAAGCAACTTTCTAATTTACTCCTATTATCACATTTTCTTTATTCTCTTGGCATCTTTATTTGAAATGCAAGAATGTAAGTTTAGATGCCCATTTTTGTTGAACAACCTGGGTTGTCCTTGCTTAGATGCCTTCTTTTTCAAATAAAGATAGCAAGAGAACAAAGAAAAATTGATAATAGGAGGAAATTAGAAAGGTGCTTAAAATTGCATGCTCTATCTGAATCATGAAAGAAAAAATTGGGTTCAGTGTCCCTTTAACTCCACTAGAAGTAAGCTTTTTGCACACGTTAGGTAGAGCATGTATTACAAATTGAAAGTAAAAGGTTTTGCACGAGTGCTAACCCGACACATGCAAAAAGTCTAACTTTGAATATCACGACCATGTTAATATATTCCCGTATAGACTTCAATGGAGCACGAAAAGTGGAACCAACAAGTCACACAAAATCGATTGCATTTAACCAAAGTGCATAGCAGAATATTTTCTATATATTCTTAAATATATATATATATATATATATATATATATATATATATATACATAGAAAAATAAATATATATAAATGATCTTTTTGGCAAAATATACACCTATACCTATAAACATATACTGTATAGGTATAGATATATACAGATTTATATTTAATATCTATTTGTAAATACGTACTAAGAAGATATTTCGCAATGTGAAGATCATTGGAATGTATTTAAAACCTTTATGAAATATGAATATTGCATCAATATGTTTTGTCATGTTTCAGCTACTTGACTGCTTGTCTATATATGTATTAATGTGATTATATATGTATGTCTGGAAATACATATATACACACACACACATACATATATGTAATCTAGCCTTTTTATGTTTTATCTCCCTTTAACCTTTCTAGTGCAAAAAAAAGAAGATATATATATATATATATATATATATATATATACATGATTATATATATATATATATATATATATATATATATATATATATATATATATATATATATATATATATATCATGTTTAACTGCTGCTTTTACATATACATGCTATAAAAGATATTTAAGTAATATTTTCTTTTAAGCATTCTGAGGCCAGATATTTTAATTGAAGAACACCAAAATACCCCTAGCTATTAATTAAACATGTCAATGCTTGCTCAATGTACAGTGGGAGATAAGGTCATACTTCTTATGCCATCACTATTTCTGTTCTTGATAATGACTAAAATATCATTAACTCTGTTAACTCTCATCTCATTAATTTACTTAGGTTTCATGCTGCCCTAGGCACACAAGAGTTGTCTGTTACTCTATTTCTGCAACATTTGTCTAATTTATATCTCTCACAGCTGAGAAGTTAGCTAATAACTCATTATTATCACCAGTTCCTTCATATAAGGCACAAAGTTAAGCAGTATCAGGCAGAAGGTTCATTTTGTTTGTAGCCAGGGGCATAACTACAGTAATCTCAGGCTTCAGACTGGGCTCTAGTGGGCCCATTTGGTTGTATAATCAGTAGTGGCATCACTACAGGGAGACCTGGTGGTGCCTGGGATCCATCTGAATTTTGTCATGCCCATTAGTGCTTTTACAATTTAAAGGCAAGGTTTTCAAGATGTCAGTTACAGATACTGTAAATGAAGGCTGCGCAAGAAACAGCTCCTCTTTCTCCTTTGAGGTCACTGGCTCAGTTTCTGCTGATTCCAAATAACTAGAAAAAGAGCTAAAATGGAGGGACCCTGCATGTCTAGTTACGCTCCTGTATGCAGCACCCATAGGCCTAGATGCTTGTGAGGTGTCAAGTGGGCCTCGCTGTAAATGTGAATTCATGTTCAAAAATCATTGAGATTCTCTTCACCTATATTTCCCACAGATCCTGCTCACGCGCAAGCGGATGCTGCCCACTCACTGCAAGGCAGGGGAGCCAAGGTTCATGATAACAAACCTCATCCGCACACCAAATGATAAATGGAGTTCTAGGAATTGCTGGAATTAACCTGCCCTTTACTACTAGTGACACAGACAGTGCAATCATTTTTCCCCGTATTAACTGTAGCAAAGTTAAAAGACTTAAATCCATTGATAAATAAGGCATAAATGTAACCCACTTTTAAGCTGAGGTGCACGATTCCTTAATGCATAAGGAACATTTATTTAAGCACAAGGATCCATGTGCTTGTGATAGGAGTGTTAGGGGCCCAAACGTTGTCTCTCTAAATAAAAAAAAATAAAAAAAAATCTACAGTTCTAGACAAAGGGTCTTGTATCTCTACACATAAACATAAACATGCTCTACAGTGAAACAGATATTTCTTTGGAGCATTATGACAATTCCTAATTTGGAAATTGATTAAGCCTATTTAGTTTGGCAGAGATGTTAAACTCTCTCTTCAGAGAATTTGAAATTAAGTTTAATGAATAGAAAAAACGAGTTAATTTGTTTTAGTTTGTCGATAGTAAATATTGGTAAGTGTGCATGTGCAGTGAATTTTTTTTTCAGTAGACATGTACATTCAGTTTCGTCATGATGTGATGAAACAGGGGTATGCGTTTCCATCAGTATTAAAGGGACAGCATACACCAATTTTCACTTAACTGCATATAATAGACACTATTATAAATAATAAGATGCACAGATACTGATCTAAGAATCCAGTATAAAAATGTTTAAAAACTTACTTAGAAACTCCCAGTTTAGCACTGTTGAAAAGATTAGCTGGAACACCCAGTGAAAGTGGCTGTATACTAGAAAAAGCAGACACTCCCCCACCTCCTTTCTCTGCATATGAAAAGACTCTTTACACAAACAGGAGCAAGCTGGAGTAGGTAAACATCAGTATTCTCCTAAAAGTTTGGGGCTTGGCTAGGAGTCTTAAAATCAGTGCAATGATATTTAAAAATAAACAAAACTATACTTAAAGGGACACTCAATCAAAATTAAACTTTCATTATTTGATAGAGCATGCCATTTTAAACATCTTTCCAATTTACTTCCATTAACAAAATGTGCACAGTCTTTTTATATTTAAACTTTTTGAGTCACCAGCTCCTACTGAGCATGTGCAAGAATAAGTGTGTATGCATTTGTGAATGGCTGATAGCTGTCACATGGTACGTGTATGCATTTGTGATTGGCTGATAGTTGTCACATGATACAGGGGGAGTGGAAAAAGACATGACTTTTAAAATTGTCAGAAAAAAATCTACTACTCATTTGAAGTTCAGACTAAGTGCTATTGCATTGTCTTGTTATCTTGCATTTGTTGATTATGCAAATCTACTGTATTGACTGGACCTTTAAAAAAAAAAAAAAGCTGTATAGGCTATATAAATGGACCATCTATAAAAAATGTATGCAAAGAAGAATCTAGTGTATAATGTCCCTTTAATTTGTTTCCTTTAAATAGTTAAAATACTTACCTTTTGTTCTTTGGAGAGCCACAATAATCTGGTCCTCTTCTTCACAGAGCCTTCGCGACACTTATGGGAATCTTAATGCAGCACCTCTCAGGGCTTGCTCTAAAGGAGAAGGTCCTTTAGCGCAGGCCATGGAAGCCACCGTGTTAAGCCTCCTATTAGCGCGCTGAGTTTCTATGAATAAGAGGACTGGGTTAGCGTGGTTCTCCAGCGTGCTAAAGGTAAGAGGAAAGCTAAAGGGTTAACCTATGTTGCTAAGAAATATTTTGTTGTTATGACTTTGTAAGCAATTTGCTTTATTTTCTTCCACAGCCTAACTCACAAATTTAGCACAACATTTTGTTCTAAAACTAGCATGGAAAATCTGAACATCAATGTTTATTTTATAGACTATTGCATAGGCTATAATTTCTATTAAAATGACCTTACAGACACATTTTTAACTCGGCTGTGCCTCCACACTTCAGATTCCTTATACATAGTGTAGATTGCAATAACTTTAACATGGAAAGGATTAGGTTACAATGTACTTGTAGCTGTTATTAGAGCTTACTGAGAGTTTCTCTCCTAGGGGATATAAAACAAGTCCTGCCAGAGCCGGTCTTCTGATATTGGAAGCCGTAAACTCCAGAGAACAATAGCTTGATAGCCATTTCCACTATCATGAGGCGAATTTGAGAATCTTAGTTGTTACATTTATAGCTAACAACAGCAAGAGGCAAAGAAAACATGTGGAACAGGAAAGAAAAAAAGGAAATCTAATTTACTTTTTAGATTTGTGTGGGTGAACGGGGGGAGTTCTCAATTTCGTTTTTTATGGCTTTTTTTGTTTATTTTTTCACTTCAATTTCATTACAGAAGAAAAAAAGACTCAAAATTCTTCTATTAAAGTGGCAATAAGGTATGCTGCACCTTTTGTTCTACGCTCTATGTTGCAGAAGGATGTGAGGGTGTATTTATTTCCCTCCCTAGGTTTGACTGTGGTGAATATTATGTCAATAATATAAAAGGAATAAGGTTAGTGTGTAGAAAAGGACAAATGTTTTGCTTAATTTGTTTCAGAAAAAAAAGGTTATTGCCATATTGGTTCCACAGAGAATGTTCCTATGGTAGATTGTAATACTTTTTAATGGGCAAACAAAATCAAGTTTATTATTCCATAAGCTTAGGGAGCTGATTTATCAATGTCTTTCTGACATGATACACTTTAGCGTATCATGTCCGACAGACATTGCTGAATGCCAACAGCATACGCTGTCGGCATTTAAAATTGCACAAGCAGTTCACCAGTACTGCTTGTGCAATGCCGCCCCTTGCAGATCCGCTAGCAGGGGGTGTCAATCAACCTGATTGTATAGGATCGGGCGGATTGCAGACCGCAGCCTCAGAGGCAGCAGACCATTTATGGAGCATAACTACTGTTTTCGGTGAGCCTGAAGGCTAGCGCAGAAACAGGGGCATCAAGATCCATTTGAAGCTTAATAATTTGGCCCCTATGTCTCTTCCTCAGATGTAGATAATAGCTGTCTAAAAAGGAGAAGCTTTTATATCTTACATAAATAAAAAGGCAGATTCCAGGTATTTAGATAAGCACAAACTCAGTCCTTATCAACAGTTTCCCAAGAATCTGGGTAGCTAATAGACAACTTTTGGATAAAAATTATTACTAGAAACTCCCATCAGATACTACTATGGATTACAAAAAAGCACTGATAAAAATAATCCCCATTTCCAGACAATGTTTACATGCTCCCAAAGATACACAAACCAGGTAACCCAGGCTGTCCTATAATCTCTGGTATCAACACACTTAAAGAAAATATATTAGGTTTCATTGAACGCATACTTAAAGTGAAAGTAAATCCTAGCGTTTTACAAATGCTAGGATTTACTATTGAAATAAATAAAGGGGACTTTCATTCATGAAGTATAAGAAGATTTTTTTTTGCCGTGGGCTGCTGTACAAGGTAAACACGGTGATAGATTGAATCAAATAAAAGAGCTTTCTACACAAAGTATCTTATACTTCATGAATTAAAGTCCCCTTTATTTGTTTCAATAGTAAATCCTAGCATTTGTAAAAGACTAGGATTTACTTTCACTTTAATAGGGATGTGTGAATGTTTCGCAACATTCAAGAAATTAAACAAATTTTAACACAATCATTCATTCCAATCGAATTTTGAATGTTTGTACAATGTTCTAACATTTGTTTAATGTAATCGTATTTCTAATGCTTTCTTTAAATGTAATATTCAAATTATGCAATATTTGAATTAGAAACTTTCTAATTGATATATTTGTAATTGATATATTTGTAACTATTATGTATCAATTTACTAAATCCCTACCACATGAACTTCTGAATAGTATTTGTTAAATCGAAATTTTGAATGTGGTCATTCAATCTAATTATGAACATTCAAAATCAAAAGTAACATTTGAAAACTGTAAATAGCATTTGAATATAATTTTTAAGAATATTTGTTCTTTCTACAATAAGATTTGTTCTAACATTCAAATTTGAATATAAACACATTCACCCATCCCTAGTAATGAAGCCCCTGGTGCAGTCTACAAAGAGCTTTCTACAGCACACCACTGACTTTCTCCATAAACTCAACAGCATCAAAAAAAAAAAACCAATAAACTCAGTAACTATGGATACCAGTGCCCTCTATACAAAAATCCCCCATGAAGATGGTTTATCAGCCTGTAATAAATGTCTCCCCAAGAGGACGGATACAAAGAATATTCACAATTCCACTATAATACAACTGGCAAAATTCATCCTCAAGCATAAGAGCTTCTGCTTTAATGGAAAACACTTCCTAAAAACCATGGGAACAGCCATGGGAATGTTTTTGGCCCACCACTATGCCAATCTTTTCATGGCTTATTTGGAAGAGGTAGCTGAGATATAACAGTGGTTTTATTTGTTTCTCAATCAACAACAAATAAAACCACTGTTATATCTCTGCTACCTCAATGACATCTTCCTTATCTAGACTGAAGGGGAAATGCCACTAAAACAGTTTCACAAGGACTATAATAATTTCCACCCCACCATTAATCTCACCCTGGGACACTCCACCAAAAGTGTAAATTTCCTAGATAAAACTCTTAATATGTGTAAAGAAGGCACTATCACAACTACACTGTACAAGAAACAAACAGATAAAAAAAACACATCCATTGTTCAAATTTCACTCCAGTTACATAAAGAAATCAGTTTTATAAAGGCAAGCTATTCATAACCACCACTTCTTCTAAAAAGAGGGTACAAGAGACCAACATCAGGAAGACAGACAGAAATTGAACAAATGGAATTAAAAACCTTGATTTTGTTGGTCCATTAAAATGTATCACAATCTATGTTAATTTGTTTAAAATCATTAGTTGATTGCTTACTTTTTTTTTACACTAAACAAATGTTTTAATATCAAATGTGACATTTGATTATTGAATGTACTATTTAAGTATTCATAGATTAAAATATAAATGCTGATTATTCTAGGCATCACTGTAAGTCTACGGCAGTCAACATTCAATTGCAGTATTTACATTCTTACATTCAATATTTCAATGTTTGTAACCAATTAGATGATACAGTGCCACTACTCTCACTCTTTAATTTGGAGGGGGCCACCAAACTTTTTAGATTTCTATTTTTCTTAAAAATTACTTGTTGATTACTTTCTATCTGGTTTTTTAAAATTTTTAAGAAAAATAGAAATCTAAAAAGTTTGGTGGCCCCCTCCAAATTAAAGAGTCAGAGTAGTGGCACTGTATCATCTAATTGGTTACAAACACAAGTAGGGACCTATAAATGCTACCGGAAAAGTTGTATTATGTGTGACCATATCATTAAGGGTGATGAAGTTCATAATTCTGACTAAAGTAAGAAATTCAAATTGGAAGGCAAATCGACTTGCCAATCCACATTTGTGGTTTACCAATTGGTATGCAAATGTGGAAAAATGTATGTTTGACGCACAAAAAGAAGCATAAAGAGGAGGTGGTATGAACATGTGGAGAATATTAAGTCAGGGTATGATAAACATAGTGTATCAAATCATTTTAATTATGTACATAACAGAGATTTTAGTGATCTAAAGATTAGAATTTTAGAACAGATTAAACCTGGACCAAGACTCCTGCTACTTAGGAAGTGTGAGACTAAGTGGATTCACCGCCTAGAATGTTTGGAACCTAAAGGTCTGAACATAGACATTGATCTTCAAGCATTTATGAATTAATTAATTAAATATTTTTTTAACAAATTAATGAATTAAACCATTAAATGAATTAATAGATGTTCATTTCTACTTTCCTCTAGTATACCTAACCCCCTCCTTAGTGTAGATATAAGAAGGAGTATATATTGAATAGTATATTCATTGGTTAAATTAAATAAAATTATATATTCAGAAGTTATACTGAGGAACCATTCTGGAATTATTAATGTTAAGATTTTAGAACTATCTTTGCTATTCCCATTAATTTGATACATTAGCAGCTATTATATTGTATATAATGATACATTTGATATATTCAATATATTCTAAAATATGTTTATATGTATAAATTTTCATTAAAAAAAAAATAAAAAAAAAATTATGAGTTATGAATATTTAATGATTTTTTTTTTTTATGAATTATGAATTTTGAAGTGTTTTGAACTTTTTATGTATGTTTTATAATATGTGCATTTATGATTTCAAGTGATCCTGTTCATTGTAAGTTAACATTTAAGTGCCCGTTTAATCAAAGCATTTTGGTTGATGCTGTTGTAATAGGAGATATATGGTAGAACAATGGTCACTCTCCAATGGGATTTGAACAGGTGCGAGTATATATAGCAGTCCTTTGTGTAAGGTACGATAGTTTATGTCAATATACTCCCTGAAGAAGTCTGCCTGTGAGCAGAGGAAACGCGTTGGGTGATTAGTACCTATCAAGAAGTAAAAGGACTGCTGATTCAAGTGTAAAGGTTGTTACCTGCCTGACGTGACAGGAAGTGAGACTCCAGGTGCTGCTGGTCGGCGTCCGAGGGGATCTCACTAGGATCTGCTACAAGCTGAGTCTAACAAGCCAGAGGGCTTAAACGCTCACATATTACTGACATCTTGTAAGAGTGCAATTTTTATGTTTTGTCGATCTGATTAATAAACGTTGCTGTGATTTGCGGATGCGCTGTGTTCTTCTCTTCATTCTCTGTACAGCTTACTGCTACGGGATATTCACAACTGGAGTCCCGTGAATAATCAGCTGCTCCGGAAAGGATCCTTCAGCGTATTCTATCATATCAAGCAGACATCATAGCCAGTATTGGATTCACCGGAGTGTACAGCCACTGACAAGACATTGTCTCTATTTGGTCAAGCTAAGTGCATATAACATACCGCATAATAAGACTGTCTATTCATGTACCCTTCCCACAAGTCTGGGACATTTTAATATATATTTTTTTGATTTAGAAGGACCTTATATGAGTGTGGGTTGGATTCAACTGACAAATTATTGATGCAGTGATATTTTCATGATATTTTTATGAAATTGGTATTTTTATGAAATTTTTATTATAGACTATGCTTACTTTACTAGTACATTGCTTTTAAAAAGTGGATATTTGCTTCAGCGTGGGTTTACCTGACTAATTGTAGCGCTGTACATTATTGTTCCTTCTTAAACTTGTGCTATTAAGATAACCTCTATATTTATCTGCATTTTGCTTGTTACTCCAAAAGTAAGAGATGTGCATTATGTTACTACTTGCTGTGTTGTGATGTTGCAGTTAAAATCAGTCTTTCAATCTCTTTTATTATTTCATTAAGTCAGTATGTGTGTGTGTGTAATGTGTGTGTAATGTCTGTGTAGGTGTGTGTATATGTGTGTGTTTATGTGTGTGTTTATATGTGTATGTAAGTGTGTGTGTGTGTATATGTGCATTTATATGTGTGTGTATTTATATATGTATATGTGTATATGTGTTTGTGTATCTTTATGTGTGTATATGTATATGTGTGTATGTGTTTGTGTTTATGTGTGTGTGTATGTGTGGGTATATGTGTGTGTGTGTGTGTGTGTGTGTGTGTGTATATGTATGTGTTTATGTGTGGGTATACTGTATGTATGTGTGTATGTGTATGTGTGTGTGTGTGTGTAGGTAAGTGTGTGTATATGTGTTTTTTATGTGTATGTTTGTGTTTATGTGTGTGTGTATGTATGTAAGTGTGTGTGTATATGTGTGTATGTGTTTGTGTTTATGTGTGGGTATACTGTATGTATGCATGTATGTGTGTGTGTGTAGGTAAGTGTGTGTATATGTGTTTTTATGTGTATGTTTTTGTTTATGTATGCATGTATGTGTGTGTGTGTAGGTAAGTGTGTGTGTGTATATGTGTTTTTATGTGTATGCTTGTGTTTATGTGTGTGTGTATATATGTGTATGTATGTGTGTGTGTATATGTGCCCCACAACTTCATCTTGCCCAGGGTCCTGCAATTGCTAAGGATGGCCCTGGTCCTGGCTGCCTGTTAGTGTATACCCCGGTGAGGCAAGCGCTGCAACAGCAGCTTCGCTTGACTGTGTCAGGAGGTAGGTCTAGTGGGAAAAAGGGGATACTTACCCTATACTATAGTATCTATACCTGCCTGTAATCATATTTCAAGGCTGCCTAGAAATATGATTACAGGACAGGTATACCTTCTTGCTTTATTCTAATCCAGGCTCCTAGCAATATGAGTGTCAATAGCCAGATGCCCCCTAACATGGCCAAATACAGACAGATGGTGTACAGTCTATTTAGGACAACCCTCTATGTTATAAGCATTCCAGTTTTCACTTTTACTTACAACTGCACCTACTACATTTAATTCTAAATATTTTATAATTTCATTGCACCACTCTCCCTTTAAGAGGGATGCAAATGGCGCAGGAGTCATATGTACCCAATGAGGGCTCACCTTGATGCTAGTCTGTAGTACAGAAGGGTCTCTGCAAAAACAATGATTCCCAATGTGAATGATGATAGAAGAAAACATATTTACTAAAGGGGTCTAAGAATTTATATTTTTCCCAAAAAAGATGATGTGTTTACATTATCATATGTTATGCTGAAATTAAAAAGAAATATTATTTAAGGGGACATTCTAAAGCAAAAAAATCACGTTCTTATTTGTCAGAGCATGACATGTTTGCATTACTGACCCCAGCGGACTATACTACCTCCAAAAATGGGTTAAACACATAAGCAAAATCCTGATTGGATGCTATAATACACCTGAATTAGAATTTGCCTATGTGTTTAACCACTATGTTGGTCAGTAATGCAAAATTAAAGAATGTCATGTTTGCTTTAGAAAGTACATTTAAATTTGAATGTAATTGTTTTGTGCACCATCTGAATGGGCCAGTCTATAATATACCAGTAAGAGCTAAAGGTTCTCAGAAGTAACTAAGTCTGTCTAGGTAGGCTCAGGCCTAACAAAGCAGTACTATGAGTTAGCTGGTGATTAGTGGCTACACAATTGCCTCTTGTCATTCGCTCATCAAATGTGTTCAGCTAGCTCTCAGTAGTGCATTACTCTTCTGCAACTGACTTTAACTATGTGTTAAACCCATTTTAAGATATTAAAACACATAATTATATGCAAGAATTAGTACAATAATTAAATGCATATTAAAGTCTCCTATTTTTGCTCTTTCAAGTCTATCTATTATAATTAGTATGTTTTGTTTTAAAATAAATATTATATAGTTATATGAATATGCACACACAAATTACAGTAATTAAACAAATACTGACCCCTTGTCAGGGCCGTTTCTAGAGAATCTGGCACCCAGGGCAAAATTCCAAAATGCGCCCCCTCACAGATTCTAAAGTCCCCCTCCTAGACCTTGCATGTCACTCTGTCATTTAGAGGTCAGCTCCAAAGCAGCAGTGCACTACTGGGACCTAGCTGAATAGATCTGGTGAGCCAATGACAAGAGACAAATGTGTGTTGCGGCCAAAGATCAGTTAGCTCCTAGTAGTGCATTGCTGCTGCTAAGGATAAGTACATATGCTTTTCAACAATGGATACCAAGAGAACAAGAATACAAGAATTGTCTTAACATTTTTTGATGTATCCTGAATTATGAAAGTTTAATTTTGACTTTCCTATCCCTATAAATATGTCCTTTTTCTACTACAATGTTTTTTCCAAATATATTGATATTATCTAAAAATATCTTTATATATTTTACTAATTGCCATTATAGTTATACTTTTATAGCTATGCATATGTATTTGTTTAATGCATAACAATCCCTTTAAATTCTTATCCAAAATGTATCTACAAAACTTCCAATAGACTTTAAAGTTGAACTTTGCAAAAAAGTAATCAGGTAAGATTTTCTAAAGGATTGCAATATGTCACTGGGTGTATTTGTATATTTATATTTATTGGTCTATTACAATTATTTAGAAAAGTTATAACAATTTTTTTTTACAAAATTCACTATTAAAGACAGAGACATTCACACACAGGCAGTAATAGACAGAGACATGCACACACCGGCAATAACAGAGACATCCACTCACAGGCAGTAATAGACAGAGATATGCACACATAGACAGTAATAGACAGAGACATGCACACACAGGCAGTAATAGACAGAGACATGCACACACCGGCAGTAACAGAGACATCCACTCACAGGCAGTAATAGACAGAGATATGCACACACAGACAGTAATAGACAGAGACATGCACACACAGGCAGTAATAGACAGAGACATGCACACAGAGGATGCGATAGATAGGCATACACACACTCAAGCAGTAATAGGCAGATAGACACACACAGGCAGGGATAGATAGGTATACACACACTCAGGCAGTAATAGGCAGATACACACACACACACAGGCAGGGATATATAGGCATATACAAACACACACACAACCACTCACATGTGAGTTTGTGAAAACTTGTCATTGTCATTATGGATTAAATGACACATACATACACCCATCACTATTAAGCATTTGTAAACAATAAGTAAATAAATAAAAAAAGGCATAATGTCAAAAAGATTTTTTTTATTCAACAGTCCTTAACAGAAAACCTGTTCCTTAGTATGTGGAAACCCAATTTTTATAAAGCACCTTTTTTAATTAGCTCAGTAAAACAACAAAAAAATATGTACATATCATTATGTAAAGACCATGAATAATTTGTCATATGCATAAAACATCACGTCTTTAGTGACACAGATCAGTGAGATAGTAGGCTGCTTTCCTCAGGGTGATTTCTCTCCTTTTTACTTTCAGTTTTAGCTCTAAGTAGTTATCCAGTCTTAACACGCCCTCTTTGTGATCTTGTTGCTCCATTAGTATTATTCACATCCAATTAACATAACAGCTTCCTTTCAAATATATATATATAATGTATATGCTTGTGATCTATGTATTTTAACCTTTGCTATACCAGTAGTTTATCAAGCAAGCACTGCCACTTTAACACAATTTTTTTTTAAAGTGCTCCCAACTGCTCAATAATGCGCCCCGGGCCACTGCCCGGTCTGCCTGCCCCTAGAAATGGCCCTGCCCCTTGTACAAACCAAACAACCCAGTTTACAACATTCATTTCCTCCACCTTATACTGGGAGGAATAATAGATGCTAATCATTTTTTTATTTTTGTTTTTGTTGATCATTTTTTGCAAACGTGAAAAATGTATGTTTTTTTTGTTGTTGTAAATTCTGTTCATATTTTACATTGTAATAATTTTTTAAACAAATACATTGTATGTTCATCAGTTAGGCAAGTGAATCTTAAGTTAAGTTTTTTTTGAGGTGGGGGGGCAAAAAAAAAATCTTGCACCAGGGCCCTCTGTTCATTAAGTCTGCCACTGAGTGAAAACCTCAGAGAGTCAAGTCTTTTATTCAGGGAGCTTGTACAATGTTTCTTCTAGCCACTTCTCAGCTTCTGGGTTCTTTGCTGATCTGACATTTACCTCAATATAAATAAATATATATATAAAATAAAAACGTCACTCTCTGGTCTTAATTCAGGGGTTTCCACCTTTCTCAAACAATATATATATATACAGTATCTCACAAAAGTGAGTACACCCCCTCACATTTTTGTAAATATTTTATTATATCTTTTCATGTGAAAACACTGAAGAAATTACACTTTGCTACAATTTAAAGTAGTGAGTGTACAGCCTGTATAACAGTGTAAATTTGTTGTCCTCTCAAAATAACTATGTTGTCCTCTCAAAATGTCTAAACCGTTGGCAACAAAAGTGAGTACACCCCTAAGTGGAAATGTCCAAATTGGGCCCAATTAGCCATTTTTTCTCCCCAGTGTCATGTGACTCATTAGTGTTACAAGGTCTCAGGTGTGAATGGGGAGCAGGTGTGTTAAATTTGGTGTTATCACTCTCACACTCTCTCATACTGGTCACTGGAAGTTTAACATGGAACCTCATGGCAAATAACTCTCGGAGGATCTGAAAAAATAATTGTTTCTCTACATAAAGATGGCCTAGGCTATAAGAAGATTGCCAAGACCCTGAAACTGAGCTGTAGCACGGTGGGCAAGAACATACAGCAGTTTCACAGGACAGGTTCCACTCAGAACAGGCCTTGCCATGGTTGACCAAACAAGTTGAGTGCACATGCTCAGCGTCATATCCAGAGGTTGCCATTGGGAAATACATGTATGAGTGCTGCCAGCATTGCTGCAGAGATTGAAGGAGTGGGGGGTCAGCCTGTCAGTGCTCAGACCATATTCCGCACACTGCATCAAATTGGTCTGTCATCCCAGAAGGAAGCCTCTTCTAAAGATGATGCACAAGAAAGCCAGCTGACAACAAGCAGACTAAGGACATGGATTACTGGAACCATGTCCTGTTGGCCGATGAGACCAAGATAAACTTATTTGGTTCAGATGGTGTCAAGCATGTGTGGTGGCAACCAGGTGAGGAGTACAAAGACAAGTGTGTCTTGCCTACAGTCAAGCATTGTGTGTGAGTGTCATGGTCTGGGCCTGCATAGGTGCTGCTAGCACTGGGGAGCTACAGTTCATTGAGGAACCATGAATGCCAACATGTACTGTGACATACTGAAGCATAGCATGACCCCCTCCCTTCGGAGACTGAGCCGCAAGGCAGTATTCCAACATGATAACGACCCCAAACACACCTCCAAGACGACCACTACCTTGCTAAAGAAGCTGAGGGTAAAGGTGATGGACTGGCCAAGCATGTCTCCAGACCTAAACCCTATTGAGCATCTGTGGGGCATCTTAAAACGGAAGGTGGCGGAGCGCAAGGTCTCTAACATCCACCAGCACCGTGATGTCATCATGGAGGAGTGGAAGAGGACTCCAGTGGCAACCTGTGAAGCTCTAGTGAACTCCATGCCTAAGAGGGTTAAGGCAGTGCTGGAAAAAAATGGTGGCCACACAAAATATTGACACTTTGGGCCCGATTTGAACATTTCCACTTAGGGGTATACTCACTTTTGTTGCCAACGATTTAGACATTAATGGCTGTGTGATGAGTTATTTTGAGAGCGCATCAAATTTACACTGTTATACAGGCTGTACACTCTCTACTTTACATTGTAGCAAAGTGTCATTTCTTCAGTGTTGTCACATGAAAATATATAATAAAATATTTACAAAAATGTGAAGGGTGTACTCACTTTTGTGAGATACTGTATATATATATATATATATATATATATATATATATATATATATATATATATATATATATATATATATGTGTGTGTGTGTGTGTGTATATATATATATATAGAGAGAGAAATATCTATTTAAAAATACAAAGAACATTTTCTAAGTGAAGAACATTGAAATGTAGAATATTTATATTCATAACAGTAAAACACATTCAAATTAAAAAATATATATTTTTCATGTTTCAAAGGTATTTGACAGGAAAGGGGTAAATATATATATATGTGTTAAGGTAAGTATTAAACCCTTAAAAAAATTAAATAAACAAATGAATACTGACAATGTTTGTTTTCTTCAATTTTCATTGGTGCATTCTTCAAATCCCATTTTCATGATGAGTGTGTATTTGTCGAAAATGAATACTTTGAAGCATTTTTAAGTCTAATACATTGCCATATATCCCTTTTAACCCTTATAAAAGATTGCAATAATATTTATAAAAAAAATGTTATCATAAACTGTATATGTGATTGTAACACTTCATTATAATGTGTTTTAGATGTGTTTGGTGGAGATTTTTTTTTAAACCTTTCACTTTAAGCTGTCTTCAGTGCAAATTTTGTTTGGCTTTAGCACAACTGTTCTCTTCAACTTGTAATAAGTGCGCTAGTTAGCGCAGCTGCAATATTACTTATCTCGACCAGTGCTAACATTAGCGCGGCACCTGCCATAAGAAGGGGAAATGGGTGCCTAGTTGACATTTATGCTCAGGGGTAATTGTTGATGAGTATCGAAGTGTGTGTGAAAAAGGTAAAATGTAATTTTGGCTTTTTTGTATACAGTTTGAGAAAAGAACAATAAGGGGCCCATTTATCAAGCTCTGGATTCTCTGAGCACGGACAGACATCGCCACAATTCAACCCGATCGAACACGATCGGGTTGATTGACACCCCCTGCTGGTGCAATGCGGAATATGGAGAGCATATTGCTCTCCGCATTCAGTAAGGTCTGGCAGACCTGATCCGCACTGTCGGATCAGGTCCGCCAGACCTTTGATAAATATACCCCATAGCCTTGAAATGTAGCTGCGCAATTATTTATATACTACTGCCACAGTATTTATTTTTATGGCATCGGAAAGAAAAAAAAATAATGCTTTCCATCCTCTTATGAATCTCAAACAGATATAATTTAAAAATGAATTCACAGCTTAAAACATTCAAAAAATAATCTATCAATATGGAGACAAACTACAAGTATCTGTTGTTACTGAAATTGTACAAAAATAAATGTTTGTTTTACTGTAAGGGTTAAGCAAGACTATTAAAGAACCCCCTCTCGAGTAATTACATTTTATTCCCTGCAATGACTGTTTCAATTTAACCACTCTCCTGTCACTTTTCACTTTCCGTCTCAGTACAGAAGCAACTTGGCAGAAATACGGCAGCACAATTAGTTAGATGTGCTATTAAAGATTCAATCGAAATTAAATATTAAAAAGTTATTCGGCTGATCCATGCACACTTCAAATCCATCTGTTGCTATAAACTGAAATGTTTCCATATGCCAGGTAAGATGACTACTTTGGATGGTTGTTTCTATCTATTTATCTATCTATCAATCTCTCTATCTATCTTGCTATAATCTGTCTATCTGTCATTTATCAAAATTTCATAAAATAAGCCATCTAAAAAGCTTTTTTGTGACACCTTAGGAAATCCTATTCCCATTTTTTTATTGATTACTGTGTCATACATATGTATTACATTTTATTAGAGAGATTATGAAAATAAATTTCATATACCTGACACTTTGTTTTAAGGAAAACATTAACGGGGCTTAGTTTTTTTTAAATAGTACTCTAATGGTTAGTGTTCTTTTTATTTTAATGAGTTAAATACCCAGTGGTGCATTTCCTTTTTATGCTGCCGTAGAAACTGGGCAATCCTTCAACCCCCCCCCCTTCATCAGCTACAACAAATTTAGCTTATACTCTTCTTATATATTTCTCACAACCAGATGCTTGGTACACGTGGAGGGGTCATGGACCCCAGACAACCAGGAGTCATTGATTTCTAATAAAATAAATAAATGAAATATTTGGACAACACAATACCATGCTATAAACCAAAGCCTCAAAATTTGCTGCTATCCCTTAAAGGGACACTGAACCAATTTTTTTTCTTTTAAGATTCAGATAGAGCAAGAACTTTTTAACCAACTTTGTAATTTACTCCTATTATCTATTCTACATTCTCTTGCTATCTTTATTTTAAAAACAGGAATGTAAATCTTACCAGCCAGCCCATGTTAGGTTCAGCACCATGGATAGCACTTGCTTATTGGAGGCTTACATTTACCCACCAATAAGCAAGCATAACCCAGGTTCTCAACTAAAAATGGTCCGGCTCCTATGCATCACATTCCTTATTTTTAAATAAAGATAGCAAGAGAACGAAGAAAAATAGATAATAGGAGTAAATTAGACAGTTGCTTAAAATTGCATGCTCTTTCTGAATCATAAAAAGAAAAACATTGGGTTTAGTGTCCCTTTAATCATGCTGCTCTGGGTACATAGCATTATATAATCTGATAAAAAAGACCTATAAAACACACATACAGTATATACTGACAATTGCATGTTGGTGCCATCAATTGTAGAGTGCATAAAGCTTTAATTTGTAATAAATCTGATAGATATTACTGGTTAGTGGTTGCACATATACATCTCAGGTTGGAGGCCAAACTGTAAATATAACATCATATGAAGGGAACTGAGAAAACACACACTGACATGGTCAGCATTTACAAGGCTATTATTACAAAGTTGCTAAGCAATACAAGGTTTAAAAATGCATATGCACAAATGGTAATTTACCGTGTGCTACAATTACAGTAACAAAGAGAATAGAACACACCTCCCTTTCTCTCCTTAGAGATTATACTGTTATCCGTTTTCATAATTTTCCAGCACACATTGTACTGTTTTTTCTCATTATATCAAAGCCCTTTGAACCCGAGTGCATCAGTGATTCTTGTCTTAGACAGTACCAGACAGTACAGCTGTGGTATGTGATGCTAGCAAGATGAGGGAGGTGCCGTTAGGTTACACAGGGCACTACAACTCTGCATCATTATCTACAAACTATTCTGCAGTTGTATTATCTGCTTGCTATTAGATGGGGAATGAGCTATGCCAAAATATATGTAATACATAATAAAGTACTTATGTTTTCAGCACCAGTGCACTCTTGATAAAGCCTAAAACAAAGAAATATATTTTTTTCAAAATCTATTAATAAATGGTTTAGTATTACATTCACTGATGCCCTCGTTGTACATGTACTAAACAAATACAAATATTAAATCATGTATCATTTAATTAATGTGTTTTCTATATTTACAATATAGGGCCAGATTACAAGTGGAGCTCTAAATATCACTTTCGTGAAAGCGATGTTTTTGTGTTCCACTAAGTAATACCAGTGCACACTAATGTGCACTGGTATTACAAGTTGAGAGCAATGTGAACACGAGCTCACGTTCGCATTGCAGGGTAGCATTGCGTTCATGAGAGTGTGCTTCCATAGGCTCCAATGGTGGCCTCGTTCTCATGCCATGAGACACGGCATGAGAACTAGTGCAGCTTTAGCCCCCAAAAACTGCCTGCTGCAGTTATTTTATTCAAAAATAAAAATGCTACAATTTAATTTGTAAATAAAGTACACACCACTGTTTTTGGGGGCATTTGGGGCACATTTATAAAATTAACTAGAAATTTGATCTCTGGTTAATTTTTTAAAAGATAATTGCTATCCCAAGCTTGCGGGAGCAATAACCCACCACTTGTAATTGCTGATTATTCATCGAGCACCCGCAAATGGGCAAATTTGCCCGTTTGTGAGCACATGATAAATTAGCTCTCCACTTGTAATCTAACCCATAATTTTTGTATTTTATTATTTATTTTGTATATTTTTACTGTAGATTTTCCTAAGTGCATAGCCCTGAATTCACATGCCTAACAGCTACACAGTACACAGTAGCACAGTCATATTTAACGTGGGCAGTTTTGTTTTTACTGTGGCATTATAGCTCATTAGAAATGAAGCCATTAGGGATGATTTATAATTTGTCGGACAGACATGATCCGCTATAGCAGACAGCATACACTGTCGGCATTTATCATTGCACAAGCATTTCTTGTGAAATGCCTGTGCAATACCACCCCCTGCACATTCGATTGGGCTGATCGAATGTATCCGTTCGGGCTGATTGCTGTCTGCCGCCTCAGAGGTGGCAGATGAGTTCAGGGGCAGCGTTCTTACGACTAGGGATGCACCAACATTTCGGCCGCAGAAGCGTTTCGGCCGAAAATGGCATTTTTAGTTATTTCGGTTTTCGTTTTTTTGCTTTTTATTTTCGGTAAAATTATTGTGTAGCATAATTCAAATTTGATGCCAGCCTAGAGCTGCTGTTTGAGTTTATTACTTGACTTACTGTTTTGCATATAATTATAGTTTTCTAGGACTATACTTTATTTGGATAATTGGTAAAAAAACAAAACTGTTAAAGCTGATTCTGTTACACAGAACTAAATAAAGAATAATGCACCAAAATTTGGTCCGCCGAAAATGTGCAAATCCAATTTCGGCCCAAAGAGGACCAAAATGGCTAAAAATGTACAGCCCTCCCCTGTTCTATTGAGTTACATGTCTGTCCTTAGCATAAGGTGAGCGGCACAGCACTGGCGTGGTACACAGAGCACACACATAAGTACCATGACCTGATGATATTTGAAACCAGCAGTGCCCTTTTTCTTTTTAGAAGGAAACTAAAGATCTAAATACAGTATTCAAAGGAGGATAAGTAACATGTTTATAAACACTTGATATTATCAGACACAGCCCTAAGCACACACAGTGAATATGTATAAGCCTTATATACAGTGCTCATACATTAGCCTCATGTGCATAGACATTCTATTCGCCTGAGGCAAATATGCGTGCACACTATATATGCATAATCTGACGGGTCAGTGTGAGACCCGAACCTGGAACTAGGCGGAGATATGATGAGAGACGATCAGGTGCAGCCACACCCATCGCACGGATAACTACACCCAAAAACAAAACACAACATGTCCACCTTGTATTGTTGTCTGGCTATAACCACGCTCTCCCTTGTAGAGCTCCACCAGTTTCACTGCAGATCACGTCCATTTGTTGAAGTTTTTCCGCCTACAAGCTCTCTCAGCTACACACACACACACACTGTAGTTAAAAAAAAGAAAAGAAGTAATTTTTGGTTTTGTTTCGGTTTTTGGCCAGGGGCATCCTGAATTTTTGGTATCGTTTCCAGAATTTTCATTTTGGTGCATCCCTACTTACGACCGCTGCTTCTTAACTTATGTTTCCGGCGAGCCTGAAGGCTTGTGCGGAAACTGCTGCATTTGCAACATAATAAATCGGCCCCATTGAATGTATTAAGCTACCATAATTAACAAATAAAAAGATATGACAGGAAAATATTTTTTTAAATACATTAAGTTTGAGTAAACATGCAAAAAATTATGAGAGAAAACATTTGTCAGGCTTTTCATGGGTTTGGGGATTATGGGGATTTCTGCAATTCAAAATATGTAAGACCAATACAAAAGGAAAACATTATGGATCTCATTATCTAAAACTCTCTACTCTGGTGAGATTTTGTAAGTCTCATCAGTATTGTGTGGTTTCTCAACTCCAGTCCTCAAGTAACCCCTAACAGGCCAGATTTTACTTATAGGCACAGGTGAATTAATCAACTGATTAGTAACCATGTTTATTAATCTGCTCACACTCATCAGCTGATTATTTCACATGTGTATATTCTAAAATCTGGCCTGTTAGTGTTACTTGAGGACTGGAGTTGAGAAACACTGCCTTAAAGGGACACTGAACCCAATTTTTTTTCTTTCGTGATTCAGATAGAGCATGCAATTTTAAGCAACTTTCTAATTTACTCCTATTATCAATTTTTCTTTGTTCTCTTGCTATTTTTATTTGAAAAAGAAGGCATCTAAGCTAAGAAGCCAGACAATTTTTGGTTTAGACCCTGGACAGCACTTGTTTATTGGTGGATGAATTTATCCACCAATCAGCACGAACAACCCAGGTTGCTCACCAAAAATGGTCCAGCATCTAAACTTACATTCTTGCTTTTCAAATAAACATATCAAGAGAATGAAGAAAATTTGATAATAGGAGTAAATTAGAAAGTTGCTTAAAATTGCAGGTTCTATCTGAATAACGAAAGAAAAAAACTTGTGTTCAGTGTCCCTTTAAATATCTAGCTATTCAGAGTTATGGATGTGATGGAGGAACACACATACATTACAATATAATGCTCAAAAGATTGTGCTTGAATTTTCTCCATACAAGCGAGATTTTGATCATCGGGCTGTATGACTAAGGTCCAAGGTCCAGATTACAAGGGGAGCACTTATTTATTGCTTGCCCATAAATGTGCAAATTTGCACGTGATAAATAACCAGCCATTACAAGGGGCTGGTTATTGCTACCGTGAGCCCATGGTAGCAATAAGTCCTCCAAAAGCTAAGCAGAGAGCAGATCTTTGGTTAATTTTCTAAATGTGCCCCAATTGCCTCCAAAATAATGTGTGTTGTATTTATTAATACAAATAAAAAGGAGCATTTTTTTTTTAAATAACTGCAAGAAGCAGTTATTAGGGGTTAAAGTTGGCGGGTCTGGTGTGTTAGGAAAAAACAGCACTGAAAAGTGCCTTTCATTGAGGTCTATGTGGAACTGTGTTATTCCTGTAAATATATATGTATATGCTTATATACATGTATTTATGTGTTAAAATGTGTATATACACATATAAACACATAAATAAAAATGTATATATTCATTTATATAAATATTTCAACTTTTTGACCATCACTGCGCGTCTTACCACCTCCACTTTGCTAGGTTCCCTTGCTCGGCATGAGAACGAGACTACCATTGGAGCCTATGGAAGCATGATATTGTGAGCCCAAAGCTTCTGTGCAATGCAAACGTGAGGTCACTTTCGTATTCCATCACATTTGTGCGCGCAGGTATTACTTAGTTGAGAGCTAAAGCGATATTTTGCGCTCCACTCATAATCTGGCCCTAAATGGTTTAGTATTGATGAAGACTTTGATATGTGTTTTCATGTTACTAATAAAACTGGTAGGGTAAATTATTATTATCAGTTATTTATAAAGCGCCAACAGATTACGTAGCGCTATATTTGAGTAACTATTATGGACCAGGACATACAAATAGATGCTCAGTCCACCTCCACTGTTTTCTTTTATGTGTCTGTGTGCATGATGGGTAAATGGGAGTGGGTTAATTAAAATAAAAACACATAGAAAAGAAGCATTCCCATGTCACACATAGAAATAAAATATCAGTGGGTGTATCCAGCTGATATTCTCTTTCGATGTGTGCCATGGGAATGCTTCTTTAAAAAAAAACAAATATTTCAGTGGGTGTATCCCGCTGATATTTTCTTTCTATGTGTGCCATGGGAATGCTTCTTTTCTATTTTGTTTTTATTTTTTTTAAATAATGTAATATTTCACTGCTTTCCGCACTGCCCCCTAGGTTACACCTAGGTTTGTACTAGAGGAATCACATTTGGGGTACCTATTCCTTTTTCCTTATCCGGGGAACTTAATTGTCTCTATTTTTAGTATAAACGAGTGTGTACATGATGGATAAATGTATGTGTGTGGTTCATGATATTTCCTTATATTTGTGGCTGGGGAGATGTGTAGGATGTAGTATATGTGTTTGTGTGTGTGTTTATGTGTGTGTGCATAATTTGTAGTGTGTGTGTGCAGTTTTTGTGTAGTACATATTTATATGTGTATGTGTAGTGTATTGTGTAGCGTCTGTGTGTATTCTTTATACTATTTGTGTGTATGGGTATGTTTGCATACTATCTGTGTGTATTCTTTATACTATTTGTGTGTATGGGTATGTTTGCATACTATCTGTGTGTATTCTTTATACTATTTGTGTGTATGGGTATGTTTGCATACTATCTGTGTGTATTCTTTATACTATTTGTGTGTATGGGTATGTTTGCATACTATCTGTGTGTATTCTTTATACTATTTGTGTGTATGGGTATGTTTGCATACTATCTGTGTGTAGACATGTATGTGTATTATTGCTTGATGTAAAATGTAAGGGAGCATGTGGATTTGTGATGGAAGTTATATTTGTAATGAAAATGGCAAATGTTTGTGTGAATGAGTGATTGAGTGTGCATGTATGTGTGTGCGCTCATGCAATGTCCCAACTGTATACATGTAACACAATTCAAAATGCAGACAGCCATAGACAAGCAATGTGCTGGAATTCTTTGGAAATGCTAAAACATTCTGACAAGGTAATATATATAATGTAGATGGGATAGAAACGTTACAGGAACTAAAAATAATGTGCTTCTATAGTTTTATTTATGGCTTTATTTTTTTTTTATTTTCGCATTATGGGGCATATTTATCAAGTTCCGTATGGAAGGCTCGCCGGAAACAGAAGTTTTGAAGCAGCGGTCTAAAGACTGCTGCTCCATAACCTGTCCGCCTGCTCTGAAGTGGCGGACAGAAATCAACCCAATCGAATACGATCGGGTTGATTGGCACCCCCTGCTAGCGGCTGATTGGCCTCAAATCTGCAGGGAGCGGCATTGCACCAGAAGTTCACAAGAACTGCTGGTACAGTGATAAATGCTGAGAGCGTATGCTGTCTGCATTTATCGATGTGCAGCGGACATGATCCAATATATCGGATCATGTCCGCTCAAACCAAAATAAATAGGCCCCAATATCCCATTGCATGGCTCTTAAAAAAAATCTCCTGGCTACTAAAAATATTCTGCTGGCTACTAAGCTTTATAAATGTTTCCCCTACCTCTGCCTTAAATACCCACACAGATATATCTCTGATTCCCCTACAGAGAAACACCTCTAGATATCCCCTCAGGAAACCGTCACTCGTTGGTATAAAAACAATCTGCTTCATTTACGCAGCTGTTTGAAACCTTATATATCACTTTATCCACAATGAAAGTAATAAAGTGCTAGGCTGCTTTTCAAGGCTAAAGCGTGTGAGCATTAAGGACGACTGTCATGGTTCATATTAAGTTCAATTTCATTGGTTTTTATATTACACCCCGCAGCAATATCAGTATATGGTAATCAAGGAGCTGTGGATGGAGTATATTTCAGTCCTCTGATATTCTGCAGTACAAGCTGAAATGAATTTGTGCTTGGGAAATGTGCTCAGTTTTATAGGCGCTCCCCTGAAAATAGATTGCATCAAGTATAAACCCAAAATGAAATGATAGCTTTCATATCTCAGCTGCTATAAAGAAGAATCCATTAAAACTACTATGGGGTAGATTAAGGGTTAAACAAATGGCACCATCTGTTTAAAATGTACTAGGTTATTATTATAGTCATTTCTATTTAGAAAGCATATTATATTATGCATAAGTATAATAAAAATACGCATAGCTGGAAGCTGGAATTTAACACATTCTTTGCTGTTTTTCTTTGTAGTGCTTATTTTCTTTATTCGTAGTTAAAATATGGTTTTATGAAGGATTCTAAGGGGCTGAATTATCAAGCTCCGAATGTAGCTTGATGCCCCTGTTTTCACGTGAGCCTTCAGGCTCGCCGGAAACCGCAGTTATAAAGCAGCGGTCTTAAGACCGTTGCTCCATAACTGGTCCGCTGCCTCTGAGGCTGCGGTCTGCAATCCCCCCGATTGTATACAATTGGCCGCAAATCTGCAGGGAGCGGCATTGCACAAGCAGTTCACAAGAACTTCTTGTGCAATGATAAATGTCGACAGTGTATGCTGCCGGCATTCATCGATGTCTGTTGAACATGATCCCCTGAGCGGATCATGTCGGACAGACATTGATAAATCGGCCCCTAAGTCTCTATTTTTTAACTTGTATGTGGACAAAATATTTGATTTGTTCTGTAAAAATTACTTTAACTGAAGTAAATATGCAATTTGAATAGAGAACAGAAATGATAAAATTAGATTACATTGGATACAATTAGGTTTTCATTGCCATGAAGTAAACTCCTATTTCCCCCATTCTGCATGCTGGGAGATCAATACAAAATATGAATACTGTATGTGATAAAGACAATGGGGGAGTTAGTTTGTTGCTTTTGCTGTATATTTATTGATATTGCGTTTCTGAATTGTGTATGTATTGATAATAGTAACAACACATAAATAAATCAGTGAATGTGATATTTTGAATAAGCAATAGAATTAAGAGACTTTGACAAATAGTGAGAGCAAATGGAAGGAATGAAGGAGGAATGCATGAAAGACAGGAGAAATGAAAGGAGGGAGTGTGGGGCAAGGTACGAAGCAGACAAAAGAAAGAAACAGAGAGAGAAGAAAATGTTGTCAGAAACAAGGGAGGGAGAATAAATGGAAGGGAATGTGTTTGTGAGGAGACCAAAGGAACAGCTGATTTATATAACAGTTTTGACTTTGTGGGAAGAAAAAATGAAATCACTGTGATATAACATCAAACTGGGATTTATCCATTTCTCTGTATTAACCATTTCAGTATTTCAAACTTTGAAAGCAGCTATCAACTCTCATTCAGATTTAAAGACCAGTGCTTCTGGAAACTGACAATAAATGCAGAATTTGTCAATTATTTTCTTTTTCCTCCGGCCCAGTATCTAAAACTGACAGAGAAAACCAAGAACATTATGGAATTTTGGGAAAGTGGCCATACAATCTGTACATTTATTTTATGGAAGACTCAAGCATGGTTATGGGTAAGAAGACAATATGGTAAAAATGGCATATCTACCTCCACTTTTCTGTTAAAATATGTAAAGACTCACAAATATGAATTTCTATGGTATTAACTCATCCAGCACCATATCTAAACTAGTCAAAGAAAAAGGGTAAACTGGAAGAGCTAATGGAAATGGAATCCTAAATGTATTCAAAGCATTGCAAAAGAAAGAATGATTTTTATTGGATTTGATCAGCAATTGTAGAAAGAGCTTTCACACAGACGGAAGCTTTAGTGATAAGAAGAATTTATAGAACACTGCTCAAGACATTCTAGGAAGATAAAGTTTCCTCTCTCGCACTCTAACAGTTACAATCATTTCAGGCAAAAAAGTTGAGGAAACACAAAGAATTTTAAAATTGCTCTTAAAACACTGAATTCTGTTTTTACTGATAAAGTGCTTAGTAAGCCAGTCTACATTTACGCCCTGATTGCTCAGGCAGAGTATATGATATAAAATAGAGAGGTTCACAGCTTGATGATTCCAAGAAAGGATCTTGTATACAAAAAGCTAATGAGAGTCTGCAGATAGCATTCCCAGGATACCACAAACCTGTGTATAATAGATTGAGTATATTTATGTATGCCTACCACCATCTTAATGCGCATTAATATTTCTATATATGCTCTCCAAAATCTACATACACATATGTTTATGTAAATCTTTATACATATAAAAATGCCAAGAAGTGTAAGCATCTTTTGTAGTCATGTATGCTTTGTCATCAAGGGGTCAATTTAATATAGTCTGAGCGGACATGATACGATGTAGGGTGTCATGTCCGCCGCACATCTATAAATGCCGGCAGCATACGCTGTCAGCATTTATCATTGCACCAGCAGTTCTTGTGAACTGCTGGTGCAATACCGCCCCCTGCAGATTCGCGGCCAATCAGCCGCTAGAAGGGGGTGTCAATCAACCCGATCGTATTCGATCGGGTTGATTTCTGTTCGCCTCCTTAGAGCAGGCGAACACGTTATGGAGCAATGGTCTTTAGACATCTGCTTCATAACTTCTGTTTCAGGCTCGCCAGAAACACGGGGCATCAAGCTCCATACGGAGCTTGATAAATTGACCCCCATATCTGCTTCTTGGTTGGTTCTCTCTAAAACAGGGGAAGAATACAATTTTTACCATTTGAAAACATTTAGGGCTAGATTGCAAGTGAAGCTCTAAATAATGCTTGCGTACAAGCGATATTAGCGCTCCACTTTGTAATACCAGAGCACGATAATGTGTGCTAGTATTACAAGTAAATCTCAATGCGAACACAAACTCACGGTAGCAAAAAGCAGCAACTTCTAATGGCTGGTTAATTATTGCATGCCTGCAAACAGGCAAATTTGACCATTTGCGGGTGAGCCATAATTAATAGCTCCACTTGAAATCTTGCCCTTAGGCTTCGATTTATAAAGCTCCAAATAAAGCTTCACAGTCTTTGAGGTGCAAACACAGAGGTGGTGGGCTTAAATTATTCCTGAGGTGATTAGCAAGCCATGCAATTATGAAAATGGACTCACATAAGCAGGGGGAAGCAGGGAGGGCTGCAAAATAATAATTTATATAATGATAAATAAGTGTTATGGATGGTGCCTCAAATATACATGGGGATATTGCCTGCCCTCAATTTGATAAGTTGAAGTCAAATTCTCTGTTTGATCCCACAAAACATGTGCAGTATATTTCCACCCCCTTTAATTCTTTCTCCCCAGCACACACAAAATAATGTTATGCTGTGGGTACAATATTAATTATTTAATCTGATAGAAATTAATTTGCAACCATTTAGAAGGCGTGTGAGTTGTATTTGGGGATCTTCAATTAATCTTTGTTGCAAATGTGAATGTGTAGATTATCGGTTAAAATGACATGAAAAACAAATAGTGTATTTCATGATTTCATTCATAAGCATGCAAATTTAAATACTTTTCACATTTATTTCTATTATCTCATTTGTTTCTTTCTCTGTGTATCCTTTGTTGAAAAGTAAAACTAGGTAGGCTCAGAAGCTGCTAATTGGTGGCTGCTAAGAATATGAGTTTATGTTTGTGTGTGAATTAATATATGTGTGTTTAAACTACTATATACACGTATAAATGAATAGCTTATGATTGTCTTTATTTGCAATTATGTTTTGATATCAGTCTTCATGATATAGATATAGATATATGTAATGTGTATCACATTTAAATCGGTATAGTTTTATTGGAATCGGAGAACTTATATGTCAAACGTTCAGGGACACAGGGGCATCATAAATATATACGTGTGTGTATGATTCTTTATATATCTATCAGCTAATGTGTATATGTGTGACTAAAAATGAATCAGTAAATGGACCCAATATACTAATGTGTGAGCGGACAAGGAGCAAATTGGGAACCTCTCCACCTGTCTTTGAGGAGAATGGGCAGCAGAAACTGTATGTTCTGATTCCCGCACAAAGGATTGTCTTGTACAACCAATCATGTGAGAGCGGGATGTCAATCATCCTGAACTTATGTGTTTGGGGTGGTATATTGAGGCTAAGAAGAAGCGGTCGTATATTTCAGTAAACAGGCTCGGGCTCCAAAAATGTTTTTGCTGCTAAGTACATGGATCCTTGTGAGTCTTTTTGTATTTATCCCTTAATGTGAGTGTATCAGACTACTATATATGAACCACTTATATTAAAAAATGTTTGTAAAGTCTGAACCACTGTTTAAACTTATGTATAAAAATCTATGAATTACCTTGACAGTATATCACTAATTGCATGTGTTGAAGAATTTGAGCACTGCCAGTGATATATATACAGTGTAGTAGTCTGGTGACCAAGAGAGAAATAAAAAAAAAAAAAAAAAAGTATAACAATAATCAAAATGAATTGCACACTCAACCTGTAGACTGTTAGCTCTTTGGGACAGGACCCTCCTCCTCTTGCACTAGTTTTCTTTAGTCTGCTATGTATTTGTATCATCACAAGTCTTTCTCATTGTATACCCCTACTTTTGTACCCACAAAATTTCGAAATACAAAATTCATTGGCACTATACAAACAAATAATAATAATATAATAATAATAATTTCTCAACCTGTCTCTGTAACATAGTGTCTATAGTATTTTCTTTCTCTGAGTTGATGTCCAATTATTCTTGTTTCCTACATCATTTCAGCAGGAGGGTGGCCCAGCAGCTTTGTCGGTCAGTTTACACTAACCATTCTTCACATTGTTTTGGCAGTTCGATACCTTTTTAGGACAGATACTTCCAGGGAGCATTGGATTTGATTAATTCTACACCCGTCACCAACATTGTATTCCGATATAAACCCAGCTGGGTTGTTGAACTTCTCACCATGTGGAGTGGCTGAAATTTTTATTGATCAATATAATTCATTTTTGAGAAATTTGAGCAAGCTGAATATAGTCACTTAGCAGAGTTTGTCAGTGGTTGTATTCAGGGTTTGAATCCCTTAAGTGCTATGAGTTATTTTAAAGAACTGCAGGATAACACTTAACAGAGAATTTCTGTCAATAAGCCAAAGTTTTCTTTTTTCTTCATGTCTCTTCTTATTCTCTGTTATCTTTCTCAAGTACTTTGCAGGGATATAGAAATTTACAGTTGCTGGCAAACAAAATGGCTGCTATAATAGTGAAAACAACTACTTTTGATAACTTGCCTATGTTTTCCTTAACTAAATCCAAACATTTGGAAACCTATCCCCTTCTGAAGAAAAATATAGTAGAAATGTCAGGGCCAGAACTATATTAAGGCAAAACATTAAGCAAAAACCAAGCTATCTTAATGCACTCTCCTAAGGAATTAGAAGTTGCAAATAAAGTAAAGAGGATGCATGTTATCACCAGATCAAATCCATCTTTGCTGTTTTCAGATTGGCTACATCTTCTCTGAAGAGGGAGCTTTATTTACCTCTTCCATTGAGAAAAACAACCATACAGCATTTATGAATAAGCAAGGAGGGAAGGGGAGAAAGAAAGAAAGAAAGGAGCAAAGATAAGGAAGGAGAACTGGGAAAGTGTAGAAAGGGAAAACATTAATAACATTTGAAGATGTTTATATGTTGTACAGAGAAGTATGGGAAAGAAAAGAGAGGAGGGTAAAAATGGGTCAACACTGGAGAAAAGAAGAGATTATTAACAAAAACAGGAGAGCTATTGAGTTAAATAAATATTTCAGTTGTAAACTTGAGAACTGGTAGTAACAACATAGATTTTCACATAACAGTTTATGAATTTGTTTGATGTTACGGTAATTTCAGTTGAACAATTTCATCTAGGATATGATGTAGCCCATAGTGTGTTTCAATTGTAGATGTACAGTAAAAGGAGGAGCTGCAGTTTGCATTTTACAACACAATTTGCACTTTAGCCTTTAAAAATGAGCTCCCTATGCTACCATTTACATTTTCTACTGAACATATGCCATTACAGATGGCAAAGGAGTTGTTACATGACTAAGTGCTTTAACTTCACTACTAATCCAATATACAGAATACTAGTGCTGTTATACTTTGTGTTGCAGCAACAGAAACAAGCTGCTATGCATTACAGTGCATCATATTTATGGTGTCAGAAGAATAAAAGTCTCCCACCAGCATTTCTGTTCCTACGACATGTCACTCCATCAAATTCATAGCATTTTATTGCATTCCATCTTTGGACGGCACCTCTGTGACTATTTTACATCTGTTCTATATCATGGAGTTTTGTTGCAAAGGTTAATGTTTCTGTAAGTCAAATCTTCCCAGATGTTTGTAGGAATCACTATATGTCAGCAGACTAATTTTGTCCTTAACTCCTCAGCTGCCAAAGAAGCCTTAGACAAGTGTAAATGGGGCATCATGAAGTGAATGACCTTTTAAAGCAGACAATTACAGGGCAGTGAGACATATACACAAATGGGAATATCTAATGTGCTACATATGGAAACTCATTTTCTGGTTGAAATACCCCTAAATCCAATGCTGTGAGCATAGATAACTGCATTTAAAGGAAGTAATTTATCAGTGTCTCGTCTACAAAATTAGAGAAAAAAATAAAACTTTAAAAAAATAAAAAGAATTAACATTTCTGCAGTTTTCTTTTACTGTTAACTGCGTTAATTTGTTTTCTTTGTTTTTTTTTTTTTAAAAAAAAGCTATTCTTCTGGTCTTTTAAATTGTCTGTGATAATGGAAAGAAAAAAAGATTAACAACTAACGGGTAACTATGAAGCAAGCTAAAATAATTTAGATAAAGGGTACGGTAGGGGTCCTTAGCATGCAGCTGCTGTGGCTGTACCTTCAATGGGTCATAGTTACACCTTAAGGAGTTAATATGTCCATTTAGGGGTAAATAAAGGGACACTAAACCCAAATTTGTTCTTACATGATTCAGATAGAGCATGCAATTTTAAGCAACTTTCTAATTTACTCCTATTATCAATTATTCTTTGTTCTCTAGCTATCTTTATTTTAAAAGCAGGAATGTGATGGATAGGAGCCGGCCCATTTTTGGTTGAGAACCTGGGTTATATTTGCTTATTGGTGGGTAAATGTAAGCCTCCAATATGCAGGTGCAATCCATGGTGCTGAACCTAAAATGGGCTGGCTGCTAAGATTTACATTCCTGCTTTCAAAATAAAGATAGCAAGAGAACGAAGAAAAATTGATAATAGGAGTAAATTAGAAAGTTGCTTAAAATGTCATGCTCTATCTGAATCATGAAAGAAAAAAAATTGGATTCAGTGTCCCTTTAAGGTACAAATATGTTTTCAAATGTCAAAGGGTCCATGTCGGTACTATTTATTCCCCAAACAAAGGTACAATCACTTGTGTAACCAAAAGATAGAGAGGGATTAGTAGTTCAAGGCTGCCAAACCCCGCAATTGCTTATCATTTGTGGACCTGAGTGTTATTATTTTCTAAGATGGTAAACAGTTATTTTATACATACATAGAGTTTTCCACAGTGATCTAAATTAATCAATGAACACATAATTGGCATTCATGATTCAGATATAGAATGTAATTTTAAACAATTTTCCAATTTACTTTTATCACCAATTTTGCTTTGATCTCTTTTTATTCTTAGTTGAAAGCTAACCATAGGAGGTTCATATGCTAATTTCTAAGCCCTTGAATGCCGCCTCTTCTCTCAGGGCATTTTGACAGCTTTTCACCACTAGAGGGTGTTAGTTCATGTGTGTCATAAAGATAACACTGTGCTCATGCATGTGGAGTTCCAGTGAGCCAGCTCTGATTGGCTAAAATGAATGTCTGTCAAAAGAACTGAAATAAAGGGGCAGTTTGCAGAGGCTTAGATACAAGGTAATTACAGGGGTAAAAAGTGTATTTATATAACTGTGTTAGTTTATGCAAAACTAGGGAATGGGTAATAAAGGGATTATCTATCTTTTCAAACAATATAAATTCCTATGCAGACTGTCCCTTTAACAACTCATATATTCACTGATGCTGTGTCGCTGGTTCTAAACATGACACAAGGACTTCCTTAACATATGTTTATATTTAGAGTATCAAGATGATAACTTTAACACATAAAGCAAATGTATTAACTTAAAGGGACATGAAACCCAACATTTATCTTTCATGATTTAGATAGAGAATACAATTTTAAACAGCTTTCTAATTTACTTATATTATTGAATGTGCTTCTTTCTCTTGTTATCCTTTGCTGAAAGTTTATCTAGGTAAGCTCAGTAGCAGCAACGATCCTAGGTTATAGCTGCTGATTGGTGATATAAGAAGTATGTCAGTAGTAACATGCAATTATATTGCGTAGGGAAGAAATAATCTTCGGCTAATCAGCCTATAGGTACCTGTGTTTTCAGGTGAATTTTGGTTCCGTGTCTCTTCAAATAAGATACTCACAGTGCACTCCGGTGCTATCCCAGAAGCATCTCCAGTTCTCAATGTGCCTTATCTGCTTCTGATGATCCGATGTCTGTTTCTCCTTCACAGACCTGATTGGCGGTCTGTTAATAACCGTGTGGAGTGCTCATTTCTTGGCCTCCTTAGAGTGCTCGTTATAGTCTACGGTTATTTTTTCAGTGGAGTGCTCCTAGTTAACTTCCGACTCAGCAGAGCAACATCTTTCTCTGCTAACATGGTAGTCAAGTTATCGAGTGCTCAGGTTCAGATAAGACGGGATAACACCGCAGTGCACGGTGAGTATCTTTTTTGAAGAGACACGGAACCAAAATTCACCTGAAAACACAGGTACCTATAGGCTGATTAGCCAAAGATTATTTCTTCCCTACGCAACATAATAGCATGTGACTACTGACATTCAACACTTTAATGTTTTCCCTACTTCATTTATTTCACGCTGGAGTATAGAAAAATAAATATCTAAGCCATAATAATTTAGTAACAATTATGAGTTGTAACATCTGCCGAACTTTATGATACAATTTTGACATCCAACATCAAATATTTCTGAGGACTACAGAACGTATTCATAATGATACATTGAATATAAGATAATCTTTGTATATATTACATGTATTGGAAGCTTTTTTTCTCAGGTCATTCAAGCATTTTAAAGTTATATATTATTCCCGATATTGTTTGGTGCTAATATAGAGCATTTTTTAAGATAGTAATTGATTTTATTAGTTGACACCGGTGTCATCATTTTATTTATGGTATTATCCTTATCATGATATATAATACATTTGATATATTTACTGTATTATCTGTATCAGTTTTATACTTAACACAACACGTAAATTGCATTTTCTATTTTACACAGCATAAGGTTAAATACACATCCTTGATAGCTAGTAATAGTGGAATACTTATCTCGTCAGCCTTATTTAAGCAGAGTTATAGTCAGACTCATATTGGAAACTATTGCAAAGATACACATTTGATAATTGGAATTTAACCTCTTGGGAACCAGCATTTATTTGTGCCACCTTTTGGTATATTTTTCTTTCTTTTAACACTGTTTTTGGGAATAAACGTTTTCAAGGTGTGCAATATTCCCTTTTGCCCAGGACAGATTTATCTCAACATTCAGCTTGTTTATTATTATCGTGAAACTCTCTGCCTTGCTCCACAAGACTCTTCCCTAGTTTTCAAGTGTTGCTTAAAGACTCTACTGTTCAGGGATGCATACAATATACACTAACATTTTCTAATCTTAGTTCCTCTCCTCCTTTGTCATTCCCTTGAACCTTCCTTAGCATGTAAGCCTACAAACCTAGCTGCTTTGTACATCACCTTCATGAGAGCTTATTTACCACAGTGCAATTCTTGGCAGGGCCTCTGTCCCTTTGTCTCCCTCAATTGTCACCTTGCATATTAGACCCATGTTTTTAGAGCTGCTGAATCTGTTAGCGCTCTACTAATAACTGATAATAATAATAGCATATGATTAACACCTGCTTGAACACTTGTTTAAAAAACAAAAATCTTTTGACTATTAGAGCTGTACCGACAATCCAGATGTCCAGACAACATTTATTTTTTAAGTGTCTGAGAGCATAATGTTATCAATCAAGTAATGCATTGCAAGCATTTTTACAGTAAATGTATTTTTAATGAGAAAGAGATTTTGTAAATATATGAACAGATTTTTTTAAAACACAGTTGTATTTATTTATTTTCATTAGCATATTGCAAAGCATGTTGTATAAATGCAACAAGAAACAGTTGCTTTACAAAAGCAGACTTCAGCTGCATTTGTCAAAACAAGTTTTGTCTAAATATCACAAGTTATTATATTAATATCAGTTTTCAAATGTTTGATTGGTAAACCAAAAAATGATTAAAAAGCTTTGATTTAAAATCTATTTTTTTCCATGATACTTCCATAATAATTCTATAAGTTAAGCAAAATGATTATAATTTATAGATATGCTATTGCTTGTAAGCAGAATAATTGGGCACTTCTCTATTGTTAAAAAATAACAAAAACAGTATCTTTTTGATTTGTTCATTTGTCTTAATTTCTCTTCTACGCTGTGAACATGCACCTAATTATTTTAATATTAGCATATTTGCTTGTCATTAAACATCGTTGGAAGGAAATTGAGAAAGAGTTGTTGTAGCAACGTAACATAAAAGTGAAAAATTAAATTAAATGTGTAATCATGTTGTTGATATAAAACAAATTAACTGCAGGGAATTATATTGACTATGATAAAAGATTAGTTTTATAATTATTTATACATTAAAGAGATTTATCATTAAAATTATAATCCTACTAGCCACGTCAAGGCAGTAAGAAATTAAAAAGAAGCCGATTTCCCAAATGTATTGTTATGTATTCAAAATAGCTATTTTTAAACATTAAAATATTTCTAATTAAAATGAAGTAGCCTAAATTAAAATGATCTGTGAACCTAAATGTGTAAACATATACAGGGAATATATAAATATACTACATTTGGCAAGTATCATGTTACCTAGTTTTACATCTACTTTAGTTTTATCTGCTATGAAGTAATACAAAACATATTTCAATTGTAATTTGTTAAAAATTTATTTTTGCTTTTGCTGGAACTTTAATACAGTGTCATGTGGTGTAAAATTACTGGATAAACATACACATTTTTAAATTTCTTTGAAAGATGATGGTATTGGAAATATTTCATATACTAATTGTGTTTATTTTTCAGTCATCTGCTTGGATGTCTGAATTAATTAGCTAATTCTGTTTAATTAGTTAATCATCATTTTAATTGGTGTCTTTTTTTAATTTTGCTTTGTTTTGATTATATACTGGTACTGCTTATATGATGTTTTTAATATCTAATGATTATAAATATATTATATATTTTTTTTTCACAATGAAAATGTTCTATACACTTTAAAAAAAAAATCAAGGTATGTTTATTGAGGAATGTAGAAAAGTCTTTATATGGTGTACAAAGGAAAGTAGAATCACATTATTTTGCAATGGTTGTACATCCCTAAAATTTTATCTGAATCCTGAAAGTTTAATTTTTCCTCAGCTTGGTTGTAGTTTATTAAGATTTGTGTATCACAGTGTTAAAATGATTGACTTGTGAAAACATTTAGATCTTCCAAATTTTAGGGTTTTCTTGTTTTTTTTTAGCTTTGGGTTACTGAGATAAATAATCATAGGTTCATTTAATGACTGGCCAATATTAAAAGGATAGATTTAAAAGTAAAGACTAACCATCAAAGGATCTTTTTAATGAAAACGACTTCTTAAAACCCAACTTAAAGAAATAGTAAAGTCTCAATTTTTTTTTAAGAATAAACATTTTAGTTTAATTTTATTTATTTACTTTTTTAAATGTATTTTTTTTCAATAAATATTGTTCACATGATTGTAGGGGAGATTCCAACCAAAGAGCAAAGGACATACTTATGTGCTGCTCATATCATTGCATGTTGAGCTCATCCGTACAAGTCTCATAGTCATAGTGTAGGTGGTGCAAGCAGAATTAAAGGGATATTCCAGACAAAATTTAAATGCACTTTGATGAATTACATCCTTGAATAGAAGCACATTTGCAATATGCATGTATTGGCAAAAATCCTTCTAGTAAACGTTATTGGTGTTTTAGTGTTACCATTTTTCTCTACAAGTGCATGTGAAGCATAGTAAAATATTCTCAGTGCATCAGCATTTTAAATACTGTAACTGATCAGAGCCTCAGTGGGGCTTGCATTATGTCAACAATTTACAAATTGAGTCATTACCAGATGAAACAAGAACCATGGCTCTCTGAGCAAGTGCTGTGTTTAAAATGCTGGTGCACGGTGCATACTTAAATACACATTTGAAACAGCTATAGCTTTTATTAGAAGCAGTTTTGCTAATACATGTATAATACAAAATTGCTTCTATTTAAAACTGAAATGCATCCATGTGGATTCCAATTTTGGCTGGAATGTCCCTTTAAGTGAACACGTTCTGCTCTCCTTACATGAAAGTGGACAGTAAAGCTTCTGATTACCTCTATCACCCACTTTGTTATAGAATATGAAGTTATATATGCAAATTGAATTTAAGGACTGAGACAGATTGTTAGTCTTATAAAAATGTAGAAGTATGTTTAAGTTAAAAAGATAGACTTTAGTGTTTCTTTAAATGTTGATTCCTAGGGAGAGCCTCAGACAACACTTGTTGCAGTATTGCATAGGAATGGTTATTGGCTGGACCAAAGTACAAATTCTTTTCACGCTGTTTTTATTTCCCATTTATTTAAGTAATTTTTATTATTATTTTTATTTAAACCAATGCACATTCTCAGCTGTTTTGTTTTTTTTAAAGTTTGGCTTTGTTTTTTATGCAATTGTTGTTGGTTTAATTAGCATAAGTATAACTAAACTGAAGTCAAACATCTCTAACAGATATTGCTTAATTTCGTACGGTGATTTAATAAGCAACGGATGCTGCTATCTCCGCCCCTAGTTTCCAGATTTCCAGAAACGGCAGTTAAGAAAACCGTTGCTGCTTAACTTGTCCGCCACCTTTTAGGTGACGGACTGCAATCATCCCGATCAGATACGATTGGGATGATTGACACCCCCTGCTAGCAGCCGATTGGCCGAGAATGTGCAGGGGGCGGACATTGTTTGCTATAGCGAATCATGTCCACCCGACATTTTGTAAATTGATCCCTATAGTCTGTAAGAAGGAAGCTTCCAAGCCTGTTTGACCTTTCAAATTATTGCTGCCCTGAGATTTAAAAGGGAAAAGGGCTGAACTTCAGCATAAAAGCAATCTTTGAGTGTAGACCTTTAAAAAGTAACATGCCATGTTTCCTTCATTTTTTAGCACTATTTGCAGTTAAAGGGACATTAAACCCCAAAATTTCCTTTCATGATTCAGATAGAGGACACAATTTTTAAAAAGTTTCCAATTTAATTCTATTATGATTTTTTTTCATTCACATGTTATTCTTTGTTGAAGAGATACCTAGGTAGGTAGTGTGCACATGCCTGAAGCACTACACGAGAGGAAATAGTGCTGCCATCTAGTGCCCCTGCTAATGTGTAACATTGTTGCAAAACTGCTGCTATATAGTGCTGCAGACACATGCACACTCTTGAGCTTACATTTCTGTTTTTCTACAAAGGATAACAAGGGAAAACTAAGAAAATTTGATAATAGAAGTAAATTAGAAAGTTGTTTAAAATGTTATGTTCTATCTAAATCATGAAAGAAAAAAAATGGGTTTTATGTCCCTTTAATTGGTCTTCACTATGGTGGCATCCAGCATGATTTAAAAAAAATGCAGATATAAGATTAAAAAAATCATTGATATATATATATATATATATATATATATATATATATATAATATATATATGTATATAAATATATATATATATACATATACATACGCACTCACACATAAACACACGCACATATATATCTATATATATGTGTGTATATATATGAGACATCAAATTATTGTATAGAAAAATTGGCAAATCTTGGCAAGTATTGCAGCTTGCCTTTCCCCAGAAGTACTTGCCTAGATTTGCTAATTTTCTATATAATAATTCTCTTGCTTTAATGAAATGGAGGATTTTAATCTCATGCTTTTATCTCCACTATAACTCAAATTAGTGTGTTTATATAGCAAGATACAAACTAAAGCTGGAAGATTGCTGTCTGGTGGGAACCTTATACCGTAAGAAAGAATAGGACAATATATATATATATATATATATATATATATATATATATATATATATATATATATACTGTATATATATATATATATATATATATATATATATATATATATATATATATGATAATGTTAATGTAAAATATAAATCTATAATAGAAAATGTAAAACACTGGCAACAAGGCTAAGCACAGTGTGGACCTAATGTTAAGTCTACTGTGTTTAAGCTTTTAGAAGCGTTGATAATGTAGAAAATTAACAAGCATACCTAGTGACAGATTAAAATTTTGGGTTCAATCCTGGAAGAGGGAGAACGTGTAAAATTATAAAATGCTTGAGAAAGTCATATGATTATAAACATGTTGCTTAGCTACACAAGATGATGTTAAGCTATCAGTTTCCTCTGGTATAGTATCCTCCCAAATGCAAAGGGAGTTCTAGATATTAAGACCATCCTTGCTAAGTACATGTACAATAAGATTGTAGGCCTACAAGCGTTAGATATTGTAAATAATTATATTGAATTATTAATTAAGGACATTGGATTTAGCGCTCATATTACAAGTTGAAAGTAAACGTGTACGCATGAGTGCAATCCTGATTTATGCTAGAATAATTACAGCATCCTCAGTTAACTGTTTCGCGAAACAAAAAAGTATCACAAAACACATCAAAAATACATTTAAAAGTACAATAACACTCATAATAACTTAATCTAATAAAAATATTTTTTTAAAAATTGCACATGAGGTATATATATATGTATGTTTATATGTGTATATATATATTTATGTATTTATATGTGTGTTTATATATTTACAGACATATATACACATAAATACATATGTACACACATATATACACACATATATACATATATACATATATATAAGTGCATTGGAGCCCTTTGCAGTTAAGTAGATGAAAACATGAAAAATCTTATTTATGCAAAATTCATATTTATTAAAGTGTTATTCTGTGTATTTATTGTAAATGTTTCACATTCCAATGTTCTCCACATAGAGGAATATGTTTGATAAATATATATATATATATATATATATATATATATATATATATATATATATATATATGTTTATATCTATACCTATATATACATATATATAATCATCTATGCATAGGTATAGATATTTATTTTACCAAAATATGATCATATATATGAAGAAATATGTATTTATGAATAAATATAACATATTGTGAAGAACATTAGAATATGCAATATTCATAGTTTCAGGTCGATTTAGTCAGGGATGGGCGAATGTTTCTAAAAATTCGAAATTTAAAACAAATTTTTAAAATTCATTCGTTCTAATCTGAATGTTTATACTGTATAGCATTCTAACATTCTATTTTCTAATTTTAGTTTTCAAATTTTTCAATAAAATTCGAAAATATTTGTTCGAATAATAGAACATTTAGCTATGTATTCATTTAATTTCAAAATGTAATATTCAACTTCAAATACGACATTCAAATTTGAATGTGACATTCGAATTTGAAATAGTATTTCTAGTCTACAACTGTGTTTAATAAATGTAATATTCGAATGCTACATTCAAATTTGAAAGTCACATTCAAATTCGAAATAGTATTTCTAATCTAATACTGTGTTTTTTAAATGTAATATTCAAATTCGAATGTGACATTCAAATTTAAATGTCACATTCGAATAAGAAATAGTATTTCTAGTTTACAACTGTGTTTAATAAATGTAATATTCAAATTTGAATGCTACATTCGAATTTGAATGTAACATTCGAATTCAAAATAGTCTTTCTAGTCTACATCTGTGTTTTATAAATGTAATATTCAAATTAGAATGTGACATTTGAATTCAAAATAGTCTTTCTAGTCTACAACTGTGTTTTATAACTGTAATATTTGAATTTGAATATCACATTTGAATTTGAAAGTGACATTCGAAAATTATAAATAACATTCAATAATAGAATTTTTAAGAATATTCATTCTTATCAACATTCTATTATGTAAATTGAATTTCTACAATAACATTCGTTCTAAAATTCAAAATCGAATAAAAACACATTCGCCCATCCCTAGATTTAGTACATGGGTGTGTGTGCTAGTATGGTGTTCTTTTCCACTTTTTTATTCTATGAGGGAATATGTTAATGACCGGGTGATATCCTAACATCAGCTTTTTATGTACTTCAGGTTTACTTTCAACTTGTAATGCGAGCGCGTTTAATGCCGCTCCACTGGCCCTTAGTAATTATAAGCAGGGACACTATGAAATAAAGTTTTTTTATTTTTTATTGCAGAATTTAAAGCTCTTTACCAATGCTTGTATTTAAGTGCTGAAGTGTCCTTTAATACATACTATACAGTTGGGTAACCTAAGGCTTTGAGGCTATACTGTTAACCTAAGGTCATTTTTAAATTGGTCCCAACTTCCATAAATTATATCACATTTAGTTCAGAAAAATTCAGCAATTCTAAAGCATTTTCACTAGGACAACATGTAAGTCAGCCTGTTTATGTACATCCCATTAAAGGGACAGTCTACACCAGAATTTGTATTGTTTTAAATGATAGAAAATCCCTTAATAATATACTTTTAACCTCTGTGATTATCTTGTATCTAAGCCTCTGCAAACTGCCCCTTTATTTCAGTTATTTTGACAGACTTGCAGTTTAGCCAATCAGTGCCTGCTCCCAGATAACTTCACGTGCACAAGCACAGTGTTATCTATATGAAATACATGAACTAACACCCTCTAGTGGTGAAAAACTGTTAAAATGCATTCTGAAAAGAGGTGGCCTTCAAGGTCTAAGAAATTAGCATATGAACCTCCTAGGTTAAGCTTTCAACTAAGAATACCAAGAGAACAAAGCAAAATTAGTGATAAAAGTAAATTGGAAAATTGTTTAAAATTACATGCTCTATCTGAATCATGAAAGTTTTTTTTTTGGCCTAGACTGTGCCTTTAATGTTAGGTTTTCATATAGCATTTGTTCACGAGTTTATATTTTTTTCAACTTTACTTATTTATACATTTAATAAATGAAATAGACAAGTTGTGGTTTTACAATTTTATATTTATCTATGTTTGCCAGGGTGTCTGGGAGGTGGGGGGGGGGGGGGGTCAATGCCCCACTGGAATTTTGATCCTTCTATCTAAGCCTAAGCACCCACTTCAGTGTTTCTTTTAACAATAATGATCTAAGACATTTAAATTAATGTGCAGCTCATGCGCACCACAAGCCACTCTTATCGAGCTACTAACATTAATATATAAAAGGGATTTGTTTTCATTTTTTCACCCTCAAACCTTTGGAAACTTTCTGGGAATGCTCATGGTGGAATCATAACAAGTGCACCAGAGTTTATGGAAGGAGATCAATTGTTTAATAATTCAGCACCAAGTTTCTTTTTTTTTTTTTTTTTTTTTTTTTAAATATGGTTGAACAGGGACCTTAGACGATCATTCAGATTTGCCACATTTCTGCTCATTTCAATGGAACACTTGGCTTACTTTGATAATGAAATGCACAGCTCATTTGCTGAGAAATGGAAATGAAATATGATTTTGGAGTTTTTTCCTTTGCAAACTCTAAGCTTAAACAGCTGCCACTTTCTATAGAAAAATCCATTTGCTCATTATTCATAATAGAGTGTTTAATAAATAACTCTGTATGTGTCAAAGCAACAGCCTCGCTGAACTGCTGCTATTTGTAAAATGTTTAACTGCTGATGGAGCAGTGCTGGGCAGGTGCCCTGTTCTCACTAAGCCAATTATCCCTGAATCTCTGGAGAAAATCATGTAAAACATCACACCCGGAGGAATAAAATTAAAAAGAGTAAGCAACTACACTTCAAAATAAAACAACTAGCAGCTGAAAAAAAAAGACAATGCAGATTTACTGCTGATTTGGGAATAACAGAGAGGATAGAATATTGGCTCCAGGGATAAATGTGCACCTTGAGATCTCTGCTCCAAACGCTACAGCATTCCGTGTGATGTTCTTAAACTTGATTTGCAGAGCTTGGGGAGAACACAGTAGCGCTTATTTATTCCATTACCCCAAACAGAAAGTGCATTTTTTCTGTATTTACAAAATACAATTCCCTTCTGCTTTAAATGGATATAGATTATTTTGTAAACAGGGCACAATTTAATGCACTTTAAAGCAACCTTGACCGCTCACTGAGCTGTCTGTTGATTCACCAAGACAGAGAAATGACAAATAAAACTATTGCATTTATGTTACAATACAGCATTGATATGTTAACTACAGACCTAAATTATAGCAGATCCATCTAACCATTTGTCTTTCTATTTGTCTGCCTGTATTAGCAGCACTGATATGTTAAAGGGATATGAAACCCAAAATGTTTCTTTGATGATTCAGATAGAGCACTGGTTTTCAAACCTGTCCTCAGGCCTATCTAACAGGCCACATTTTTTGGATCTCTGAACTGGAGCACAGGCGAAATAATCAGCTGATTTGTAAACGCATTAATTTTACCTGCTCTCATCAAAGGTAATCCAGAAAACCTGGTCTGTTGGGGAGGCCTGAGGACAGGTTTGAAAAGCAGTGAGCTAGAGCATGCAAGTTTAAACAACTTTCTAATTTACGTCTATTATCAATTTGTCTTTGTTCTCTTGGTATCTTTTGTTGAAATGCAGAGACTTATGGCCAAGTTCTGTAGCATTATATGGCAACACTTTTGCAAGAATGTTATTCATTTGCAAGAGCACTAGACGTCAGCACTATTTCCTGACATTTAGTGCTCCAGATGCCTACCTAGGTATCTCTTCAACACAAAATATCATGGGAACAAAGCACATTTGATAATAGAATTAAATTGTAAACTCTTTTAAAATGGTACACTCTGTCTGAATCACAAAAGAAAATGTTGGTGTTTCATATCCCTCTAACTACAGACTGGAATTGTTGCACCTCTCTCTTTGAGACCTTTGCCTTATACTGGCATGGAACAGTGTTGCAGATCTAAAGTTCCTTTGTATCTACATAGGAATGAAACTTTATTTAACGTATGTGTTTTCATACATTGCTGGGTATGAATAATAGTTACTTCACTGTTATTTTGCAGGGGAAGATATGCTCTAATTAGCATAGGTTAAATTTGTTCAGTAACAAGTCAACAGGTCCTCTTTCTTAATTAAATTATCAGAAAACTCGACATGAAAATATGAATATTTAACATTCCAATGTTCTTCACATAGCAGAATATGTTCTATTTATACATAAATACATATTTATACATATATCTGATGGTATTTTGGCACAATATATACTGTATCTATACCTATATATATATATATATATATATATATATATATATATATATAGATGATTATATATAGTTATAGATATTAACATACATATATAGGAAAACTTATTTAAAAATACTTAGAACATTCCATTATGTGTAGAACACTGGAATGTGAAATATTTTCAGTAACTACACAGTATAACACTTTATTAAATATTAATATTGCATATATATGATTTTGCTTGTTTGTAAGCATATGTATGTATGTGTTTATATGTGTATATATGTCTGTAAATACATATATGCACTTATAAATACATAAATAAATGATAATGGAAATATATTAGAAAGTTTTTTTTTTTTTTTTTTTAAATTGCATGCTTAAATTGAATCATTAAACTTTAATTTTGACTTTAGTGACCCTTTAATAAAAAGATTTTATTACTGTGATGACTGTGAGCAACATTTAGTTTTGTTGTGTTATAGAGAGATAGACAGAGAGATGGTAAAGAGAGACAGACAGATGGACAGACAGACAAACAGGCAGACAGATAGATAGATAGATAGATAGATAGATAGATAGATAGATAGATAGATAGATACTTCACAATATGGGTAAAATATAGGGCTCCATTTACCAAGCTGCGATAGCAGCTTAAGAGCCCAGAGCGAACATGAAATGTAGCAGCAGTCTTACTTAACCTCTCTGCCATCTAAAGTGTGGCTGATTTCAATCATTCTGATCAGATCTGTTGGAGATGATTGATAGCCCCCTCTTGTGCTCAATTAGCCGGCTTGTGCAATGGTAATTGCGGGCAGTGTACTGCTGCCCACTCGCCGTGAGGCTGGGAAGACAAGCTTCATGGCAGGGAACCTCTCCCACTTGCCTAATAGAAAATGGAGCCAATAGTGTAAGTTTTAAAATATTAAATACATGTTTAATTTTACATTTTAAAGTTATCCCCTGAGAGAATCGCAACAACTATTTGATTTGCGATATTGTTTTTTATTCTATAACACTAAAGCAAATTGAGGTTTATTGCTGAACAGATGGGCTCCCGCAGTCTGACAAAGACCATAAACCTGTTCATCACTCCTTTATCTGATTTTATCTGATTTTTTAATTATATTTCTGGCTGCTTTTTAGTTTAATATCTAAGGATGAATATGAACAAAAACAGGGGAGCTGCTGTGTCATTAGAAATGAAAGTGAGTATTTTTTTGTCTTTAAGTCACCTGCATATTATACACAAATCTAAAATGGCTTCCTACTGTCTTCAGAGAATCAACAGTATACACAACTTAATTTTTCTAGGCAAACCAATGTTTAATAGTATTTTAGACAGCTTTCTAGGCTATCGTGAAGTGTAAATTAATTACAGCTAAGGTTTGGCAAGAGTTGATTAATTGGTGGAGTATTTTGTAACAAAGAGGAGGAGAAGTATAGTTTAACTTCCTTCACAGGGAGCTCAACACCTTCTGTATCAGTATCAGAACTGTGGAGAAAAAATGTAATCATTTAACAGAAGTGTAAGCCATAAATTATTATGCCTGGTGTAAAATATTCATAAACAAAGCTCAATAAGGGGAATTGAAGGAACACTAGATCTAGGGTGCTCATATATGTAAAACCTGAAAAATACTGCTGTGTGTATTTGTGTGTGTGTATGTGTGTGTGTGTGTGTATGTGTGTGTGTGTGTGTGTTTGTGTGTATGTGTGTGTATGTATGTGTGTATGTGTGTTTGTGTATGTGTGTTTGTTTGTGTATGTGTGTGTGTGTTTATGTTTTTGTGTATTTGTGTGTGTGTGTGTGTGTGTGTGTGTGTGTGTGTGTGTGTGTGTGTAAAGTATGGCCCAGATTTAACTATGAGTCTGTGGACCATGACATTGTGTATAGGGGGCAACAATATACTGTCTGCATTTATCATTGCACACTACGAGAAGTGTGCAACACCGTCCCCTGCTCACTTACAGAGGCTGTCAATTTCCCTGGTTGGAAAAGTCAGAAGATTGAAATACGTCACATAACAGTTGACGTAATAGGTTAAGAAGCAAGCCTAGAGCCAACGGGGCTCCGAAGCTGCTATCATAGCTTTTTAAATGGAGCCCTATGTATGCATATAGAAAAATGCTTTGTTATTTCACTGATAAATATTTGATATTTACAGTTAGTCGCCTCTACACTTTTGACTATGTAACTTCCTCTTTATATGGATTCTAAAGTCACCACTTCTTAGATCTGAGCTAAGTTCAGGCATGTAGCTGAAAATTGTTTTCAGGTTCATGGACTTATTTCAGGTCTGATGTGGGCATATAACTGATAGAAGTTTCAGGGCCATAAATTTAATTTGAAGTCTGATCATGATACCCCCACCAAACAACACAAAACAAAATCCTAACTGTACTAATATTAGGTGAATTTTTAGAAGGAAATTAAAAACAGAGCATGCAGGTTTTTTACTCCAGTCATACAGGCCCATTTATCAAGCTCCGTATGGAACTTGAAGGGCCGTGTTTCTGGCGAGTCTTCAGACTCGCCAGAAACACAAGTTATGAAGCAGCGGTCTAAAGACCGCTGCTTCATAACCCTGTCCGCCTGCTCTGAGCAGGCGGACAGGAACCGCCGGAAATCAACCCGATCGAATACGATCGGGTTGATTGACAGCTCCCTGCTGGCGGCCGATTGGCCGCGAGTCAGCAGGGGGCGGCGTTGCACCAGCAGCTCTTGTGAGCTGCTGGTGCAATGTTAAATGTGGAGAGCGTATTGCTCTCCGCATTTAGCGAGGTCTTGCGGACCTGATCCGCAGTGTCGGATCAGGTCCGCAAGCCCTTTGATAAATGGGCCCCATAATGTCAACACCCTATAAAATAAAATCAGTGGTGAGTAAATTAAAAAGGAAGATATGGGGAGTAAAGGTTCAGATATGATTAGAATACTCTCACAGCCTTCATTTAACTATCTGTGGCTATGAGCTTTATGGTGCTTATATGTGCTCCTATAATCTGATATTTTTAGCATTGTGGTCTATGGCTGCATACAACCTGAGTCTAAGTATGTTTCTATGGTATTGTACCTATCCTTTTTCTAGCCCTTAATTTGTTAGGCTATAAAGTTTGATGTTTACACATTTCTGTTGATGTTCCCAGCTACTAACAGAGGTTTATCGGTTTACAGAGGTTCCTATATTCCTCCACCTCCAGAACTTTCCCTCTATGTTCTTATGAATGACTCTTGATTTGTCTCATAAGGTCTCATGTGTTTTACAGGTTAGGAGGCTCTTTCTATAGCAAGTTGAGAGTGGGTTTGATGCTGTTCTATATGTATAATTAATTGCTGATGACTCACCTCACAGTTTTATCATGCTTAATTTAATAACATATGCTATTATTCCCATAGGGTTCTGTACTGTATATATATATCCATATCCTATCTTGTAAGCAGGTAATTTACAAGAGGCACCCCAAGTTGTTATTACTGACTAAATTTGAATACTCTTCAATAGGGCTGTTATGTTCAATAACCTAAGTATACTTTAGATAAGTAAGCTTTTCTTAGTATGTTACTGACATCTGACAAGGTTTCTTGTTTTCCTATTTGAGTAATTAGCGGCTAGGTGCTTATGCACTTGATATTAGTTTATCAGATGTCCCATATATACGGAAATCTGGATAGTTATTACTCTAGTGACATAGAAGGTTAAATATATCTCCCCTCATCCTTTCCCACTCTTGAGAGAGAGTGGGTCATATCCTATATCCTTTTTCCGGCTTCGTCCAGTGGTGACAACAACCCTTGAGGGGAGATATCATAGTTAGCCCTATATAATTTCTCTACCAGCCCAACATCAAAGCATTAAAATATTATCTGTTTCTTTGTACCCCTAACCTTGGCCTCCTGGGTCAGTACTGGTTTCGTTGCCCCACCTTTCCCCTCGATTATGCTCCCCCCCATACTCCCATCGGCTTATTAGTTAAGCATAAGAAAACACATCTTATAGAAACTTTATTTTATTGTCTCTATATCCCCCTTAAATCCTTCCCATGACAAGGGAACTATTTGGAGGGCCCATAGGTGACCCTAGCTTATCATAAGAGGATAAAGGTTTATGAGCGACTTTATCATATGTCAAAGGGGAAATTTGATCATATTGCAAAAAATGGATAAATAAGAGGTTTACTTTTAATATTGTATGTTACCTACCTACAAGTGTTATTAACTGTTGTTATATCTCATTGAGATTCTGTACTAATTTCCCACTTAAGGTCTTACATTTAATATATGTGATAAATTTAATATATCAGTGAGACCTATATAATACTGTCAACATTGGATTTGTAAGTAATATCACCTTGCTATGCCTGTACATTCTATAACCTCAATAAAAATTATTCAAAAAAAAAAAAAAAAAAAGAAAAAAGGAAGATATGAAAGTGTGTATTTGTGTGTGCTCAATAAAAATTATGTTTTAATTTTTTACTTTTAATACTTTGATAATAAACTACTTAGGGAGGAATAAAATACAATTAGCAATGATTACATAAATAAAGAGCAACCATTATCTGTGGTAGGAATATGAATGCGCCACAGGTTAGCTCCCAATGCACGTGTTTATTAATGATCAATAAAATAGAAAACAGCTACTTATATATGTGACAAATCAATTTTACATGTTCTTACCTGTATAGGTGAATTTCTACACTGCTGACTGTACACATAATTTTTGTATTACTGGAATATCCATTTAAATGCATGTTTGAACAAGAAAATCAAAATGCATTATTGCACAGATTACTTAAAGCTAATTTGATATTATAGAAAATGCCAAAGAGTTAAAAAAAATGAGGAAAATAAAAGGAAAAAAATGTAATCAATAAATAGCAATCCATTTTTACTACTGGAATTGTCCTTTATATGCAGTTTAAACAAGGGAATCAACACACACCATAATATAGAAGCATTTCATTGCATAGACTTTCTAATGTTAATTTAGTATTATATAAAATAATAAGGCATTTATGAAAAAAAATAAAAAAAAATAAAAAAAAAAAAATATATATATATATATATATATATATATATATATATTTCACACTTTGCCTGGACATTTTAGGCATTCTATAAATTCCTAGGCATTATATATAAGACCCAATTTCACATATTGTCTGCAACATATTATAAATGGCACATGGCGTCTATATCTCTTTCAAAAATCCTCACATCCCTACTTTGTCATAATTTTGACACATTTCAAAGTTGCATTTGTTTCTTAAAAGAATATATATATATTTTTTCTGTTTGTGAATTTTGTATACAAATGGGACGTTTTAATAATTTCTAAATCAGAAATTGAACTGGCCATGAAGTTTAGTTACAAAATTCAGGCAATACAAATGCTCTAACCTATTCATTATGGTAATTTATTATACCTCAATAAGTCCACCAATAATATATTTTAAATTACCTTCACACTAGGGGGCCGAATTATCAAGATCCAAATGGAGCTTGATGCCCCTGTTTCCTTGCGAGCCTTCAGGCTCACCGGAAACCGCAGTTATAAAGCAGCCATCTAAAGACCGCTGCTCCATAACTTGTCTGCCTGTTTTGAGGCCACGAACATCAATCTGCCCAATCCTATATGATCGGGCTGATTGACATCCTCTGCTAGCGGCCGGTTGGCTGTGAATCTGCAGGGGGCGGCATTGCACAAGCAGTTCACCAGAACTGCTTGTGTAATTATAAATGCAGACAGCGTATGCTGTCGGCATTTATTGATGTGCGGCAGACATGATACGCTACATCGTATCATGTCTGCTCGCACATTAATAAATAGACCCCTAGATCAGAACAGCAATAAAGGTGTAATTCATCCTTGATAAATACTTAAGTTACTACTAAACCACTAAATAGATATAATACCACATTCCTTAATTAATTGTTACATCTGTGACCTGGACATAATTGACAGATATACTGTGCTTGCAAGATTATTGAGCTGCTATTGTAATGACCCATGTTATTTCAACAATGGTTGATCCTATTACACAACACAAAGAATACAATTATTTTGACATTATGTTTCTCCTCTGTAAACAAAAGATTTATTTATTGAGTTGTGCATTGGGACCAATTAAACAGCTTATATTTCATGAGAAGAAAGATACATTAATCTATATAGCACCTAGAAGCACTGAATGAGGCAACCACTGCATGACATTTTCTGTCCCATGAACAAAAGGAAAATGGCCATTTATTTTGTTCCTATATCTAACACATTGTTTGCTTCTTTTTTTTTTAATCACTGCACTGTATGTGTCAAATATCAGTTGAAGAGCACTTAGGCATTTAAAATATTATTTTGCTTCTTTGGTACAATGGACATGTAAATTTAGTACTACAGAATGAGCTAGATTTACTACCCCCTCGATGGACATGGGTGGATTTCCCAATCCCTGTTCGCCCACATTGCAGGCTACCATGCAGCAATACGTTGCATACATTTAACCTTGCACACAAGCAGCCAGGTCGGAGAAGTCCAGAGGGATTGAAAAATGCCACTTTATAGCTGGCGTATAGGTTAAGAAAGAAAATGACCTGCATCCAAAGGCACTCAAAGCTACATTTAAATATGTCAAATTCATAGTATCTGTGATTTTTCCAACATTTATATTTATGCGTAGTGGATAGAAATGTATTTAGAATTTATATTGTTATTAACCAATTATCCTCAGCTTACCATTTTATAATTTATATCACATTATCTATCTATCATCTATCTATCTATCTATCTATCTATCTATCTATCTATCTATCTATCTATCTATCTATGTAATCATTCATCTACCTATATGCATGTACATCTTACAAACTATTTTGCTAAGCAAACAGATATACATGCTTTAATATTCCAAAAGAATAATGAAGAACTAGTTAGAACTTCCACACATTCCTTTTCATGAGTTTTGACATGTATTGCATATCTATAGTATACGATTGCTCCGTTGCTCACATAAAGTTTTTGATCCATTTGCTTTAGCACTTTGTGGGGAATCATGGGGTAATATGCTAGATTAGTAAATGTACTGCCTTGAGACTACCTCCTAAGCAAAACACATATTTACTGGCACTATTGAGAAGCACTATTTGGAACCATCTACTCAGGACTGCAGATTAGGTTATTGTTACTGACACTAAACAATGCAAACATGTGTAATCCATCCAATTTATTATTTATTTTGTATGTTTTTTCATTGCCATTATCTTATTTTAATTTCTTTTCTAATGGCCATCTTAAACATGCAGGCTAGTGGTAGTTATTTAGGGGTGCAGGGGGTAGAAAAACATTCAGTCTTTTATTCTGCACTATGAATATGCATTTGTGCAGGCAGTTGCTCATGGAATTCATTTATTTTCCGAGCCGGATTTCATCTTGTGAAAGCCCAACACACTAAGATCTGTGCAAATCCAGATCTTAGGCTTTGCATTTTCAGAAGAAGAAATCTGGATCCTAAAATAGCCAAATGATGCGAGTGACTGTCTTCTTCTGCATTTGAATGCTAACGAAAGGCAACAATGTCTACTCTGTACCCCATTTGAACTACTTGGATGGTGTAAGAGGGCAAAAGCTGCTGCTCCTGGAGGTCCCTTCATGTCTAGCCCCTGAGCTGCCCAATTTGGCCCACAGAACACCAGTGACTCCATATTCCCTGACTTTACCTATGGAACATTCGGAACTCTGCCACTGAACTCCCTGGCTAAGTCCCTATTGTACTGGCTGCTGCAAAGGACTCTGCTATGTAATTGTTTTCTCAGTAAAAATTAAATTAAAATTTGTAATCACCCCTGGGCATTAATTATTAAAGTAGTAAAGCTAGTATAAAATAAGGTATTACATTAAACACAGCATAGGAAAATCTGGTGTTACTAAAATATATCTTGAAACCGTTAATCTAGAAAATAAGCTAAATCTCATTAACTTTCTGCTATGTCAGGATACTCATTTTTTTGTATTACTATTAGTTGCATTACTGATATAAATGTTTCTGTAGTTTTCTTTATTAATCAAAAAAATTGTATTCCAATATTTATTTATTTATTTATCAGTTGTTTTAAAAAGACCCGACAGCGTTAAGATCTAACCTGAGAAATGAAATGCGTAAAATGCATATTTTACATTCCTATGTTCTTTGCATATAATTGTATTTACTTTTTATTATTAAATATATATTTCTATTTATATCTGATACTGTTCATGTAAAATACATATTTATACCAATATATATCTATAGGAATAGATATGCAGGTATTGGTATATACGCATATATACATAGAAATATGTAATTAATAATAAAAAGGCATATGAACAAACAAATATCTTTGAGCCCTTATGACTTTTGTATACAATTTTTTAAATAATTTTTATTAGTGTTAATATAAGTGTAACTGTATTTTTAAACTTTTTATTCAAGCATAACAGTTAACCAGAGCTCTGAAGTTGCGCTAACCCAACATGCATTAAATTCATCTTATAAAACGCTATTTACATCAAATGCATGCAAACACCCATGATAAACCTGATGTCGCTTGAGCGCAACAATTAGCGCTCCACTTGTAATCTAGCCCATAGTTCTCAAGACTTGGAAGCTCCCCTGAGCCTACCTCAGTATGCTCTTGTGTAGCTAATAATAATAATAATAATAATAATAATAATAAAAGTAAATATGAAAGTTGTATTTTTTTTAAAATAATACACTTTTTTTTTTTTTTAAATCATGAAAAAATGTTGTGTTGCTTGCATTTCTCTTTAACAAAGATACATTTTCAATTCACTTCAGGTTAAACTCTATAACCCTCTTTCATTGTAAAGAGATTCAAGAAAGTGGTGCACACACTTAACTAAATTGATGTCATATACTAACTGAGTCTATTATGTGGAATATAAAAAAGCAGAAAATAAATATATATTTTTTCTACTTCCTTGTAGAATGCTGTATAGATTTATTACTGTCTGGCGAGAAACACTTTTTGGGAACATCCACTGCAGACATAATATATTCTGATGTGCAGAAATAATAGAGATACACAGCTTTCTATAAAAGAGAATAACCTTGTGAGAGACGATTGTTTCCAAATAGTTATATGTTACGACTTGTAATGGTATCTGTATATGGTAATGTTCTATTATATTAGAAGTACATTCGTGATTTGCTTACTTTTTTACAGCTCACATTAAGCTGTTAAATTACTTTACCTTGTTGAAAGATAAAGGCTCTGTGTTTATGGCGAGAAGATTTTATAGCGCGCTCTGTGACAGAAAACAAACAGATTCAAAATAAAAAAAAAAATATTAAAAAAAAAAGCTGTGATTTCTTTTGCTGAGGCAAATAAAGCTTGAAGCAATTTGTCACTGTGAGTGATCAGAGTGATGTTAAAATTTCTGAATCAGTCTATGAAATATACAATTATGTACACCTGCTAAAATTATATACACGTCAACAATTATAAACACCCCTAACATTTAATGCACCTTCAAAAGTAATATGAATGTGGGATTTTCATTCTATAATGAACATTTTGAATGCTTATTTTAAATAGATACTAAGCTGGGGTTGGATGGTAAATAGAATATACGCAGCAACAATGATAGTACAGCATAGCTGGAGGGTAGGGATGTGAAATTAAATTGCAAGCTCTTTAGATTAGGTGATTGCTGAAAAAACTGTTTTATACATCATGGGATGCAATATAAAAACACATTTGCAAGGTTTCATCATTAAAAATGTAAGTTAGAAAGTGAGCATGAAAAATATCACATACTCTATCTCAGCTTTCTTCCTTTAGGTTGGATATAGTACATTCAGAAGATTTTTTACAGCCAAGTCCTTGTAATGAATGCTGCCTCACACTATAGCCTTTTATATGCCTCTATGGGAAGATTAAACCTATTATAACAGCAGAGCAACAAGCAAGACAAGCAGACCTTTTACAGTAAATGTAGAGTAACCCAACCTCATTTATGGAAAAAAACCCACATTCTTTAGAAGTGTTAGAAAACAAGCTGTTTAACAAAAACGAATGTCGTCTGGTAGTGGATATTTTTGTCATAACGGTTAAAGGGAACTAATACCCTACGTGTCATTGACAGTATTTAAGTATCTGTAATACCTCGGTCTATTTACATACTGTGGACCCTTCAATATGCATATTTTTTTTATGTATCTGAGAATATAGATGTGAGATCACACCAACATCATTGTGACATTAAAACAGTCAGAAACTCTACAAATGTGTGTATAAAGCAGAACGAAATATCGGAGGCAGGATGGAAAATAAAAAAAAAAAGAACTCTAATCTTCAGAGACACCAACTAAATAGCTTTGTTGCTCAACAGTGAGTCTGCAGCTTTCAAACTATATAAAAGCAATTTTCTTTTTTAACCATCTGATCAATATTGAAGCAGCTGACATGCAATCGATACAAGCAGGAGGTTGGAGGAAAGAGAATAGAAGAATGGGGAATTCACAGCGTGACAGTCACGTGTTCTTAACCTCTTGGATGCCAAGGGAGTTTAATTTAATGAAGAACATGCATTTCCTTGGTGTCTGTCAGTCAGAGATGTCTATAATTGTAAGGTTAATTAAGGTACCTGGTTGAGCAGCAGTAGGCAACACTTTAGTACTAATTCAATCTGCACTCATCAGAGAGAGAACTATTCACTATTAACCACATGAGTGCCACTGATAACTTCAATATATTGCTGCTGGAATACTTTTTAGATTTCTATGGCAGCCAAGGTCTTAATGTTTCTCATTTAATTTATTTTCAATTTTAGATATTAAGCCAGTCTCTCTTACGCTTTGCAAGCTGTGTTATTATTTACTCTCCTAGTTTGCTGTCTGCTGCAAAATGGCTGAACTTTAGCCTCACCTAACCATAATCAAATTACTACAGATACAGTCAAAGATCTATAGCAAGGCTTCATTGAACATGCCAAACGTCTGCACTTCCTCAAATCATTTTACAAATTATAATGGCTGTGTATTTTCAATTTTAATCGACTTAGGTTCAGTGATTTTAATTTAATCTGCAATATAGCAATCTATTTTCTTCAAACCTGCTGTAGTTTTAAAGCCCAATATCTAATTTTGATCTAACAACAAGGTTTGCATTATTCGTTTTACTATTTTAACTTACAATTTTCAGTTTGATGAAAATTTTTATATTTATTGGTGTGCTGTTGTGCGGGATATATTATTAATTAATGGATACCGTAAATTTCATCAGATATGAGTATATCCTGGGAATCTCCCACACCCACAATAGTTATATTTATGTCTTCTCCATCTCTTACCTTTCCAACAATCTAGAATATGTTCTAAGAAGCCATATTAATGTCTATACATTTGTGAATGCTGATTTTATTAGTAACATTTAGGCAGAGTTCTCCTTGCCCAAGAGCTCTATAAAGTACAGCATATTTGTACTTACTTAGCCTGATGAATCGTTGATGAATCTTTGTGTTCATGCAAAATATCCTAAATCTTTTTTGCAGCATTTGAAGACCAGACTAGAACATCTTTTGTCTTAGTTATTTTTGGTCAGGGTTCTTTAAAGCTTTGGGAAGTAGGGGTATTGAGCTAATGATTGGTTGTCTAGCAAACAACCGCACCCCCCCTCCCATGACCACATCTGCTCTTGTAGTGTAGTAGTTATGTTATATTTTAGTGCCCTTTCTTGCTTGGTCAGAAATGTAGGTTGTTAATGAAAACACCCATTTTACACAACATAACATAATGTGAGTTTAATCCACTAAGTGTGCACACATTTCTGTTTATACATGGACTATTTAATTTGTTTAGCTAGGATAATTTTACTGAATGATTTGTAACTGCCCTCCTCTAACACATTCTTCTGTTTCATCTCCTCCTTATGTTGCCCCTGTGCACAAAGCAAGTGATATAAATACATGTTAGGAACTTGTCAAACACATCGAACACCTTTGGGATGATTTGCAACACTGATTGTGAGCCAAACCTTCTCATCCAAAATCAGTGCCTGACCTCACAGATGCTCTTATGGCTGAATAGGCATCAATTTCCACAGAGACACTCCAAGATTTTGTGGAAAGTCTTCCTAGAGGAAGGTGGCTGCTATAGCTGCACAGTAATGGGGAGGGGCAACAACATATTAGTGCCCATGGCCTTGGAATGGGATGTCCAACAAGCTCATATAGATGTAATGGCCAGATGTCCACATACTAGTTTATAGATTTTGAAAGAAAATATAAATCAGATCTCTGGTTAATTTGATAAATCTCCAGTACACTGTGTAGTGTATGGCAGCAGTATTATAGAGAGTATTTTTGGGCTAAATTTGGTGGGAGTGGTGTGTTAGAGAAAGAAACTGCACTGAGAAGTGCCTTTACATTGCGGTTTATGGGAACTGTGTGTTCCCAGTAAATATTATTGTATATGAATATATAGATATATATTTATGTGTTAATATGTGTATATACACATATTATTGTGTATATACACATATTAGCAGATAAATATATAAGTACATAAGCATATACATATATTCTAACAGACTGCAATGTAAAGGCACTTTTCAGTGTCGTTTCTTTAATCTAACCCCACACGCCCACCATTTTAACCCCTAAAAACTACCTATTGCAGTACTTTTTTTTTATGAAAAAAGATCCTTTATTTTGGGGGCATTTGGGGCACTTTTAGAAAATTAACCAGAGATCTGATCTCTGGTTAATTTTCTGAGTGCTTATTGCTACCGTGAGCTTGCGGTAGCAATAACCAGTCACTTTTAATTGCTGGTTATTTATCATGTTCCCACAAATGTGTGAATTAGCACTCCACTTGTAATCTAGCCCTTAATCTCTTTTACAATTGTTTAAAAAAAAAAAATAGTATCCACAACCTTTTTAAATAAAAAAAACCTAGGTAATGATATATGGACTTTTTTCACTTATTCATTGATCCAACTCATTGAAAAATGGCTAAATCGTTTTTTTTTGTAGTATTTTCAATCAGAATAGAAACCAAGACATTTCCATTTTTTTTTACTTTTAAGTGAGTGCTTAAAATGTTATTGAATATACAAAAAAATATAAATAGATATAAGAGGGGGAAATATGTGATGATGTATATTTAATGTGATGCATGTGTTTTTATTGTTAAATTTTCTTATTGTCTTATTTCAGGCTTCTGGGTTGACTGAGCCGCATTTATTATGTTTAATAAAATAATGCACATATGGCTTTCATTGTATAGTCAATGTAGAATGGCTGTTGACATTTGGTCTCCGTATAAAAAGCTAATTAACATATCTTATGAACCTGACATTAAAGGTAGCCGGGAAAGTGTTGTATGTGTGAGCAATTCTGCTTTATTGGAGTTGTAATTAACTCTATAACAGGTGCTGCTGCTTTAAAAGTATATTCTGTCTTCCAGACAAACTGTATGTAAAAAATCAATTACAAGCGGCATAATGGAAAAAGAAATCATAAAAATGCAGCAACTGAGACAGGCGTGGAATATGTGTCTGAAAATGATACATCTTAAAACAATGTAGTGTAATGTAATAGGAACCTTAAATCTTGATATGTACTGATAACTGCCATCTAGCTACACATAGTATCACTACTTTCCTAATAGATGCATAGAAGCTTTGTATATCAAAGTGGTGAAGTGCAAGACATTTCTTTTAAAAGGAAGAACTGTAAAGGAAGACAATTTCAGAGTAAAATATATGAACAGGAAAACTAGACAGCTGCATAAAATTGCTTAGTACAAAAAGAATCATAATTACATGTCTGTCAAACCTAGGCTTAGGTGTTCTATTCATTATCACCTGTCCTGCACACTGTGGCTTGATTATTGCTAGTATTTAGGTTGGCACGTTCTACTGGTTGGTGATTATTCAATACAAATAAATGATTATATAATTAGTTTTCCTAAATATTCTTCTACATATAGAGGGCTAGATTACGAGTAGCGCTTTAGCTGTTGTGCGTGAGCTATAAGGGGTTTATCGCGGCTCTTTGCGTGTTTATTACAAGTTGAAAGTAAATGTGTTTGTTTGAGCACAATTTAATTTAATGCGCGTCGGGATAGAGCAACTACAGAGCTCTGGTTAACTTTTATGCAAGTCAAAGAAGTTGAACAAAATGCAACAAAAATACATTGTACAGTACAGTTACACTCATAATAAAACTGACTAATAAAATACATTTAAAAAATATATTGCATTTAAAAGTTATAAGGGCTCAAAGACATGAGGTCTCAGGTGTAAAAAAAAAAGGACTGCAAATGGTTTTAACATAGAGATACAAAGCGGTAGCTGGATGAGTGGTAGGGCATTCTCCTGGCAGGAGTAGGTTTAGTTGAACCAGCTCCATAAGCCCAGGACTTAAACATAGAATCCACCCTTAGACAGCGGGTTGTATGGCACGCTGGTGAGGGTTGCCCTACTGGGTTGGTAGTTATATACCCTAGCTATGCGGTCAGTCAGGGCCTTGTAGCAAGCAGTCAGAATGAGGAGTGACAGCCTGGGAGTACTATTCTATCTGCTTAAGAGCGTGAGCAACCCGTGCCACGCTGCAGGAACCGAAAGGGGCCTTGACCATCTGTCGGTAGGGGGTTAATTTAGGTCAGTGAGATGTGCCGCCAACGAGTTAAGAACTTTTACAAAGTTCAAGTATTAAAGTTGCCTAATACTATTAAATAGTTATTAAAGTTTACCTTTTAATAAACTTGACCGTGACCTGTCTTTTCCTCCCAAAAAGGTGTTGTGTGATATATTGTTAGAGTTTAGTTAAGTAAACATAACAACGAAATAGGAGGTTTATCCCTTAAGTGTATAAATGTATTTACAGACATATATACACATAGGTACATATATAATATAATATATATATATATATATATATATACATATATACATATTTAGAAATATATATATATATATTTAAGCACATTGTAGCCTTTTGTAGTCAAGTAGCTGAAAAAAAAAACACAATTGTGTAATATTTATAGTTAAAAAAGTGTTTATGTATTTACTTTAAATATTTCCCATCCCAATGTTCTTGACATAGGGGAACATGTTCTAAATATTTTAAATAGATATTCCTATATATATCTGTATATTTATATACCTATATCTAATCACGTATATAAATATAAGCCATCAAATATATATAAAATTTGTTATTAATAAATAAATAGAACATATTCTTCTATGTGAAGAATATTGGAAAGTGAAATATTAATATTTCATTAGTATTATTATTATTATCGGTTATTTGTAGCGTACCAACAGATTCCACAGCACTATTTCATGTCGGGTTAGAGCACTTGGTTAAACGTGATCGGATTTACGCACGAGTATGGGTATTAGATTTTTTTCCACTTTCCGTGTGCCATTGAAGTCCAGAGGGGAATACTTTAATGTTATTGCAATATTCAAAGTTCATCTTTTGAGAGTGTCGGGTTAGCAGTGCACTCGTGCAAAAACTTTTTACTATCAACTTGTAATACACACGCTACCCAACATGCACAAAAGGCTTGCTTCTAGAAAAGTTAACGGGTGAGCGGGAGTGCTAAATAGCCCATAATATGTAGTCTTAAATGAATAAAACTCAGATTTCATTGCATATTCTACTGTTCTTTATTTGACACAGAGTTTTGAATGTAAATATTTAACTTCTTGAATCCCTTAATAGAGCTTACAGACCTGATAGACATTTTAAAATATAGATTGCATTTCCAGAAAGCATTAATGAATCCACCTCCACCGATAATGTAATCTTTGCTCAATTAAGATAATCTTTGTCAATTTTTGGATCAGTGAAAGATTGTGGATAAGATTTTCTATCTCCAATCCAGCATTACACAATTAAATAATGGTAAGCTTTGTTTCAAGGTGTCTAAAGGAGTCTACAGTCTTGTACTGTAAAGAAATATCGGATGAATAGGATCCAATAATTGAACATGTGCTACAAACATCTTTGAAAAGTTTTATTACAAAGGGAGCTTAAAATCTAAGCTAACCAATAAACACCTAACCTACGGCTAGATTACGAGTCTTGCGTTAGCCTTAAAAAGCAGCGTTGAGAGGTCCCAACGCTGCTTTTTAACGCCCGCTGGTATTACGAGTCTGGCAGGTACAGGTGTACAGCTCACTTAAAGTTTTTAACCCCTAATCTGCCGACCGGACATCGCCGCCACTGTAATAAATATATTAACCCCTAAACCCCGGCACTCCCGCCTCGCAAACACTAGTTAAATTTTATTAACCCTTAATCTGCCGTCTCTAACATCGTCGCCAGCTACATTATATTTATTAACCCCTAATCTGCCGCCCCCAACGTCGCCGCTACTATATTAAATTTATTAACCCCTAAACCTAAGTCTAACCCTAAGTCTAACACCTCCCTAACTTAAATATAATTTAAATAAATCAAAATAAAATAACTACAATTAAATAAATTAATCCTATTTAAAACTAAATACTTACCGATAAAATAAACCATAAGATAGCTACAATATAACTAATAGTTACATTTGTATCTTTATATTTATTTTACAGCTAACTTTGTATTTATTTTAACTATGTACAATAGTTATTAAATAGTTAACTATTTAATAGCTACCTAGTTAAAATAAGTACAAATTTACCTGTAAAATAAATCCTAACCTAAATTACAATTACACCTAACTCTACACTATCATTAAATTAATTACATAAACTAACTACAATTAACAACAACTAAATAAAATAAACTAAAGTGCGGAAAAAAACCACCACTAAATTATAAAAAATAATAAAATAATTACAAGAATTTTAAACTAATTACACCTACTCTAATCCCCCTAATAAAATAAAAAAGCCCCCCAAAATAAAAAAATTCCCTACCCTACACTAAATTACAAATAGCCCTAAAAAGGGCCTTTTGCGGGGCCATGCCCCAAAGTAATCAGCTCTTTTACCTGTAAAAAAAAGACAATACCCCCCAACATTACAACCCACCACCCACACAACCAACCCTACTCTAAAACCAACCCAATCCACCCTTAAAAAAAACCTAACACTACCCCCTTGAAGATCACCCTACCTTGAGACGTCTTCACCCAGCCGGGCACAAGTGGACCTCCAGAGGGGCTGAAGTCTTCATCCGATCAGGGCAGAAGAGGTCCTCCAAATGGAAGAAGTCTTCATCCAGACGGCATCTTCTATCTTCGTCCATCCAAAGCGGAGCAGGTCCATCTTCAATCCAGTCGACACGGAGCATCCACTTCAAACGAAGTCCAAGTGAAGAATGAAGGTTCCTTTAAATGACGTCATCCAAGATGGCATCCCTTGAATTCCGATTGGCTGATAGGATTCTATCAGCCAATCGGAATTAAGGTAGGAAAAATCCTATTGGCTGAGCCAATCAGCCAATAGGATTGAAGTTCAATCCTATTGGCTGTTCCAATCAGCCAATAGAATGCAACCTCAATCCTATTGGCTGATTGGGACGCCATCATAGGAATAATGTAGGTGGTAGCGGTGTCCGGAGCAGCAGATTAGGGGTTAATAATATAATGCAGGTGTCTGCGATGTCGGGGGTGGCAGATTAGGGGATAATAAGTGTAAGATTAGGGGTGTTTAGACTCGGGGTTCATTTTAGGGTGCTAGGTGTAGACATAACTTTTGTTTCCCCATAGGAATCAATGGGACTGCGTTAGAAGCTGAACGCTGCTTTTTTGCAGGTGTTAGGTTTTTTTCCAGCTGAATCTGCCCCATTGTTTCCTATGGGGAAATCATGCACGAGCACGTTTAGCCAGCTCACCGCTGACTTAAGCAGCGCTGATATTGAGGTGAGATGTGGAGCTAAATTTTGCTTTACGCTCACCTTTTTGTGGCTAACGCCGGGTTTAAAAAAACCTGTAATACCAGCGTTGTCTTAAGGGAGCGTTGAAAAAAGGCCCGTTAGCACCGCACCCCTGTTACCACAAAACTCTTAATCTAGGCGCTAGATTTATTTAATTAAATCTGCCTATATTTGTTTATGATTGACTTAAACGACAACTCAATGCAGTAGAATTGCATAATGAACAAGTGCATCATAAAAGACAAGGCAATAACCCCCTACTCTGAATTTCAAATGAGCAGTAGATTTTATTCTACAAATTTATTTTTTCTCCCATTTTTCTTCCTTCTGTATCATGTGAAAGACATCAGCCAATCACAGACTGTGCTCTATCTGACTCATAAAACTTTATTATAACATGAGTCTCCCTTTAAGCATTCTTGAATACACTTACATTATGTGTCCTTACCCCCTATTTTGGAAGTTTATTTCAAGAACCAACCTCCTTTTCTGTAAAGAATACTTCTGCACTTGCTACACTCCAGGACAAAGATTCCTTTTTGGTTTTACTCTTTTTGTACAAAATGCTTTCAGCTTTTCACCTCTGTCTCTTCTCTCCTCTAAGAAGTATATAATATGATCTTGATGTCTTTCTTTGTATTTAAATAAAACAAAATATTCATTAGAACATAAACCTTTTAGTAGCCCTTCTTCTGAAGATATGATACCTATATTTCGTCAAATAGTTCACTCATAAACAGATTCTTGTGAACTTGTTTTCAAACCAGAATTTAAGACATGAAACAGGTGAATTATCATTTTTGTAGAATTTGTCCTGGGGTGCATGTACTTTCCAAATTTTTTAAATTAGGAATCTGATATACCATGTCTGTGTACCTCACCTATAGCAGAAAATCTTTGTCATGGGATGCCAAATAAGCTTAGATGGAGTAAAGAGCCAAGGTAAGCAGGCAGGGACCTAAACAGCAGCCTGTCATTTAATTCCTTTGTTATTGCAACTTTCCTTCCATCTAGTAATTCACAGCATTGTGTCTTGTGATGCAGTATATTAGTAGCTTTATTGATCTCAGAGAAAATTGGATTCTCTATCTCTCATTATACTTCTGTTGGACTAACTGTAAGAATTATACATTGCTGCTGTTGAGCTATGATTCTAATAAAAAGCCATTTTTTTTTGCAGAATGGTACTAGGTGGGCTGATCTGTCATTGTAAGATTGGGGCATTAATCTGGTTGTAGGATCCAGTATAGACCCAATTCCTAAAACTCAAATAGCCACTTGTATAATGTCTTATCTTGTTAAATTGCTTTGCTGCTGAAAGGATAAGAATTACATGTGACACAAAATGAAAGCTGTTTTATTTGAGCTATCTGTACAGTAAAAGGCAAAATATCAGGTTATGGTGAGTCTGATATATTAAAGGAGTCAATGTGAACTAAAGATTCTGAAAAAATTCTAAACATTTTAAACCTTGATAGTCCTTCATTATTGTCCTCCTTGGCCTTTTGTAATTCAGATATGTATCACATAATCTGCCTGTTATACATTTGCCTTCCAGTGTTTTAAAAGATCTCAGATGTCAATAGCTGTGTGACTATAAATACATCCAGGAAGCAATAGCAAGTCTCCTGAGTCTTTGAAAGATAGCAAGCCAGTCACCCCCAAAAACATTATAAAGAATACAAGGAGCATGTCAAACAAGTATAGTATTTATAATTAAACACAACATTTACTATAAAAAAAATGCTCAAAAATTAAAAGACACCATAAATGTAAAAATAACTTTACACAAACACATAAGGTGCTTGCGCTACTACTCATGCTTGGACCAGACTACTCCATGCCAACACCTAATTTCTAGGACCATGTGCGTCCCAAGATTTAATCACTGCTACTATAATCTGCTATGGTAAGCATCTCTCACCAAAACTCAGCTGAAAAAGGCTAAGCTCCAAGAAATGCCTCAGGTAAAGGTTAGTCAATTTTAAACTTTAGACAAAATAAAAGTATTAACAATCCCTAATGTCCTAGCCTTCAAACACTAGGATTTACAACATTCCCTTTGCTTTATACCCAATTATTCATCAACTTGTTCACTTTCTTTATAGATTGTTTTAACCTTCCAATACAATTTTTCACACTACAAAAGGTTCAATATCCAACAAATCAACATTAACCCTGGGACTAAATGCAGTGAGTGCCCTAAATTTAAGGCTAAAGTATGCATAATAAGGGCTGCAAATCAATCAATTTTGTTGGTTAATCTTCAAAGTAATACGCTATAATGTCCATATCTGCCATCAAGTGCACCACCTGTTAAACAATGCAAATAAACATCTCAACCACTATGCATTCTTCCAGATTGCTTATAGTGTTTGACATCACAGTGTCTACATCTCACACATTTTTCCATTGCTGATAAATCTGCCAATCAGCCTGGATCTTCTACACCAGGGAATGTGTATTCAGTTCTCTCTCTTCTTCATCCTGCAGGTTCAGATATAAAACTACAGACATTTAACACACAATGCATGGACCATCCAGCATCTCTTAAGCTATAGATATTTAGGTGAGAATGCCCTAGCCTGTGTAAGCAGAAACACAGATAAGCTTTACACACACATTTTCGCACTTTCTCTCTTCTCCTAATAACCCACCACATAACAATTGGCGACAAGTCACAGTTGACTACAGCTTCATTTCCCCCAGATGTTTAATCAAATATTATTCTTTATTGTCCTAATTTGAGACAAATTTTAGGACACAAGAAAAATACTTGTTATTCTTTGAAATGGTCATATTTTAATCCCTAGATTAAACAAGTTTGAGAAGTAAACACCTTACATATTTGTTACAGAGCACTTTACTGCCACCATAGACTGTTTATCAATGTGTAGGAGGTCAAGGCTCCCAACTAGGGAACCTGTCGTCTTATTATCATGACAATGCCACCCCCTGCTCTCTCATAACCAAATATGCGAGAGCAGAGGCTGTCAATGACACTGGTCAGATTAGACTGGAGGGATTTTAAATAACCAGTTCATAGATAATGGAGAGGTTAAGAAACAGCAGACTTGAGACCGGACTGCTTCTTAACTATTGGCTGCAAGCTCTAGCATGCAAGTGACTACACCACAAGAGCTCAAAAGTTGCATTTGCTGCAGAATAAATTGAGCCCCATATGCCACATCTTTTAGTGGCATTATATTCTTGATTTGTTTGGTTTAGGCAATTTATCTAAAATGATAACAAAATTGGATGTCTTTTTTTGTCCACCACAAACAATAAATTAGTTTAATGTTGTACTCAGTATAAAATAATGTGTATCTATTTATATTTATTATGTTAAACATGGAAAATAAAATACATAGGTATTTATTACAAATTTCATCAAGATTTTAAACTAAAAAAACCCCCACTAAATTAATTATTTTCCACTTACATTTTCTAACAGAAGTCATAAGCTGATGATACAAACTTCTCAGTGCAGCTTACTGATGAAAGAAACAAGAGGTTTTCTGGTTGACTAATAGTGTGTTAAATTTGCATAAGGAACTGTATCAGCAGCCAAGAATCTGAGCTTTATTTTGATCAATTACTCTATGACTTACACAGTGAAGCATTGAATTAGAGCCCCAGTGGTCAAGTGCTGCTTTTATGAACAAGTGATAGCTCAATAGTGATACATGATTTTATGTAAGAGGCCTTTCTTATACAGGACATTCACCAATTTGAGAAACACACACACACTCACAAATCAAGGACAATTATATACTTTTACAACTTTTTATAATACTTATTAATAAAACGTATATTTGTACTTTAGTTTACACCAACTAGGGCAGTGATGACTAATCTTGGCACCCCAGATGTTTTGAAACTACATTTTTATGATGCTTAGGCACTCTGCAGTCTAGTTGGGCAGCTGGGAAATGTAGTTCTGAAACAGCAGGGTTAGCCATCACTGACCTAGGGTAATGCCTGGTGTGATATTCACAGCACACCAAGAGCAGGAAAACCAATTCATGCATGCACAGCATAATGGTGTATGTTGAGTGTGTCTCACTCACATAAAAAGTTATCCATCTAGCAATAAAAACTTTCACCAGTAGCATTTTTACCAATGCAACTCTTTGTTTTAATTTTTTTAATGCACTGATACAATTCCAAAAATGACTACTACATGGTAGTAAATATTGATTTACAACCTAAAGAGCCTCCATGAATGTAGTCCATTGACAGTCTGTTTTGTCATTTTTGGGGCTATAGCACTATCCAATCTGTCAAGCCTTAAATAAATGGAAAAATTCTATAACTGCAGAAAAATTTCCACAAAGCACAAGGATTATGAGCTTTAACATATAGGGGCCGATTTATGAAGCAGTCAAGCTGCTTATTCCGCGTGAGCCTTCAGTCTCGCCGGAAACAGGAGTTAAGAAGCATCGGTTATAAGACCGCTGCTCCTTAACACGTCCGCCACCTCTGATGCGGCGGACAGCAATAATCGCAATCGAATACGATCGGGATGATTGACACCCCCTGCTAGCGGTCGATTGACCGTGAATGTACAGGGGGCGGTATTGCACAAGCATTTCACACGAAATGCTTGTGCAATGATAAATGCCGACAGCGTATGTTGTTGGCATTTATCAATGTCAGGTGGACATGATCCACTACAGCGGATCATGTCCGCCCGACTGTTGATAAATCGGCCCCATAATATATCATTTTAAATAAAAAAAGTTGAAAGTATTTCGTATTCTACAAAACAAAAATATTAAAAAATGATTTGCAGTAGGAAAAATAATTATGGGACTGTTAAAGTAGTTGCTATTTTGTCTACATCAGCAAATTTTATATATTTTCGTTTAAGGTTGCTAGAATAGAAACTTATTGTGCTTTGGGTGTTATTTTGTTTTATTTGACTGTTTTTTATTTTTTTACTAACAAATATATCAGAATAATTCTTCCCACTGCTTTCACCTGAAGTTGCAGCGTCTTAAGTTATATCATGGAAGAATAATAAGAATGAAATAATTATAGAACACTGTGCCCTTTATAATGACCTCCTGTAAGCTGGCATTTTGTTTACTAGCATGATTCACAGGCTAAGGTGGTAATTGCTAACATGAACTCCAACACCTATGATAGTTTCAATAAAATATAGAATGTGGTTTGAGACTTTGCTTGAATATATAGATATTTTTTTTTATTTGCTGAAAACTAATATGCTCTTATTTGCTACTGGAACAAGGGTTGTTTAAGATCTATTTTTTTTCACATCTGCAGATAATAGTAGACCCTTGTAAATCAATAGGTCAGACGTCTGAGTTTGGTCTGAGCAATAATTAAAGGAAATCCTCCATCAATAAAACAACATTCAATATTATTCTTATCATATATTCTGTGCCATTAATCATCTATATTTGATTGACTGCTATATATGTAGTCTTGAGTATTCCTTTAGAATGACGTATTTTGAAAGCAATTTTATTATGACATTGAAAACATTTAGTACATTTTTTGACAAACAATGTATATTGTTTGAGCTGAATGTTTGTTTACCCAGATGTAAACAAAGTCTGAGCTAAGCTCTGCCAATAATGTCAACAGACTAAACACACTACAATGGTGCGTTGCAGCATTCCACAGCACACATTCTAGCCTCTTTAAGGGGAAAAAAAAGTAAAATTTCAGAGATAAAATCCCGGAAAATCAGGCAAAACAAATGATAAAAGTACACTGCATAGTTTTAAAATGATGCATAATTAAAATTTGGGATAGTGAAGCACAAAAATATCTATGTTGAGTGCTAACATTGATCGAGGTAAAACAATATTGCTTTATATTTTGCAATCACATTACAAGTTAAAAGTAATATTTCACGTTTAAGCAAAAAAAAAGCGCACTAACATCTGCATGTCAGAGAATGTGGGTAGCCTTAACCTCACATAAATGATCTCTATGGGGGCACGCCAGTGGCATCATTAGGGTTGGTGTCACCCCCACCAGTATATAATGAATTATTGCTACACTCATCAAAGTGCACAGTGCAGGGAATATTTTTTCCATTCTTTCTTTATTTCCAGTATATATAATATTACTCAATCATTTGAGACTATTTTATTAATAAGCAAATTAGAGATAATTTTATTATTACTTAAGAATTTCCAATCTTTAAAAAGAATGTTTAGCAAAAACTTTTAGCCCTTACCCTGATCATCTACCATGCTGCATGCAGCTTACCCTACCTCGGCCTTTAGGCCTGCAGTGGAAGGGCAGACCAGGGGGTGGGTGAGTGTGGAGGCTCCCAGACAGTTCCTCCAGAGAAGAGGAGGAGGTGGGGGGGGCCTCAGAATAGAAGTGCTCCAGTCCCTGGTGCATAGTGGTGCTCAGTGGACTGCCACTCCGGAGTAGCCCGCACCAGGCCTAAGCACGCATGCCACCACTATATTGGTAGTGCTGAGAAGTAGAGTAAGTTCCTGCCTGGTGGTGTCAACCCCAGGAGTGTGTCACCCAGGTGTGGACTTGGTGTTAACCCCCCCCCCAGTGATGCCACTGGGGCACACTGAAAAAAACTAATTTCAGATATCACTCAAGCACAGTAGATTAAGGCCGCTCCAAATTCATCAGCCGCACTTGATTCTAGGCATAAAACAGAAATACAGAAACATTGGCACATACTTAGAGACTGCAACAAAGACCTACCCTGCTTTAAAGACCCTCCTATGATGGCATACAAAAGAAATCATAATATTAAAGTTATTCTTACAAAAGCTGATATAGGTAGCCAGTCTAAAATGGAAATAGACTACATAACCAAGAAAAATGTGGGTTGCTATCCCTGTTTGGGATGCTCTAATGGTAAATTGTATAATATTGTATAATATTGTATAATATTAGAGATTTTCTTACTTGTAACTCAAGTTATGTGATTTATCTGATAAAGTGCCCGTGTTCCAGGACTTATTTAGGAGAGACCACAAGGAAGATACGTGACCGTATCAATGAACATAAATCAAACATTAGGCGCAATAATAAAGATGCGCCTGTTTCATCTAATTTCCTGGAAGCAGGGCACTCTATCAGTAAATTAAGATGGCAGATCATTGACCACATTAAACTGCCTAGAAGAGGGGGCAATAGGGAATTATTATTAAAAAGAAAATAATTGTTTTGGATATCTACGCTTAACTCAATGAGACCTTTTGGAATGAATAAAGATTATGATGTATCAGTATTCATGTAGTTAATTCAATTCAGTACAGTGTACAAAGGTATTTTTCTTAATGTTTTTCAACTGCTTTTTTGTATATATTTTCTATTTGATAAATTGAGCTTGTGGTACTCAGGATTTATCATTAGATGTGGCCAGAGTGGTTACCTGACCTTAACATGTATTATAATTGATTAAACACCTACAGGTGTATGTTAATTAAGTAACCTGTGTGGCTACAAAACAGAGAGTTTGTGAACACTATTACATTGTATGACTAAGGGTGTATAACCTGAAACATTACTGCTATTTTTTGTACCTTTGAATTCTTCCCTAAATAAAGAAAAGATTTGGAAGCTTATGCTGTGGACAGCTTTGTTTATTGGACATACAACAGTGACATCAGACACCACAAAAGCTACGGTAACACCAAGCAGCCACAAAGGCGGTGTGCAATGCCGGCTTAAAAAACAAACAAGTAAGCACCACTAGGGGGCGTGAAAAGCGCCAGACCTTCTTGTCCTTGGTTTGTACTACTTTTTTTAACTTGTGGAAATAAACTTCTTTCTTTTATTCCATTGCTGTGCTGCTGGACATTGTTTCTTATTTAACTAGCCTGCCCTTTCAATTAAAAGTATAGAAGTATATGGCTTACTAAAAAAAATTGTTGGCCATGTTAAGATAATCTGGGTAGCATTTTTACCATCTGCTTGTAATACCAGATTGTGCTCCACTTGTAATCTAGCTCTTTAAAGAGAATTCAATTTTGAGTTTAATATCCCTTTAAATATCACTGAACATTATTTTTAGATTCCCTATAAACCGTTGTGCAGTGTAATAAAAATGATCACAAAAAAAATATTCAGTCCAATAGCATTTTACAGAGCAGATACACAACCTTTTAAAGTTGCATCCTGCT